>NC_135828.1:8920173-9220173 GCF_964213995.1 Mustelus asterias | reverse complement strand
GGGAATGAATTCGATCGATGCCGCCCTCCAAATGCTTAATCTGTCCATGTCAAATCATGTGTCTCCGTTCTATAGGTCAATGAATCTGTGCTTCCATTAGGATAGCGGAGGAAGGAATCTGATATCTGCTCACTAAGCTGTGGTTCAGTGGGCTGGATTAAGGATGGGGAGGGAGGGGGGGGGGAGAGAGCCTTGGGATTATTCAAGGAAAAGTGGCCGGCAATCCTCCTTCGATCAAATCTGCTGTCAAACACCAAAGATCTGGGGTGGGATTTTCCAGTCGCACTCGCACCAAACCCGGAAAATCCCACCCGAGATCAATGGACCTTTGCATGGTTCCCCTCCCCCACCTGCCCACTGCTCGCTCGCTTACGATTTTTGTAAGTTTCATCCCAGGTCATTGGTCCCATTGCTCTCTGTGGGATCGTGCTGTGTGCCAATTGGGTTCTACGTTTTCTGCATTACAGCGTTTGAAAATAATGAATCCCTTTTGAGACACTTTGCAAGGCCCTGGTCTAGTGAGATGAGCTATGGTGATTATGTTACTGGACTAACAATCCAGAGACATGAACACACATCTCACCATGGCAATTTAAATTCTGGAATTAAGAATCTACTGATGACCATGAAACCATTGTCGATTGTCGCAAAAACCCATCTGGTTCACGAATGTCCTTTAGGGAATGAAATCTGTCCTTACCTGGTCTGGCCTACATGTGACTCCAGAGTCACAGCAAAGTTTATGACTCCCAACTGATCTCCGGGTTCGAATCCCACCACGGCAGATGGTGGAATTTGAATTCGGTTAAAAAATATCTGGAATTGCGAATCTACCGATGACCATGAAACCATCGTCGGAAAAACCCATCTGGTTCACCGATGTCCTTCAGGGAAGGGAATCTGCCGTCCTTACCTGGTCTGGCCGACATGTGACTCCAGACCAACAGTAATTTGGTTGGCTTGCCCTCTGAAATGGCCTAGCAAGCCACTCAGTTCAAAGGCAACTAGGGATGGGTAATAAATGCTGGCCCAGCCAACGACGCCCATGTCCCATGAATAAATTTGAAAAAATTAAAAGCTAGCAAAAGTAATGGTGACCATGAAATGTTGACACCAACTTGGTTTACTAACATCCCTTAAAGAAGGAAATCTGCCACCTTATCTGACCTGGCCTCTATGTGACTCCACGAGAAGCCACTCTGTTTTCTGGAAGATTCTCAAAGGTGTTTAGAGATGGGTGATTAATTCTGGCATTGCCCACATCCAGTGAATTGATAAAAATGTTGTTTCCCGCCTTAATTCCATATCTCTTTACAATTTCGCCTCAAAGGCCTACGTGGGGGTAATTTCCAGATCTTCACCATTTGTACTTCCCGACATCACCCTTAAATGGGCTGGCTCTAATTTTCAGGTGATACCCCCTCCTCCTCCTGGACTTTCTCCCACCCGAGCAAATAGTTTCCCCCTCTCTCTCCACTCTGCAACTCCTTCAATCAGAAACATCGCAACGCGATCCTTAATCCTCGAAAAACAACAGAATACAATGCTCGTCGATGCAACCTGTCCTCGTAGTTTAATCCTTCTCTTCCTGGTAGCATTCTAGTGAATCTGCTTCTCCCCAAAGCCAATAATCTTAAAATCATAGAATCATAGAGTCCTAGAATCCCTACAGTGCAGGAGGAGGCCATTCGGCCCATCGAGTCTACACCGACTACAATCCCACCCAGGCTCTATCCCCATAACCCCATGCATTTAACCCTAGCTAGTCCCCCTGACACTAAGGGGCAACTTAGCCTGGTCAATTAACCTAACCATCACATCTTTGACTGTGGGAGGAAACCGGAGCACCCGGAGGAAACCCACGCAGACATGGGGAGAACGTGCAGACTCCACACAAACAGTGACCCAAGCCAGGAATCGAACCCGGGTCCCTGACGCTGTGAGGCAGCCGTGCTAATCACTGTTTCCACTGTGCCGTCCATGGCAGTATTTAATTCCAGACTGAACTGAAACTTCAGCTGTTGCCTCATTAAATGTGGACAATCACAGTCGCTTGTGAACATTACATACATCTCTTTGTTAAGGATTGACTGTTAACATCAAGGCCTAGAACATTCCAGGCCCACCCCTCCCACCCAGCCCCTGTCCCCATAACCCCATGCATTTACCCTAGCTAACCCCCCTGACACTAAGGGGCAATTTAGCACGGCCAATCTACCTAACCTGCACATCTTTGGACTGTGGGAGGAAACCGGAGCACCCGGAGGAAACCCACGCAGACACGGGGAGAATGTGCAAACTCCACACAGAACAGTCTCCTGAGGCCGGAATTGAACCCGGGTTCTGTGAGGCAGCAGCGCTAACCGCTGTGCCACCGTGCCGCCCCTCGGTAAAGGTAAATCACCTTGAGCCATTATATAAAGGAGGGTTCTTCAAACCTGTTTTATGGAATGGGCCCCGTGCTCCTTTGCTTTCTTCCTCCACTTAAATACATTCTGAACCAAACTTGTAACTTATTGTGCGAGGGGCAACACTTGGATCACTGCTGGGGACCATTTTCAGGTCTGCACACTCACAATGGACGTGTAATTAAGCATGGCGCCAGGAGCCAGTGTTTGCCACCAGTTAAATATTAAGACGAATAATGTTCCCAATGTCAGGAGCTAACCTTTGTAATTACTTTTGAGTTTTCAGCTCCATTGGTTTGGGATGTATATTGTCCCACCTGCATCTCATTTTCCACAAGGGCAGTCCCGCTATAATTGGGAGGTGAAAGATGGAAAATTGGTGTCGTGATAAATGGGGCTTTCTTTTCAGGAGTCGTTATTCAAAGCGGAGTAAAAGGAGCTTGTATTGAATAATTTGCATCGAAAATAACAGTGAACGTTTAAACGGGCGGCACAGTGGGTTAGCACTGCTGCCCCACAGCGCCAGGGACCCGGGTTCGATTCCCTGCTTGGGTGACTGTCTGTGCGGAGTCTGCACGTTCTCCCTGTGTCTGCGTGGGTTTCCTCCGGGTGCTCCGGTTTCCTCCGGCGGTCCAAAAGATGTGCGGGTTAGGTGCATTGTCTGTGCTAAATTCTCCTTCAGTGTTACCCGAACAGGCGCCGGAGTGTGGCGACTCGGGGATTTTTACAGTAACTTCATTGCAGTCATAGAGGTTTACAGCATGGAAACAGACCCTTCGGCCCAACTTGTCCATGCCACCCTTTTTTTTAAACCCCAAAGCTAGTCCCAATTGCCCGCATTTAGCCCATATCCCTCTATACCCATCGTACCCATGTAACTGTCTAAACGCTTTTTAAAAGACTAAATTGTACCCGCCTCTACTACTGCCTCTGGCAGCTTGTTCCAGACACTCACCACCCTCTGTTTGAAAGAATTGCCTCTCTGGACACTTTTGTGTCTCTCCACTCTCACCTTAAATCTATGCCCTCTCGTTTTAGACTCCCCTACCTTTGGGAAAAGATATTGACTATCTAGCTGATCTGTGCCCCTCATTATTTTATAGACCTCTATAAGATCATCCCTAAGCCTCCTACGATCCAGAGAAAAAAGTCCCAGTCTATTCAGCCTCTCCTTATAACTCAAGTTAAGTGTTAGCGTAAGCCTAATTGTCACACTGAGAGATAACGTTTAAATTGTTACTGCATTCAGATTTCACCATCTGCCACAGTGGGATTCGAACCCGGGTCCCCAGCTCTCCAGATTACTAGTCCAGTGACGATACCTTTACACCACTGCCTCCCCTGCTGGAAAAAACTCCGCAGGTCAGGCAGCCACAGCAGAGGATGAAGTGAGATTTAATTGGACACGACTAGGGACTGTTAAAGAGGTGCGCAGCTTGTGAGAGAGGGGAGTGGAGGAGAGAGACGGAGAGGGGGAGTGGAGGAGAGAGAGGGGGTGGGGGAGTGGAGGAGAGAGAGGGGGTGGGGGAGTGGAGAGAGAGGGAAGTGGAGGAGAGAGAGGGGGGAGGGGAGAGAGAGAGAGGGGGGGAGTGGAGGAGAGAGAGAGAGAGGGGGAGTGGAGGAGAGAGAGAGAGAGAGGGGAGTGGAGGAGAGAGAGAGAGAGGGGGAGTGGAGGAGAGAGAGAGAGAGGGGGAGTGGAGGAGAGAGAGAGAGAGGGGGGAGTGGAGGAGAGAGAGAGAGAGGGGGAGTGGAGGAGAGAGAGAGAGAGGGGAGTGGAGGAGAGAGAGAGAGAGGGGGAGTGGAGGAGAGAGAGAGAGAGGGGGAGTGGAGGAGAGAGAGAGAGAGGGGGAGTGGAGGAGAGAGAGAGAGAGGGGGAGTGGAGGAGAGAGAGAGAGAGGGGGAGAGGAGGAGAGAGAGAGAGAGGGGGAGTGGAGGAGAGAGAGAGAGAGGGGGAGTGGAGGAGAGAGAGAGAGAGGGGGAGTGGAGGAGAGAGAGAGAGAGGGGGAGTGGAGGAGAGAGAGAGAGAGGGGGAGAGGAGGAGAGAGAGAGAGAGGGGGAGTGGAGGAGAGAGAGAGGGGGGGGGAGTGGAGGAGAGAGAGAGGGGGGGAGTGGAGGAGAGAGAGAGAGGGGGGAGTGGAGGAGAGAGAGAGAGAGGGGGGGAGTGGAGGAGAGAGAGAGAGAAGGGGGGAGTGGAGGGAGAGAGAGGGGGGGAGTGGAGGAGAGAGAGAGAGGGGGGGTTGGAGGAGAGAGAGAGAGAGGGGGGAGTGGAGGAGAGAGAGAGGGGGGGTTGGAGGAGAGAGAGAGAGAGGGGGGGTTGGAGGAGAGAGAGAGAGGGGGGGAGTGGAGGAGAGAGAGAGAGAGGGGGAGTGGAGGAGAGAGGGAGAGAGAGAGGGGGGGGGGAGTGGAGGAGTTGGAGAGAGAGGGGGAGTGGAGGAGAGAGGGGGGAGGCGTGGAGGAGAGAGAGGGGGAAAGTGGAGAACAAGGGGGGGAGGAGTGGAGAGAGAGGGGGAGAGAGAGAGAGGGAAGTGGAGGAGAGAGAGAGGGGGAGGGGAGGAGAGATGGGAGTGGAGGAGAGAGAGAGAGAGGGGGAGTGGAGGAGAGAGGGGGGGGAGTGGAGGAGAGAGAGAGGGGGAGTGGAGGAGAGAGAGAGAGGGGGAGAGGAGGAGAGAGAGAGAGGGGGGAGAGGAGGAGAGAGAGAGAGGGGGAGTGGAGGAGAGAGAGAGAGGGGGGAGTGAAGGAGAGAGAGAGAGGGGGGGTTGGAGGAGAGAGAGACGGGGGGGAGTGGAGGAGAGAGAGAGAGGGGGGGAGTGGAGGAGAGAAAGAGGGGGGGAGTGGAGGAGGGAGGGGGGGGAGTGGAGGAGGGAGAGAGGGAGTGGAGGAGAGAGAGAGGGAGTGGAGGAGGAGAGGGGAGAGCCAGCAAGGTGCACAGGATTAAAGAGACAGATGGAGATGGGCAGAACCTCAATCCGAGCGTTCCCAGAGAAGCCAGTTCAATGAAGCAGGCGCGTGAATCATTTGAGGCAGCATTCAACTTGCTTCATTCGAATCCTCGCTAACAGTCAGCACCATGCTTTGGATTCAGCTACTGCTCATTGACAATTAAAGCAAAACGTCAGTTCAAGCTTTAAGTCGAAACAGCCGGTGTGATTTGCTAAACAGGAGTGTTAGAAGTTGAATCAATGGAGCAAAAAGGAACTTGCCCAAGAAAAAAATAACTCTGATTTATATTCTGTCTGATTACTTTCTGAAGCATCCCAAGGACTTTGCAATCAAATAAATTACTTTTTGAATGGAGAGTTGCTGTGGTTATTTAGGGGATGATATTTAGAGGAACTAATGAAAAGTGGAACTTTTTCAAGGAACAAATACTGGGTGTCCTTGATAGGTATGTCCCTGTCAGGCAGGGAGGAAATGGCCGAGTGAGGGAACCATGGTTCACGAAAGAGGTGGAATGTCTTGTGAAAAGGAAGAGGGAAGCTTATGTAGGGATGAGGAAATAAGGTTCAGATGGCTCGATTGAGGGTTACAAGTTAGCAAGGAATGAGCTGAAAAAGGGGCTTAGGAGAGCTAGGAGGGGACACGAGAAGTCCTTGGCGGGTCGGATCAAGGAAAACCCCAAGGCTTTTTACTCTTATGTGAGGAATAAAAGAATGACCAGGGTGAGGTTAGGGCCGGTCAAGGACAGTAGTGGGAACTTGTGTATGGAGTCAGTAGAGATAGGCGAGGTGATGAATGAATACTTTTCTTCAGTGTTCACCAAGGAGAGGGGCCATGTTTTTGAGGAAGAGAAGGTGTTACAGGCTAATAGGCTGGAGAAAATAGATGTTCGGAGGGAGGATGTCCTGGCAGTTTTGAATAAACTGAAGGTCGATAAGTCCCCTGGGCCTGATGAAATGTATCCTAGGATTCTTTGGGAGGCAAGGGATGAGATTGCAGAGCCTTTGGCTTTGATCTTTGGGTCCTCGCTGTCCACGGGGATGGTGCCAGAGGACTGGAGAATGGCGAATGTTGTTCCTCTGTTTAAGAAAGGGAATAGAAATGACCCTGGTAATTATAGACCGGTTAGTCTTACTTCGGTGGTTGGTAAATTGATGGAAAAGGTCCTTGGAGATGGGATTTACGACCATTTAGAAAGATGCGGATTAATCCGGGATAGTCAGCATGGATTCGTGAAGGGCAAGTCGTGCCTCACAAATTTGATAGAATTTTTTGAGGAGGTAACTAAGTGTGTTGATGTAGGTAGGGCAGTTGATGTCATATACATGGATTTTAGTAAGGCGTTTGATAAGGTCCCCCATGGTCGGCTTATGATGAAAGTGAGGAGGTGTTTGGCTAGAGGGAAAGTTGGCCGATTGGATAGGTAACTGGCTGTCTGATCGAAGACAGAGGGTGGTGGTCGATGGAAAATTTTTGGATTGGAGGCAGGTTGCTAGCGGAGTGCCGCAGAGATCAGTGCTTGGTCCTCTACTCTTTGTGATTTTTATTAATGACTTAGAGGGGGGGCTGAAGGGTGGATCAGTAAATTTGCTGATGACACCAAGATTGGTGGAGTAGTGGATGAGGTGGAGGGCTGTTGTAGGCTGCAAAGAGACATAGATAGGATGCAAAGCTGGGCTGAAAAATGGCAAATGGAGTTTAACCCTGATAAATGTGAGGTGATTCATTTTGGTAGGACAAATTTAAATGTGGATTACAGGGTCAAAGGTAGGGTTCTGAAGACTGTGGAGGAACAGAGAGATCTTGGGGTTCATATCCACAGATCTCTAAAGGTTGCCACTCAAGTGGATAGAGTTGTGAAGAAGGCCTATAGTGTGTTAGCTTTTATTAACAGGGGGTTGGAGTTTAAGAGCCGTGGGGTTATGCTGCAACTGTACAGGACCTTGGTGAGACCACATTTGGAGTATTGTGTGCAGTTCTGGTCACCTCACTATAGGAAGGATGTGGAAGCACTGGAAAGAGTGCAGAGGAGATTTACCAGGATGCTGCCTGGTTTGGAGGGTAGGTCTTATGAGGAAAGGTTGAGGGAGCTAGGGCTGTTCTCTCTGGAGCGGAGGAGGCTGAGGGGAGACTTAATAGAGGTTTATAAAATAATGAAGGGGATAGATAGAGTGAACGTTCAAAGACTATTTCCTCGGGTGGATGGAGCTATTACAAGGGGGCATAACTATAGGGTTCGTGGTGGGAGATACAGGAAGGATATCAGAGGTAGGTTCTTTACATAGAGAGTGGTTGGGGTGTGGAATGGACTGCCTGCAGTGATAGTGGAGTCAGACACTTTAGGAACATTTAAGCGGTTATTGGATAGGCACATGGAGCACACCAGGATGATAGGGAGTGGGATAGCTTGATCTTGGTTTCAGATAAAGCTCGGCACAACATCGTGGGCTGAAGGGCCTGTTCTGTGCTGTACTGTTCTATGTTCTATGTGGTTATTTCGGGGAAGTGGTGATCCAGACCTGCACACTCATAAAGGCTACATTCGATCTCTGACCAGTTCTGATGATGTTCGCTAAGGGCCTGTGGAATGTGGTGTTTGGGTCTTCTTTGTATCTTGCATGTGTGGCGGTGGGTGGGGTCAGAAGTTTGTGGGTTCACATCCTACTCCAGTGTGTTCAGCACATCCTTATTTGAGAAAGGATACACTGGCACTGGGTGGGGGGTACAGAGGAGATTCACTAGGTTGACTCCGGAGTTGAGAGGATTGGCTTGTGAGGAGAGACTGATTTTTGCAACAATCGATGATTGGGGGTTTCACAGTCACCGTTACTGAGACCAGCTTTGAATTCCAGTTTTATCGGCCAAATTTAAATTGCACCAGCTGCCGTGGTGGGATTTGAACCCATGGCCCCAGAGCTTTAGAGTGGGGCGTCCAAAGATGTGCAGGTTAGGTTGTTTGGCCATGCTAAATTGACCCTAGTGCAGAGGGGGGATTAGCAGGGTAAATGTGTGAGCTTATGGGGATAGGGCCTGGGTGGGATTGTGGTCGGTGCCGACTCGATGGGCCGAATGGCCGCCTCCTATCCTGTAGAGATTCTAGTGATTACTAGTTCAATGAGATTACTACTGCACCATTGTCACTGACAGAAGGGACGAACTTCCTCATGGACTGACTTGCTGGGAAGTTGACTTGTTGTTTGCCAGTATCTTGTTGGCTAATGATCCGAATGTTTTTCAAATTAGAGTAAATATGGAAAAAGTCTGTGCTTGTGCAAGCAAGTTTACCACATGCAAAAAGATTGGTACATATACCTGGTCAGCATTGATCCAGCTTCCAATGTTTCTTGGGATTTGAGTAGGGAATGGGCTAAACAGAAAGCCAAAAACCAAAATGAACACTTTGCCTGTTGCTTGCTGTGGAAACTCATCATCTCATTCCCAGGTGGATTTTTGGATAGCTTCGTCTCGTTCTAACCTGCTGTCTTCTGTGTTCTCCCCTTTTTACAGGCATTATTGACCACACAAAACAAACTCAAGACCCTGGTTCCGAATTTCACCTTCAACCTTGGATTCTCTGGGAAGTTCTACCACACAGGTAAAAACAGTTTTAAAAGAGAAAATTCCCTTTCTCATCCTCCCTTGGTGAACCCCTGAGACTTGGCTAAACCTCTCGTGCCGACAGCCAGCTAGTTCCTCGTTCTTCCCCAGACGTTATGTCCGGCTGGAACCATGTTGGAGAGACAGTTCCCCCTGAACGGACTTGGAAGAGAAACATGCAACACCACTCTTTGTGTTCCCACCCATCCCACCATGCACGCACACACTCCCCCCACCCCCCTATTCTCCCAGCCTTCCCAATCTCCTGCAATGACTCTCAATGTGGGAACCATCTTTTAATCATTTGTGGGACATGGGCGTCGCTGGCTGGCCAGCATTTATTGCCCATCCCTACTTGCCTGAGGGCAATTGAGAGTCAACCACATTGCTGTGGCTGTGGAGTCACATGTAGGCCAGACCAGATCAGGATGGCAGATTTCCTTCCCTAAAGGACATTAGTGAATCTGATTGGTTTTTCCGACAATGGTTTCATGGTTATCAGTAGATTCTTAATTCCACATATGTTAATTTGAATTCAAATTCCACCATCTGCTGTGGCGGGATTCGAACCCGGGCCCATCTTGTGGATACCTCTAATGAAAGAGGTATACCTTTCACAACCACCGCATGTCCCAAAGAGCTTTGCAACCAATGCAACACTTTTGAAGTGTAGTCATTGTTGCAATATAGGGAAGGTGGCAGCCAATTAGTGCACAGCAAGCTCCATCAAAGAGGATTATGGGTTTTCCATTTACGATGGATCATGATTGGTTACTACTGGCCACATTGTTTGGCCGACAATCTACACAAACCTGAGAGCTTTCATTCCTTTATGCTCCACTGTTACCGGAGGCGATAACTTGGACTTTGGCCACCTGAACAAAATGTCCTGTTTCCCCACCGCTGGCCGCCTCCCAAGACTGAACAGGAGGATTAAGAACATTGTGTCAATGGCAGATTAGGAGTGATGATTTCAAATGGGGCCCACATTTCGGGGAAAACACTCCCAGTAGCTGCCCACAAGCTGTATCCAGGTGTGTTTTATAGAATTTTAAAAGCTCTCCCGTTCCTCCTCACCCTGACCAGGGTGTGAGAGCGTGCCAGTTACGTATCTCAACTTGTACCTCACTTTGTGCTGTGCCACAAGGATCTGTGTTTGGGCCTCAACTACTCATCACTTTTACTAGTAGCTTAGTTAATGGGGTTGAAAGCCACATATCTGTCGATGACACAAAGATAGGTAGCGTTGTAAACAGTGTGAATGGAAACACTAAATTACAAAAGAGATATCGATAGATTAAGTGAATGTTTTTTCAGTGATGAGGGTTGAGCCAGGACGCTGGTGGAGAATTCACCTGCTGCTCTTCTTCAAAACAGTGCTACCGAGATCTTTTACATCCTTCTGGGAAGGCAGACCATGCCTAGGTTTCAAGCAGAGGCAGTACCTCTGACTGTGCTGCACTCCCTCAGTACTGCACTGGGGTGTCATGCTGGCCATGGCCTGTATTGTCATCCAGACAAGTGCAACATCCAACCTTTATAGCGGATGCTTGCAGGATGCTGGTTTGCTAACTATATGTGCAACGTAGCAATGTTGAAATTAAAAATCAATTTAAATACACAAATCATTTGTCCACTGCACACCTTTGGAATTGAGATCCTCCCTGTGCTGTGGCATTGTTTGTGAGGCCTTCGACCTGGCTGGTAGCAAGAATGATTTCATTCAATGGTGGGAGCAGGCTCAAAGGACCGAATGGCCTATTTCTCCCAAGGCCTATGATCCTAGGATAGGAGCAAACTGAAATGGGGTTGATTGCATTAGAAGGTGCTTGGGTGAGGAGCATAGGAGCAGAAGTAGGCCATTCAACTCCTTGAGCCTGCTCCGCCATTCAATAAGATCATGGCTGATCTTTTGCCTAACTCCACGTACCTACCCTGGGCCCATATCCATTGATAGTCCTGCTTCAACCTAACAATTGAACCCAGCACCCTCTGCCATTTGAGGAACCGAACCTCCCCCACTCTCTGCGTGAAGTGTTTTCCAACATCTCTCCTGAATGGCATAGCCCTAATTTTTTAGATTATGGTCCCTGGTTCTAGAGCCTTCAACTAGTGGGAACAGTTTATCCTTATCCACCCTGTCCTTCAAAACCCTTTTGGTGGCACAGTGGTTGGCACTGCTGCCCTCACAGCGCCAGGGACCCGGGTTCGATTCCCGGCTTGGGTCACTGTCTGTGTGGCGTTTGAACATTCTCCCCGTGTCTGTGTGGGTTTCCTTCGGGTGCTCTGGTTGCTTCCCACACTACAAAGATGTGCGGGTTAGGTTGATTGGCCGTGCTAAATTGCCCCTTAGTGTCAGGGGATTAGCAAGGTAAATGTGTGGGGTTACAGGACTAGGGCCTGGGTGGGATTGTGGTCGGTGCAGAGTCGCTGGGCTGAATGGGCTCCTGCACTGTAGCGATTCTGATTCTAAGTTCATCTAAGGAAAGGAAAGATCCCAGGATTTAGATAGCACCTTGTTGTCTGAAGGTCTCAAAGCCCACCATACAGTGATTTTGCTTTAAATTTCAGATTATTTATTAGTGTCACAAGTAGGCTTACATGGGGTCATAGGTTCAAGGTGAAGGGGGGGGAGGTTTAACACAGATATCAGAAGGACATATTTTACACAGAGGGTGCTGGGGGCCTGGAATGCGCTGCCAGGCAAGGTGGTGGAGGCAGATACACTGGGAACGTTTAAGACTTATCTAGATAGCCATATGAACGGAGTGGGAATGAAGGGATACAAAAGAATGGTCTAGTTTGTACCAGAGAGCAGCACGGGCTTGGAGGGCCGAAGGGCCTGTTCCTGTGCTGTATTGTTCTTTGTTCTTGTTCTTAACACTGCACTGAAGTTATTGTGAAAATCCCCTAGTCGCCACACTCTGGCGCCTGTTCGGGCACACTGAGGGAGAATTTAGCACGGCCAATGCACCCAACCAGCACGTCTTTTGGAGTGTGGGAGGAAACTGGAGCACCCGGAGGAAACCCACGCAGACACGGGGAGAATGTGCAGACTCCACACAGACAGTGACCTGAGCCGGGAATCGAACCCGGGTCCCTGGCTTGTGAGGCAGCAGTGCTAACCACTGTGCCACCGTGCCGTGCTTAGGTCCAAGCTCCCATCTGGACTACTACAGTAAAAACAGAAGCCCAAGGGAAAGAACCTGTCCCAGCTATTCAATCGAGGCAGTCAAGAGGGCATTAGGCGATTATTCAAATTGAAACAATGCGCAAGGGAGCAGGTAAAAGACAGGAGAATGGCACTAGGTCACCTCACTCTTTTGGAGCACCGGTGCAGATGTGATGGGCTGAATGGCCATCTTCTGCACCATAACAATTCTGTGAATGATTAAGCTCATCTTTCACTTTCTCTGATGCTAAATGAAGCATAAACTAATAAATAAGAATCATAGAATCCCTACAGTGCAGGAGGAGCCCATTCGGCCCATCGAGCCTGCACCGACTACAATCCCACCCAGGCCCTATCCCTGTAACCCCACGTATTTACCCTGCTAATCCTCCGACAGTAAGGGGCAATTTAGCACGGCCAATCGGCCTAATCTACACACCTTTGGATTGTGGGAGGAAACCGGAGCACCCGGAGGAAACCCACGCAGACACGGGGAGAGCGTGCAAACTCCACACAGACAGTGGCCCAAGCTGGGAATCGAACCCGGGACCCTGGCACCGTGAGGCAGCAGTGCTAAGCCACTGTGCCACTCCAATTCCTATTTATCTCCGAAATAAACAAGAGTTGTTCAGGTGTTGCGACAGCAAATTTGAAGTAGTTATTAGCCCAAATGGTTAATGATGACTGCTTTCTCACCAAGATAAACCATCGCTCGATTTCAATGTGAGGAGGATTGAGTGCGAGATGGAAGAACATCGAAGGATTTGGGACAGGGCAAGGCAATGGTCTTGAAGTAGATGATTGTAGATCAGCTATTAAGGCGAGAGCTGATAGGGTAGATGGAGAGAAACGATTTGCACTGGTTGGGGGGCCTAAGACTGGGGAGGGGGTCTCATAGCTGCAAAGTTAGAGCCAGCAGCGAAATACAAGCAAAATGCTGGAAATATTCCGCAGGTCTGGCAGTGTCCGCGGTGAGAGAGTATGACTTCTTTTAAGAGTGAAGTTAGGAAACACTCTTCATGTGGCAGAAGTTTGGGGCTCCCATCCGTAAATGGCAACTGGTGTTGGAGCAGTTGATGATTTAAAAGCTGTGCCAGATGGATGTTTGCCAGAGAAGTTTATTCAGGGATATGGGAAAAAGGCAGGGATATGGAGTTAGGTCGCAGATCTGCCATGGTGGCACAGTGGTTAGCACTGCTGCCTCACAGCGCCAGGAACCGCGGGTTCAATCCCAGCCTTGGGTGACTGTCTGTGTGGGTTTCCTCCGGTTTAGACCCACAGTCCAAAGATGTGCAGGTCAATATGTGCAGATTGGCCATGGTACGTTACCCCTTAGTGTCCAACAATGTGCAGGTTAGGTGGATTAGCCATGGTACGTTGCCTCTGAGTATCCAATGATGTGCAAGTTAGAAATCATAGAAACCCTACAGTGCAGAAGGAGGCCATTCGGCCCATCGAGTCTGCACCGATCACAATCCCACCCAGGCCCTCCCCCCACATATTTACCTGCTAATCCCTCTAACCTACGCATCTCAGGACTCTAAGGGGCAATTTTTTAACCTGGCCAATCAACCTAACCTGCACATCTTTGGACTGTGGGAGGAAACCGGAGCACCCGGAGGGAACCCACGCAGACACGAGGAGAATGTGCAAACTCCACACAGACAGTGACCCGAGCCGGGAATCGAACCCAGGACCCTGGAGCTGTGAAGCAGCAGTGCTAACCACTGTGCTACCGTGCCGCCGTGGATTGGCTCTGCTAAATTGCCCCTTAGTATCCCAAGATGTGCAGGTTAGGTGGATTGGCCATGATAAATTGCCCCTTAGTGTCCCAAGATGTGTAGGTTAGGTGGATTGGCCATGATAAATTGCCCCTTAGTGTCCCAAGATGTGTAGGTTAGGTGGATTGGCCATGATAAATTGCCCCTTAGTGTCCCGAGACGTGTTCCTTAGCTGGATTAGCCATGGTAAATAGATGGGGTTACAGGGAGAGGACCTGGGTAAGACACTCTGTCAGAGATTCGGGGGATTAGAGATTCAGAGGTTCGGGGGATTAGCCATGGTAAATATGTGGCGTTGTGGAAATAGGGTGGGGGGAAAGTCCTGGGTCGGGTACACTGTCAGAGAGAGTCGGTGCAGACTCGATGGGCCAAATGGCCTCCTCTTGCACTGTGGGGATGATTCTATGAATGGCGGGAGGGCTACTTGTTCCTAGGTTGCACAAGTTGAAGGGGTGGTAGGGGCCCAGACACAGTATGGACGTCTACCTTCCTTGTTGCACGATGTGAAGTTCTCAGGTGAAGGAGGAAGCGGATGTCACTGCGAAGGGGAAGGCCTGCGGGGGCGTTGAGATAAGAGTGGAAGAGAGGCCAGGATGAGTAATTTTGATGTGAATTCCTGTAAATAAAGCTGGCTCTGGCAGCGCAGTCAGACTGCTTCCCTGAATAATCGACCCTGAGTCACCCCCAATCCTTAACTGATGAATGCAGCAGGCTCTTGACTGTGGGAGCCAAGTAGCAAGGTCATTAGAGACTTGGTTGCTGTTTGTGTGTGTGTGTCTAGCAGATGGCGGATTCACATGAGCTGGGGGAATGCCGTCCTGGAGGTGAACAGCGAGAGGAATGGCAAGAGGCAGACGAGAGAATTATGGCGGAGGACGGAGAGGAAGCAGGGCTGACAGATGGGGGAAGTTGTCACAGTTGACGTGTGGCTTGCAAGTGATTTAGGAAGTGGGAATCCAGGGCTGACAGCTGCATGTCAGCATTTTGAGAGTTTTACGAGCTGGAGAACATTGCCAAGCAGAAATGATCGTTTTACCTGAGCAAGCTGCCAGTGCTGTGCGATTAAACAGAGCTTCCTGGATTATTTGCCGATCTTTTTTTTTTAAAGATGTGGTTAAGCTGGTGGAGGATTGTGTAAACAGAGCTCAAGATACATGTTGGCATTGAATCAGCACTCTTGCCATCACGTTCGGCTTCCTGGCTTGTTCTGCACTGATCAGGGCGGCACGGTGGTTGGCACTGCTGCCTCGCAGCGCCAGGGACCCGGCTTCAGTTCCGGCCTCGGGTGACTTGTCTGTGTGGAGTTTGCACATTCTCCCCGTGTCTACGTGGGTTTCCTCCGGCTGCTCCGGTTTCCTCCCACAGTCCAAAGACGCGCTGGTTAGGTGGATTGGCCGTGCTAAATTCTCCCTCAGTGTACCCGGACAGGCGCCGGAGTGTGGCGACTAGGGGATTTTCACAGTAACTTCATTGCAGTGTTAATGTAAGTCTACTTGTGACACTAATAAATACAATAAACTTGATAGTGAATTCCACGTACTCAGCACTCGCTGAGTAAAGAGCTTTCTCCTGAATTCATTATTGAATTTATTAGTGACTATTTAAGGCCCCAATAGACTGAATCACACAGGTCGACGAAAGGAATGTTTGTATCTCAATAAGGAATTCACCAAAGATCCTTAGGCAGCACCTTCCAAACCCACGACCACTTCCATCTAGAAGGACGAGGGCAGCAGATACATGGGAACACCACCACCTGCAAGTTCCCCTCCAAGCCACTCACCATCCTGACTTGGAAATATATCGGCTGTTCCTTCGCTGGGTCAAAATCCTGGAATTCCCTCCCTAACGGCATTGTGGGTCAACCTACAGCACGTGGACTGCAGCGATTCAAGAAGGCAGCTCACCACCACCTTCTCAAGGGCAACTAGGGATGGGCAATAAATGCTGGCCTAGCCAGCGACGCCCATAGGCGGCACAGTCGTACAGTAGGTTAGCACTGTTGCTTCACAGCGCCAGGGACCTGGGTTCGATTCCCGACTTGGGTCACTGTCTGCGTGGAGTTTGCGCGTTCTCCCCATGTCTGTGTGGGTTTCCTCCGGGTGCTCCGGTTTCCTCCCGCAGTCCGAAAGACGTGCTGGTTAGATGCATTGGCCGTGCTAAATTCCCCCTCAGTGTATCCACTGGAATGTGGCGACCAGGGGAATTTCACAGTAACTTCATTGCAGTGTTGATGTACGCCTTGTGACTAATAAATAAACTTTAAATGTCCGATGAATGAATAAGAAAAGGATTGACTCGCATTTAAACTGAGCCTTTCATGATCTCAGGTTGTTCCAAAGCACGTTACGGCCAACGAGAAAGTCTTTCTAACGAGCGTGGCCGCTGCTGTGATATAGGAAACACAACAGCCAATTTGCGCACAGCAAGATCCCACGAACAGCAACAGAATAATTGATCACACCTCCTGTTTCAGACGTGGTTCCAGGGTAACTGTTACCAGCTGATTCAGATAGATGTTGCTTCCGGCGTGCGATGAATCATTTATGTTCCCCTTTTGTTCTCCAGCTCGCTTAATGCTGGAAAATCCCAGCATGCCTGACAGCATCTGCGGAGAGAGAGAATAGAGCCAACGTTTTGAGTCAGGATTACCCTTCGTGATCATCCAGACTCGAAATGTTAGTTCTATTCTCTCTCCACAGGGTCAAAGAAAGCAGGGTAGGAAAAATAATGCGCGATGCCTTGTGCTGGTTTCCCGGAAAGTGACAGATGATTGGCAGAATGTGTTTGTCATCTTGTCCATGCAGAAACCCATCATCTCAGCCTGCCCATCTTACTGAAACGTGTAGGATTCTGAGGAGGTTTGGCAGGGTAGATGCTGAGAGTATGGTTCCCTCCCTTGAGGAAATCTCAAACTAGGGTACACTGTTTCGGAATAAGAATCCTCCCCAGTGAGAAGTGGAGGCTGGGTCGTTGAATATCTTCAAGGCTGAGTTAGACAGATTACCTAGGAGTCGAGGGTTATCAAGGACGGTTGTCCAGTGGTTAATACTGCTGCCCCCATACCCCGACACATTTACCCGCTAATCCCTCTAACCTACGCATCTCAGGACACTAAGGGCAATTTTTAGCATGGCCAATCAACCTAACGCGCCAGGGACCCGGGTTCAATTCCCGGCTTGGGTCACTATCTGTGTGGAGTTTGCACATTCTCCTCGTGTCTGCATGGGTTTCCTCCGGGTGCCCCGGTTTCCTCCCACAGTCCAAAGATGTGCGGGTTAGGTTGATTGGCCATGCTAAAAATTGCCCCTTAGAGTCCTGGGATGTGTAGGTTAGAGGGATTAGCGGGTAAATGTGTCGGGATATGGGGGTAGGGCCTGGGTGGGATTGTGGTCGGTGCAGACTCGATGGACCGAATGGCCTCTTTCTGTACTGTAGGGTTTCTATGATTTCTATGAATAATAAATAAACTTTAAGGAAAGTGGAGTTCGAGGCCACAGTCAGATCCGCCATGATCATAAAGAATGGGCGTGCAGCCATGAGGGGCCAAATGGCCTCCTCCAGCTCCTTTTTCCTTCTGTTCTTATGCTCCTTCTTAATACACTGACTTTCACCTGTCTTCAATACCTTAGGGTCACGGCATTGAAGGTTCAAGCCCCGTTTCAGGAGCGTGTTGTCTGGACATGACAGGTCAACCCTGTTCTAAAAGGGGTGTTGTCCTGGAGAAAGAGGACAGTGCTCCTCCAGCACGTCTCCAAGATGTATCTTGTTCCTTGTGCTGTTGTAGAACCTAGGAAAGCAATCTAGTTTGAAGTTTATTTATTAGTGCCACAAGTGGGTTTACATTAACACTACAATGCAGTTACTGTGAAAATGCCCCAGTCCCCACACTCCGGTGCCTGTTTGGATACTGTAATGACTTCAATCAGGCCATTGAGGTTGGCCTATTGGAATATGAACTCCCTGATTAAGGAGTCAATTGATGGGCCAATCAGGGAGTCTTTTCCTTGTATTTAACTGGGGTGTGTCAGTTCCTCTGGCACTCCCGAAGGTAGACTGCTGACTGCGAGCACCATGTGTACTGCTGTTGGAATTGTAAATGAAGGGATTTTGGTGAAGGGACTTCTGCTTCCAAAGACTTATTACAGGTACACTGAGGGAGAATTTTAGCACGGCCAATGCATCCTAACCCGCACATCTTTGGACTGTGGGAGGAAACCGGAGCACCCGGAGGAAACCCACGCAGACACGGGGAGAACGTGCAAACTCCGCACAGACAGTGACCCAAGCCGGGGATCGGATCCCTGGCGCTGTGAGGTGGCAGTGCTAACCACTGTGCCACCGTGCCGCCCATCTAAGGGTTTGACTGGCAGGTGCGCCTTGGGTGCTTTGCCTACTGAACCTGCACGGCCCAGCATTATAAATCCCATCCTCTGCAGGTTCGGGCTGTGGGGAGTGTCGAAGCTTTATGTAATGTTTGTTGCCGGCATGCGCACCCGCAGTTCCGTTTCTCCAACCAGTCGGACCATCTGCTTCCATTGCAACTCCAGCTTCTGCTCCATTGCCTTGTGGCGGCCATATTGTGTTGGCAAGGAGACACCGTGATGGTAACGCACTTGTACGTCAGTTAGACAGCACAGCGTTCTGAAACATTGAATGAAGCGTTCAGCTTACACAGAGTACTGGAATTGTAGAGTACAACCTATAGAACGTCAGTCAGAAGTCTGAAATCCCATGTAATAAAAATGGGATTTAACTTATTTTACTGCTGTAAGCCCGTGACCCAGGTGGTGAGTTATGAGCCTCGCACAAATTGCATCTTGGCTTAAGCCTGTGATTTCTCTCCAGCATTGTATTGGCTTTGATACAGCGAAGAAGCTTTATACCAGGCCGTTAATAAGGACCCCAGGAGTGGATCAGCTTTTTGCAACCAGCTACGCTGGTGAAAGATTCCTTCCCAGAGTAAAATCACCTCAAAAGGAGAATCAGAAATACAGAATTTCTGGATTTTAACTTCTAACTCCAGCCTAATAGTCTCCCCAAAAGCTTTCCTACCAACACCCCGCAAGCTGCATTGGCCGTTGCGATGTCTGGTTTCGCGTGACGGTGGTAATTCGAGGCAGGTCATGCACGAATGAGTGCTGGAAATCTGAAATTAAACTGGGAATGCTCAGCGGGTCAGACAAGATGTGGAAAGAGTAAAACAAAGGCTGGAATTGTCCAAACCACCTCCCACCACCCCCGCTGGAATTGTCCAAACACCCCCCCCCCCCCCCCAACCCCCAGCGGTTCTCTCTCTCCCTGCCCCCCCCCCCCCCCCCAAATTGGGGAGCCATTCAAATCTCCGTTGACTTTGGCGGGACTGGAAGATCCCGCCGGTGGGCGGGGCTGGAAAATCCCGCCCAAAATGAACACTTCAGGTTCATCAGAACTGGGGACAGTTGGGGAAATGCAACAGGTTTTCAGTGAGTGAGTGAGGGAGGGAGGCAGGGTGGCTAAAGAACAACATGGAAGGTCTATGATAGAGTAAAAGGCAACGAGGAATAAATGTCAGAAGTGATTATATTTATTGGAGTTTGGAAGAATGAGAGGGGATCTCATGGAATCTTTTAAAATTCTAACAGGATTAGACAGGGTAGATACAGGAAAAATGTTCCTGATGGTTGGGGAGCCCAGAACTAGGGGTCATAGGTTGAGGATTAGGGACTGAGTTAGAGACAGTAGTTAGTTTTGGGTCACCTGTGTGGCTCTCCCCATGTGGAACTTGGTTTTAATGATCCTCTTAAAGTGTTAGTCACAAGTAAGGCTTACTTTTAGGACTGAGGTGAGGAGAATGTTTTTCAGCCAGAGAGTGGTGAATGTGTGGAATTCACTACCACAGAAAGTAGTTGAGGCCAAAATGTTCTGTGATTTCAAGAAGCAATTAGATATAGCTTTTGGGGCTAAAGAGATCAAGGAATATGGGCGGCGGGGGGAGTGGGGGATCAGGTTATTGAATTTGATGATCAGCCATGATCAAAATGAATGGCAGTGTGAGCTTGAAGGGCCGAATGGCCTCCTCCTGATTCTATTTTCTATGAGGGTTTGTGGCACTAAGGGATATGGAGATAGTGGGGGAAGTGGACTTGTTGGAGACTGAGGGGCCACATATCCTATTTCTGCCTCTGTTTCTGATGTCCTCAACTCCTCACAATCTCCCTCGTGTGGGACCAGGACTGAATATAGGTGGAACGAAGGCCCATTTGGCCAACTCCTGCTTCTATTTTCTATGTTGATGTTGTGACGCAAAAGGCGATGGTAACAGGACACACAGAAGAAACGGAAGATGGTTGTAGAGGAGGGAACAGCAGGGCCTTAGTCAACAGCTGCCGCTTGAAAAGATGGGGGCAGAACTGTCGGAACTTCATGACTTTCCCGTACGTGTAAAGAATATTTGCCAAGTTAGCTTTGGGTCACCTGTGTGGCTCTCCCCATGTGGAACTTGGTTTTAATGATCACTCTTAAAGTAAAAGTAAAGTTTATTTATTAGTCACAGGTAAGGCTTACATGAACACTGCATTGAAGTTACTGTGAAATTCCCCTAGTCGCCACACTTCGGCGCCCGTTCGGGTACACTGAGGGAGAATTTAGCACGGCCATTGCACCTACCAGAAGGATGTGGAGGCTTTGGAGAGGGTACAGAAAAGATTTACCAGGATGTTGCCTGGTATGGAGGGCATTAGCTATGAGGAGAGGTTGGAGAAATTTGGTTTGTTCTCACTGGAGCGATGGAGATTGAGGGGAGACCTGATAGAAGTCTACATGATTATGAGAGGCATGGACAGAGTGGATAGCCAGAGGCTTTTTCCCAGGGTGGAAGAGTCAATTACTAGGGGGCATAGGTTTAAGGTGTGAGGGGCAAGGTTTAAAAGAGATGTACGAGGCAGATTTTGTACACAGAGAGTGGTGGGTGCCTGGAACCCGTTGCCGGGGGAGGTAGTGGAAGCGGGTACGGTAGTGACTTTTAAGGAGCGTCTTGACAAGTACATGAATGAGATGGGAATAGAAGGATATGGTCCCCGGAAGGGTCGGGGATTTTAGTTCAGGTGGGCAGCATACTCGGTGCAGGCTTGGAGGGCCGAAGGGCCTGTTCCTGTGCTGTAATTTTCTTTGTTCTTTGTTATAACCAGCACGTCTTTCAGACTGTGGGAGGAAACTGGAGCACCCGGAGGAAACCCACGCAGACACGTGCAGACTCCACACAGACAGCGACCCAAAGCCGGGAATCGAACCCAGGTCCCTGGCACTGTGAGGCAGCAGTGCTAACCCACTGTGTCACCGTGCCACTCTTGTGAGGCACTTTGGGGTGCTATAGCACTGGAAACAATGCAAGTTGTTGGGACGGATTCAGGTGGGGGAAGGGACAGTGAGTAAAGACAGCCTGGCAAAGGCAAAATGCAGACAGAGATCTTCTTTTGTTAAAAAAAAAATAAGCGACAGAAAATGGAATGTGATACAGGTAAGAGAATGAAAGGAAAACGTTGAGGAGGAAGATAAAAAGGAGGTTGAAGCCAGATAAATAGAAAAGACGCAATAGGAGCAATCGAAAAGAGATGAATGGGAGTCACCTCAATGGTGACCTTGGGATTGAGTACAGCGAACCATGGATTAAGGAAACTACTTTCTGGCAATCCCTTGGGTATCTGCTTAGGGCAGGTTTCACTCTGTGAAATAAGTTGTAACCTGACCCAGAACTAGATTTTTGGAACAACAAAGGCAAACTCTGTTTCTTTGTGCGTCTGATGGGAAGTGAACCAGTCTGTTCAGTTTTAAACAGAGCTGCGTGACTCCACGGATATTAGCTAGCCAGTGAGCGCTTGAAGGAATGCCATGGAAGCAACGTCTCAAAGCTTTCCAGAAGATGGGTTACTGAAGTGGGAGGCCCTCATAAAGATAGGTCCAGATGAGGCAGACTATTTGTCCCACGTAACGCATCCATCGATGGTGATCTTCATTTAACATAGAAACCCTACAGTGCAGAAGGAGGCCATTCGGCCCATCGAGTCTGCACTGACAAGAATCTCACCCAGGCCCTATCCTCGTAACCTCACATATTTACCCTCTAGCATTCACATCCCAGGACACTAAGGGGCAATTTAGCATGGCCAATCCACCTAACCTACACATCTTTGGACACTAAGGGACAATTTAGCATGGCCAATCTACCTAACCTACACATCTTTGGACACTAAGGGACAATTTAGCATGGCCAATCCACCTAACCTACACATCTTTGGACACTAAGGGACAATTTAGCATGGCCAATCCACCTAACCTGCACATCTTTGGACACTAAGGGGCAATTTAGCATGGCCAATCCAGCTAACCTACACATCTTTGGACACTAAGGGACAATTTAGCATGGCCAATCCAGCTAACCTACACATCTTTGGACACTAAGGGACAATTTAGCATGGCCAATTCAGCTAACCTACACATCTTTGGACACTAAGGGACAATTTAGCATGGCCAATCCACCTAACCTGCATATCTTTGGACACTAAGGGGCAATTTAGCATGGCCAATTCAGCTAACCTACACATCTTTGGACACTAAGGGACAATTTAGCATGGCCAATCCAGCTAACCTGCACATCTTTGGGCACTAAGGGGCAATTTAGCATGGCCAATCCAGCTAACCTACACATCTTTGGGCACTAAGGGGCAATTTAGCATGGCCAATCCACCTAACCTGCACATCTTTGGGCACTAAGGGGCAATTTAGCATGGCCAATCCACCTAACCTGCACATCTTTGGGCACTAAGGGGCAATTTAGCATGGCCAATCCACCTAACCTGCACATCTTTGGGCACTAAGGGGCAATTTAGCATGGCCAATCCAGCTAACCTACACATCTTTGGGCACTAAGGGACAATTTAGCATGGCCAATTCAGCTAACCTACACATCTTTGGACTGTGGAAGGAAACCGGAGCACCCAGTGCTACCCCACGCATCCCCACCACCACGGCGTAGAACAACATCCTGAACAATCTGACTTCTGCCTCCACCATCATCTTCTGCGTGTAGAAGGATTCGGGCTGGAGAAGGTTAGAGAGATGGGGGCGGGGGGGAGGGAAAAGGCACAAGGCTGTGGAGGGTCTTGGAAAACGAGAGTGGTTATGTTGAAATGGAGATGTTGCCAGACCCAGGGTCGGCGGGGGGGGCGTCAGCAAGCAGAGGGCTGATGGGTAAATGGGATCTGCAGCGAGTTGAGATTATGACAGCAGAGTTTTCGCATCAGCTCAAGTTTATAGAGAGCGGAAAATGGGAGACTGACCAGGAGAGCATTGGAATAGTCAAACCAGGAGGTGATGTCGGCACAGATGAGGGTTTCAGCAGCAGATGAGCTGAGGCGTGGATGGAAATGGGTGAGGTTATCATGGTGAAATTTACCAACAATGTATCTGAGCTCACATCCACATTAATTCCAACTGTGGTAAAAAAGCAAGCTTCAGGCTGCTTGAAACCTTGTAGGCGAGACGATAATTCTTCTTGTAAGGAATTAAACTGGAAAATCGAGTGACATTTCAAAATGCTTCACAAAACATGTGGATAGATATTTACACAATTTGCTGCTATTTCCCAATTCCTCATTGCGTTTGGCACACTGCAAATCTGACCACCAGCATCATAGAATGTATGACACGGAGACAGGCCTTTCGGCCCAAACTGGTCCATGCCGACCAAGAAGCCCATCTAAGCTAACCCCATTTGCCTGCATTTGGCCCATATCCCTCTAACCCTTTCCTATCCATGTATCTGTCCAAATGCCTTTTCAATGTTGTCCCTGCCTCAGCCACTTCCGGCAGCTCATTCCACACACGCACCACCCTCTGGGTAAAACGTTTGCTCCTCAGGTTCCCATTAATTCTTTCCCCTCTTAACTTAAACCTGCGCCCTCTAATTCTCCATTCCCCAACCCCGGGAAAAAGGCTGAGTGCATTCACCCTATCCAAGCCTCTCATGATCTTATACACCTCTATAAGATTACCCCTCGGTCTCCTACGCTCCAAAGAAAGAAGTCTAGCTTGTCCAATCTCTCCCTATAACTCAGCCCCCTGGCAACATCCTCGTAAATTAAGAGAGAGACACAAGCAGAGAGGCATGCACAATGAAGCACAAATGTACTTTGACATGATGTGACATGCATGTAACATACAATGACACGTGCATGCAGAGAGACATGCACACACCACTTAAAGGGCTCACAGTGAATGCTGATCGTAGACTCCCTACAGTGCAGAAGGAGGCCATTCAGCCCATCGAGTCTGCGCCGACTCTCTGACAAAGTATCTTACCCAGGCCCTCTCCCCCACCCTCTCCCTGTAACCCCGCGCATTTCCCACGTCCAATCCACCTAACCGCACATCACTGGAGAGTAGGAGGAAATCGGAGCACTCGGAGGAAACGGACGCAAACACGACGGGGGGAGAACGTGCAGACTCCATGCAGTCACCTGAGGCCGGAATTGAACCCAGGTCACTGGCGCTGTGAGGCAGCAGTGCTGTGTTGCAACAGCCCCCACTAGTGACGCGCAAGTTGATTTACTCGTCGACTTACTGGTCAGTCGGTTTTTTGATGGCGTTAGTCGACGTCTAATAAAAGACGGCAGAGTTACCGCACATCGCGCCAAGAGATTTTTGCTTTTGAATTTCCATTTGAAAAAGCAAACAGACCTTGGTTTAAAGTCTCACTGACAGACGGCACTGCAGCACTCCCTCAGTACGGCACGAGAGTGTCGACCCAGATTACGTGCTCGAGGCCCCGCGGTGAAGTTTGGTTGCAAAGATCAGTTGATTTGGGTCCATTACTGTACGTTACTCATCTCCTGAACTGCCCAGTCCATAATCACAGCGATAGAGACTGGACACTGATTGAGGCGTTGAGCGATGTTATACGGATACTGGATACCCTTATAATAAAATTCCTTTTGCCTTTCGTAACAGGACCATTAACCCATTTTTGGTTCATTCAGTAACATTGGACAATGATCCTAACTGGGCACTAAAGCCAGGAGAGCAGTAACGTGGCACAGTGGTTGGCACTGCTGCCTCACAGCGCCAGGGACCCGAGTTTGATTCCTGGCCTAAAAAGTTTATTTATTCGTCACAGGTCGGCTTACATTAACAGTGTAATGAAGTTACTGTGAAAATCCCCTAGTCACCACACTCCGGCGCCTGTTCCGGGTACACTGAGGGAGAATTTAGCACGGCCAATGTACCCCTAACCAGCAGGTCTTTGGACTGTGGGAGGAAACTGGAGCACCCGGAGGAAACCCACGCAGACACGGGGAGAACGTGCAGACCCCGCACAGACAGTGACCCAAGCCGGGAATCGAACCCGGGTCCCTGGCGCTGTGAAGCAGCAGGGCTAACCACTGTGCTGCCCTAGTGGGTGACTATGTGGAGTTTGCACGTTCTCCCCGCGTCTGCGTGGGTTTCCTCCGGGCGCTCCGGTTTCCTCCCACAATCTGAAAGACGTGCGGGTTAGGTGGATTGGGCCGTGCTAAATTCTCCCTTAGTGTCCCCGAACGGGCGCCGGAGTGTGGGCGACTAGGGGATTCTCACAGTAACTTCATCGCAGTGTTAATGTAAGCCTAATTGTGACACTAATAAATAAACTTTAACTTTAAGAAGGGAAGCTACTTTGGACAAAAGAAACAGTAGAGTTGTGTACTTTATCGATTTGAAATAGTGAAACCCTCCTTAAAGATCCCAAGGTGACTCATAGCTTAACCTGAAAAGAGGTCTCGGGTTCCTCCTTGCATTCAGCACTTTGTACTATATATATATATATATATATGTATGTATGTAAGTGCTTAGCCACAAAACAATCTTCCTTTGTGAAGGGAAAGCAATCTAATGGGTTTTGCCATGATTTGTTTCCCAGGTGTCTTTCACTACCTCCACAGGCAGTCTCGGGTTACTGTTGATTGTCTCCCGCAAGCAAAGAGTCCCCTTCAGCTGCTCACAAACGTCCTCTGTTAAGAGAGCGCGTTAATGCCTCGTCATTTTTAAATTACAACAACAACTTGCATTTATGTAGCACCTTGAACCTAATAAAACATTGTGAAGTACTTCGCGGGAGCAATGATTTGATTTGGTTCGTTCTTGTCGCATGTATTGGGATTGTATTGTTTCTCGCGTGTTGTACAAAGCATACAGTTCATGGAGTACATGGGGGAGAAGGAAAGGAGAGGGTGCAGAATGTGTTGTTGCAGTCATAGCTGGGGTGAAGAGAAAGATCAGCTTAATATAAGGTCGGTCCATTCAAAAGTCTGATGGCAGCAGGGAAGAAGCTGTTCTTGAGTCGGTTGGTACGCAACCTCAGACTTTTTCCCGACGGAAGAAGGTGGAAGAGAGTATGCCCGGGGTGCGTGGGGTCCTTGATTATGCTGGCTGCTTTTCCCCGAGGCAGTGGGAAGTGTAGACAGAGTCAATGGATGGGAGGCTGGTTTGCGCGATGGATTGGGCTACATTCACGACCCTTTGTAGTTTTGTGCGGTCTTGGTCAGAACAGGAGCCATACCAAGCAATGCTTGAACACCAAGCCCTGCGATACGTCAGTGCGGGTGGCCCAAAGCTTGGTCAAAGAGGTAGGCTCTAAGGACCACCTGAAACAGGGGAGGGAGGCGGCGAGTTTCAAAGAGGGAATTTCGGAGCTTAGGGCCCAGGCGTCTGAAGACAGCAATGGAGTGATTGAAATCAGGAATGCTCAAAAAGCCAGGATTGCAGATATGTGGGGATATGAGGGGCTGGAGGAGATTATAGAGCGAGGGAAGGGCAGGGCACAGAGCGATTTGCAAACAAAGATGAGAATTTTTAAATCTAGGCGTTGTTTGACCAGGGCTGGGTCAGCAAGTGCAGGGGTGATGGCTGAACAGGACTTAGCTCAAGTCAGGACACTCAACCCATAGCCAGAGATAGAAACATAGCAAAGCTACAGCACAAAACGGGCCCTTCGGCCCCACAAGTTGTGCTGAACATATCCCTACCTTTTAGGTCTCCCTATAACCCTCCATCCTATTAAGTCCCATGTACTCATCCAGGAGTCTTTTAAAAGACCCTATTGAGTTTGCCTCCACCACCACTGACGGCAGCCGATTCCACTCGCCCACCACCCTCTGTGTGAAAAACTTCCCCCTAACATTTCCCCTGTACCTACCCCCCAGCACCTTAAACCTGTGTCCTCTCGTAGCAGCCATTTCCACCCTGGGAAAAAGCCTCTGAGAGTCCACCCGATCTATGCCTCTCAACATCTTATATACCTCTATTAGATCTCCTTTCATCCTACGTCTCTCCAAGGAGAAAAGACCGAGCTCCCTCAGCCTATCCTCATAAGGCATGCCACTCAATCCAGGTAACATCCTTGTAAATCTGCTCTGCACCCTTTCAATCTTTTCCACATCCTTCCTGTAATGAGGCGACCAGAACTGAGCACAGTACTCCAAGTGGGGCCTGACGAGGGTCTTATATAGCTGCATCATTATCCCCGGACTCCTAAACTCAATCCCTCGATTGATAAAGGCTATGTTTGAACATAGGAACAGAAGTAGGCCATTCAGCCCATTAAGCCTGCTCCGCCATTCAACACAATCACGGCTGATTGGACACTTCAATGTCTTTTTACCCACGCTATCCCCATAACCCTTATAGGATCATAGCATCCTACAATTCAGAAGGAGGCCATTCGGCCCATCGAGTCTACATCAACCACAATCCCACCCAGGTCCTGTCCCCATAACCCCACGCATTTACCCTAGCTAGTCCCCCTGACACTAAGGGGCAATTTATCGTGGCCAATCCACCTAACCCACACATCTTCGGACTGTGGGAGGAAACTGGAGCACCCGGAGGAAACCCATGCAGACCCGGGGAGAGTGTGCAAACTCTGCAGTGATCCAAGCTGGGAATCGAACCCGGGTCCCTGGCGCTGTGAGGCAGCAGTGCTAACCATTGTGGCACCGTGCCACCCCTTTACGTTATTGTTAATTAGAAATCGTATCAATCTCTACCTTAAGCGTGCCCAATGACTGAGCTTCCACAGCCCCCTGGGGTAGAGAATTCCAAAGATTCACAACCATTGGAGTAAATACATTTCTATCTCGGTCCCAAGTGGCTTCCTCCTTATTTTGAAGTTGTGCCTCCCTGGTTTAGACTCCAGGAGCTTGATGCCAGAGTACAAATTTGAACCCAAGATTAAGTTTTCCTATCAGGTTGGTGGAGTAGATAGCAGTCTCATCTCCGAGTCAGGAGGGTTCAGGTTCCCCTGCATGACTGGATCAGATGACCGGGGATAATGCTTCAGCACCGTACTGCTGGGGTGCTGCACTGTCAGAGGTGATGTTTTTCAGGTGAGATCTTAAACAAAGACCTCTCCTGTCTGCCTGAATGGGTGCGTGGCTACAAAGCATCCCTTAAGCTTTTATATGGAAGAGCAGGTGAGTTCAGATGTCCTGGCCAACAGCGAAGTTACCTTTTGTTCATCGCTATTCTATGGATTTTACTGTGTGCACATTGGTTGGTGTGATTGACTGCAAAACATTGCCTGCGTCTCCAAAGTGTTTTCTTGGCTGTGAAGTGATCTGAGACAATTGGAGGAATTGAAAGGACCCTGTACAAATGCATGTCCTTTGTTTTCATACTTTTTTCATTCATTCTCTCTTTCTTCTGAGAGAGACGGCATAGTGGCACAGAGGTTAGCACTGCTGTCTCACAGTGCCAGGGACCCGGGTTTGATTCCCGGCTTGGGTCACTGTCTGTGCGGAGTCTGCACATTCTCCCCATGTCTGCGTGGGTTTCCTCCGGGTGCTCCGGTTTCCTCCCACAGTCCAAAGATGTGCGGGTTAGGTGGATTGGCCGTGCTAAATTACCCCTTAGTGTCAGGGAGACTAGCTAGCGTAAATGCATGGGGTTACGGGGATATAGGGTCTGGGTGGGATTGTGGTCGATGCAAACTCGATGGGCCGAATAGCCTCCTTCTGCACTGTAGGGATTCTATGATTCTGTCTCCCCCTCCCCGCCCCTTTTTTCTCCTCCCACCCTCTCCAGTGACTTGTCCAAGGATGTTGTCCTGCACGTGTGGCTAACAGCCTGACAATTTGTTTGTTCCCCACTCCTGGATCGAGAGAGCAGACTATTTAGTTACAAATCTACCTCAAGGCCGGGCTGAAACTTAGGCCTCCTGCTCACTTCTTCAGCTGGAATCACTGGATTGTGGCCAGGAGTAATGAAAATATCATGGGATCTCTCGTTCCTGATTCCTGGGATGAAGGGATAATTTGAAGATTGAGTAGGTTGGGGCCTGAGTACCATTGGAGTTTAGAAGGATGAGAGATGATCTTAGCGAAACATTTAAGATTCTGAGGGGACTTGACATGGGTGGATGCTGTTCTTGTTCACACAGTTTCATAGAATCACTAAAGTACAGAAAGAGGCCATTTTGCCCATCGAGCCTGGACCTGGGTTCGATTCCCGGCTTGGGTCACTGTCTGTGCGGAGTCTGTACGTTCTCCCCGTGTCTGCGTGGGTTTCCTCCAGGTGCTCCTGTTTCCTGCCACAGTCCAAAAGATGTGTGGGTTAGGTGCATTGGCCATGCTAAATTGACCCTTAGTGTCCCAGGATGCGTATTTTAGAGGGATTAGCAGGGTATGTATGTGGGGTTTCAGGGATAGGGTCTGGGTGGGATTGTTGTCGGCACAGACTTGATGGGTCGAATGGCCTCCTTCTGCACTGTAGAGATTCTATGATCCTCTATATATCAAATGACCTAAACACCATGAGTAGCTGCGTCATGTTGACTCTTAACAGATTGCGGGTCAGGGCATTGGGGACGTTGCCCATTTTGGTTGGACCCCCCCCGCCCCAGAATCAGCAACTCTGCTCCAACTCTGCTCTCTCTCGTTTCCTTCCAGGGGCCAATGAGGAGGATGAAGGTGATGACATGTTGCTGAAGCATAGGAAGGAGTTCTGGTGGTTTCCCCACATGTGGAGTCACATGCAGCCACATCTGTTCCACAACGAGACCGTTTTGGCTGAGCAGATGAAGCTGAACAAGCAGTTTGCGCTGGTAAGTTGCGAGCTTGGGTATCTTCCCCCTCAGAAAGGCCTTTGTGAAGCCCACCTTCATTGTCCATTCTCCAAATCATTGGATTCTCAATACCTGCCCAATGCCTAGCTCCGTATAACGGACTCAAAGAACATTACAACACAGGAACAGGCCCTTTGGCCCTCCAAGCCTGCACCGATCATGCTGTCCTACCTGGACCAACCACCCGTATCCCTCTATTCCCTGTCTGTTCATGTGTCTATCCCGATAAGTCTTAAATGTTGCTAATGTGTTTGCCACAACCACCTCACTTGACAATGCATTCCAGGCCCCCACCATCCTCTGTAAAAAACACTTCCCCTGCACATCTCCACTGAACCTTCTCTCCCCCCCCCCCCCCCCCCCCCCCCCCCCTTTACCTTGAACTTGTGCCCCCTTGTAATTGTCATTTCTGCCCTGGGACAAAGCTATGGAGACAATGATTCGATGGAAATATTTAAATTCTAAATTCATTGAATCGCAGAATGGTACAGCACTGAAGGAGGCTGTTCGGCCCGTTATACCTGTGCTATCTCTGCTGGAGTTATCAATTTAGACCTGTCCTTGCCCCATATTCCTGTGATTCATACCCCTTCAAATATTTATCCAGTTCCCTTTTGAGTGTTACTTTTTAATCTGCTTCCACCGCCCTTTCAGGCAGCGCTTTCCAGATCATATTAGCTCGCTGTGTGAAAAGAAATATTTCTTGTGTTGCCTCAGGTTGTATTGCCAATCATCGATGTTTATTGGTTCCTGCCATTGGAAGCAGTTTCTCCTTATTTACTCTTATCAAAGCCCTTCAAGGTTTTGAGCAAATCACCCCTCGGCCTTCTCTGCTGTAAGGAGAACAGGCCCAAAAGTTTCCTCACATAACTCCAGATGTTTACCCCAAGTACCGTTCCAGTGAACTCCTCAGCAACCTCTCTAGGGTGGAAGAGGAGGAGCGAGGGACCTGCTCTTAGCAGATGTACTGCCGGGCCTTTCAAAAGCGTATCCGGTGGGAATGTCAGAGCACTCAGAGCGTGGCATGCCCCTTCGCCCACCCACCCACCAGATATACCCCCTTCTAGAAAGGTGGGTAGATGAATCATCTGCCTCCGGACTCCCACACAGCGTTGAGCAGTAGCAGTTGGATTATGCTTTAAGATTCCAGTGCTTCCTCTATCAGTACTACCCTAGAATCCACCATTGGAAGGAGTGGGAAATTGAGTCGAGAATATTGGGACAGTGTGGGGGGAGGTTTACTTGGAGTCAAACGAATCTTGAAGCAAAGAGTGTTGAACACCCGATGCTTAAATTAGGAAGATAATCCAGTCTTCAGCCTAATCCATACAGACTTAATTTGGAAAACATAGCGGGCAGAATTTTCCCATTTTTCCCATTGGCGGAGTGGCCGGGGAAAGTGCCGTTAAAGCCACCGGCTCCAATGGCGGCTTGCTTTGCCGTATCATTCCGCTCTGAGCCAAACTAAGTGAGTGGACGGATCCCACGATGCTTTGCCAGTCCCGCCCTGTCAGTGACTCTGGTTAAAGGAAGCCCGATATCAAAATGTAAGAATAGAACCCACCCCCCCCCCCCCCTTCCCCTCACAGAGCACTGCAAAACAAAATTGCTTCACAAGTAGCTGAAGACAATTTTTGGAAATGAAAGGGCCCAAATTATTCTTGAAAACTTGTAGTTTTCCCATGGCTCGCTTTGACTTAATTGAGAAAGAAAAACATTCTGAAATAACTTTATAATTGCGCATTCCTTCTTGCCCTTGGAGTGAGTGACGACTGAAGGGCAGTTAAAAGCCAGACTGGGAGAGGATGGCAGATTTCCTTCCCTGAAGGGCATTAATCACCCAGATGGGTTTTTACAACAATAAATGATAGTTCCATGATCTCACCATGGCTGCGATGAACTTTATGTTCCAGACTTATCGATTGAATCATAAGTTTCACCAGATGTCGTGGTGGGATTTGAACCCAGACTATTGGAACATTAGTCCTAGGCCTCTGGATTATGAGTCCAGCGACATTAGCACCTACGTTCCCATCTCCCCCACCTTCAGTAGTTTTATATTCGATTAACCCTTTGCCACCCATGGCGATTGCCGATGTTTCCGAGCAGCAAGGAGAATTTCACAGTAACTTCATTGCAGTGTTAATGTAAGCCTTACTTGTGACACTAATAATTAAGCTTTTAGTGTCGGCAGTTTAAAAAGAGGAACACAAGGCAGCGGATGGTTGAAAGGTGCTTCGAATGCCGTGATTTTCTAGATAGAATTTAGCTTTTTTGTTAGCTGACCTTCTGAGGAAACAGCGTGGAAAATATATTTTTAAAAATGCTAAGTGATTGCCGTTCTGAGCTTTTGGTGCATTTTCTGTAAAGCATTCCTTTGGGACATGGGCTACAGAACAGGCTAATTAACAGACTCCACTCACTAAGTCCTTCTTAAAACATAAACCCAAGAACAGCAGAAAGTATTCGTAATTGGAATCTGAAACCAGATGATTTATACCATGGGCTCACAGAAAGTAGTATTTTTTTATTTATTTAAACAAGTCTAACTAATTGCCTGCAAATGATTTTAAAATGTGACTTACATTCTTAGGTTTTATGGAACTGATATCTTGGGGACTTTTTAAACAAAGAATTTTGGCAGAATATGCATGTTTCTGGACTGCTTAATGACCTCCACAGAGGATTCAGTGGGGTAACCACGTGTATCAAAGGCCCAAAGAGATTAAGGAACGGCCCCTCATCGCTATCAAGTTAGCTGATCTCACTGGGCCCTTGGTCATCATGGGGGAATGTCTCCAGTTTAGCCGCACATCTGATTAACAAACCACATCCCCACCCCCAGATTGAATGCTTGCAAGGTGTGCGCACTCCCGGTGACTGTAGGCTCCAAGTTTCCTGTGCTTACCCACTATGAATGCAGGCCAGATGGATAATGTGTGGGCTGTCAACTGGGGAAAAGGGCAGAGGTGGGAGGGGAGCTTTCTTTGTTCAACGCAGCAAGTTGCTTGGAGCCGGATTGCACTGCCTGAAAGGCTGGTGGAATCCGATTCCGCTAGTAGCTCTCAAAGGGGAATTGCCTAGGTCCTTGGAGCAGGAGACAAAACACCTTGCAGGAAAATGGAGAAAGAGTAGAGGGAGCAGGTCCAATCAGATACCTCATTCAAAGATCTAGCATGAGGCGTGAGGGGCTGAGTGGCCTCCTTTTCATAGAATCCCTACAGTACAAAAGGAGGCCATTCGGCCCATCGAGTCTGTACCGACCACAATCCCACCCAGGCCCTATTCCGATAACCCTTATTTACCCTGCTAATCCCCCTGACAGGGTCAATTTAGCATGGCCAATCAACCTAACCCGCGCGTCTTTGGACTGTGGGTTGAAACCCACGCAGACACTGGGAGGAAGTGCAGACTCCACACAGACAGTGACCCAAGGCCAGAATTGAACCTGGATCCCTGGCGCTGCGAGGCAGCAGTGCTAGCCACTGCGCCACCGTGCCGCCCACAAAGCAGAAGCAAATTCATGCATATTCTGTGCTGTATGATCCTATGTGGAACTGGACCACAGCCGAGCAAGAGAGGGGAGAAAGGAAATCAGAAAATGATAGCAAATCCAGAGAAATGGCACAGAAAAGGAGTGGAGGATGGCATAGATCAGCCATGATTGCATTGAATGGCGGGGCAGGCTAGAAGGGCCGAATGGCCTACTCCTCCTTCTATTTCTTGTGTTCGTTTCAGAGCGTAGTTTATGATTTTGAATTCTGTCTTTGATGTGCAGATCCTGAAGAAAAGTCCAATGCTGTCATGACTACCCTCAGCTTGGGCTGGTCTGTAGGTCGCTTGTTCTAGAGCCTTTGGGGGATCAAATTTGTGATCACAGATTTGAATGGGATTTCCAACCTGAGCGAATCAGAGTGCTTTCTGACTTTAATCTGGCTCCTCCTGAGCAAGCGTGCAATGACCTTCCAGTGAAGCAAACATTGTGTAAATGAAGAGAAACTCCTCTTTCCATAATGCTGACCCCATTCTCTTTGCTCCAAAGTAAAAGGTTTTCCTTCAAAGGTTTACTAGGGCGGCACGGTGGTTAGCACTGCTTCCTTACAGCGCCAGGGACCCGGGTTCGATTCCCGGCTTGGGTCACTGTCCGTGCGGAGTCTGCACCTTCTCCCCGTGGCTGCCTGGATTTCCTCCGGGTGCTCCAGTTTCCTCCCACAGCCCGAAAGACGTGCTGGTTAGATGCATTGGATATGCTAAATTCTCCCTCCGTGTACCCGAATAGGCACTGGGGTATGGCACCTAGGGGATTTTCACAGTGACTTCATTGCAGTGTTAATGTAAGCCGACTTGTGATACTAATAAATAAGTTTCGATGTTAAAATTCTCAGCTTTGCTCTTCAATGCGTCTCTGGACTTGCCTCTCCCTACCACCGCCAGGGCCTACAACTCTCCCAAGATCCCTGCCCTCCTCCAATTCTGGCCTCTTGCTATCTCACAGTTGCTCCACCACCGGTGGCCATGCTTTCAGCTACCCTGGGCCCTTAGCTCTGAAACTTCCCTCCCGAAACTGCTCTGCCTCCCTACCTCGCCTCCATCCAGATACCCCTTAACATTAGATAGGTCCTTGATTAATAAGGGGATCAGGCGTTATGGGGAAAAGGCAGGAGAAAAATGTAACCTGTGAATTTCAGATGAATTTGTTCACTGTTTGTCAGCTTAACCAGCATGGACGACTTGGGCTGAAGGGCCTGTTTTCCTTGCTGTATATCGCTATGATTCTATGACTTGTAGGCCCGGACCTCAATGTGTTTCGAGGGAGATGGTGTTTATTTTTGAGGCATCAGGCCTCCTCCAATTAAACTGGACAGAAATCTCTGTCTCAATTCGTCATTTTTCATTAACAGAATGAGCCAGATCCTTCCGAACAATTCATTATTAGAACTTATTGAGTTTAAAAATTGGCAAGTCATGTTGCAGCTTTATAGAACCTTAGTTAGGCCGCACTTGGAATATGGTGTTCAATTCTGGTCACCACACTACCAGAAAGATGTGGAGGCTTTGGAGAGGGTACAGAAAAGATTTACCAGGATGTTACCTGGCATGGAGGGCATTAGCTATGAGGAGAGGTTGGAGAAACTTGGTTTATTCTCACTGGAGCGACGGAGGTTGAGGGGCGACCTGATAGAAGTCTACAAGATTATCAGAGGCATGGACAGAATGGATAGTCAGAAGCTTTTTCCCAGGGTGGAAGAGTCAATTACTAGGAGGCATAGGTTTAAAGTGCGAGGAGCAAGGATTAAAACAGATGTACGAGGCAGAATTTTTACACAGAGAGCAGTGGGTGCCTGGAACTCGTTGCCGGGGGAGGTTGTGGAAGCGGATACGGTAGTGACTTTTAAGGAGTGTCTTGACAAATACATGAATAGGATGGGAATGGAGGGATATGGTCCCCGGAAGGGTAGGGGGTTTTGGTTAAGTCGGGCAGCATGGTTGGTGCAGACTTGGAGGGCCGAAGGGCCTGTTCCTGTGCTGTAATTTTCTTTGTTCTTTGTTCTAAACCTCTTCACTGTTTTGTTCCACTGGGAGGAGTGGTAAACCAGGGGCACGAAACCGAAAAGGGGCTTAGCCTTTCAATTATTATTTTTTTCCCCCATTTCTGGGAAGTGTCACATCGTATACTTTTGGTGTGGTTCACTCAAGGGGGTCTGGGTTGCTGAGGCAACCTGCTCCTTTTACATGCATGTTGCAGTCTGGATCTATGGACGTTAATGGACAAGGTTCCAACATTCTTTCCATCTCACGGCTGACCGGGGATCTCTCCCGCTCTTACCGCCTGCCATTGGCATGTGTTGGAAGCCGGTCGATACTCAACCTGTTTGTGGACGCACCTTCCTTGACCATCAGGTCCTGGGGTGGGACTGGAACCTGGAGCTCCTGGCTCAGAGACAGAGATGCTAACCCACTGGATACTGTTACCACAATGCAAATATTTGTAGGTGTCATGGGATTAGGAATAAAATATCATTGATTCAAGAGATATAAGATGTATGACTTCAAGGATATGCGACAAGTTTTTTTGCTTTGATTCATTATTGTCACATGTATGAACATACAGTATTGTTTCTTGCGCGCTTTACAGACAAAGCATACCATTCATAGAGAAGGAAAGGAGAGGGTACAGAATGTAGTGTTACAGCCATAGCTAGGGCGTAGAGAAAGATCAAAATGCAAGGTAAGTCCATTCAAAAGTCTGACAGCAGCAGGGAAGAAGCTGTTCTCGAGTTGGTACGTGACCTCAGACTTTTGTATCTTTCTCCCAAAGGGAAAAAAAAGTAAAATGGGATTAGCGCACCTTTAGTGGTATTATTGTTGGTGCATTCCTGATGGGCTGAAGGGCCTTTTCTACGTTCTATGCCTCTATGGCTCCTCATGATGTGGAGATGCCGGTGTTGGACTGGGGTAAGCACAGTAAGAAGTCTCACAACACCAGGTTAAAGTCCAACAGGTTTATTTGGTAAACCTGTTAGACTTTAACCTGGTGTTGTGAGACTTCTTTCTATGGCTCCGAGCATTGAAAGTCAACTCGCAACTTTAGTTGTTTTCTGTGGACACCAGCCCCGACGCTGAATCCTTTCTTCCGAATTCTGCTGACAAACGCAACTGATTGATTTCCTTTGGAGAAGAGTCCAGGACGGAAAAGTGGGCGAGACTTCCATTTCCGATGGCAGACGGGTTTGACAGGCCTTTCAAATTGTGGCCTCCTTTGGTCTTAATCACTGCGGAAAATCCATTCCACTGCAGACTCCTCATGTATTATTCAGGCTCCTGGGGTTGAAATCGCAGTGTGCTACATTGCAACGACTGGCCGGACGCCTCCAGTCGCTCAGAGTGATGGGAATTCGTCAGAATTTATCTGGCAGAGTGAGATGAAAATGTAGCACCGTGTCTGAAACATTGAGTGGTGAAGTCGCTTTGGTCAAAACCACCCCCCCCCTCCGCCCCTTGTCTCTGGGCCACGCAAACACCATTGAACATTAGACAGGGCTCCAGTCGCTGTGTCTGTTATCAGAGATTGCTCACTCATAATGGACCATTTCCCAGTGGTCCCTCCAGAAGACCCATTATCCGTCAGTGTGGCTGCTCCGGCCTTGATAAGAGGATTCTCCCTCCCCCATTTCCCGACCCCAGCTGAATGAGCTCTGTGATGTGTCCAGATCCGAATGTTTATTGAGCATAACTCCAGTGCAGCTGTCTGTGATGCAGTCGGTTGTGCAAACTGATGTCCCGGTTGGATGGAACCATTCCGTTTTTACTTTTCACACCTACGTCCACACATTTCTTTTACACTTTTAGGCGCCAGGTTTAAGAGAATGAAAGAATTGAATTGATAGAGGGCCTTGTGTGAGCTCAGCGCACCCTTAGGTACTTTGTGGCCACTTTCTTTAAAGTGTAGTCGTGGTTAGCTTTGCCTTGATATTTAGTTGTGAGTGACTGGCTTGGAGCAAATTCGCATAAACTATATCTGTGAGGTATATTTAGTCACAAATAACAGCATTTCTTTAATACTGCGCTATTTTCCACACTTGTACAAAGACGCAGGGTAATGTTCTGGGGGACCCGGGTTCAAATCCCACCACGGCAGATGGTGGAATTTGAATTCAATAAAAAATATCTGGAATTAAGAATCTACTGATGGCCGTGAAACCATTGTCGATTGTCGGAAAAACCCATCGGGTTCACTAATGCCCTTTAGGGAAGGAAATCTGCCATCCTTACCCGGTCTGGACTCATGATGTTGCAGCTGTATAGAACGATGGTGAGGCCACATTTGGAATACTGCGTCCAGTTCTGGTCGCCACACTACCAGAAGGACGTGGAGGCTTTGGAGAGAGTACAGAGACGGTTTACCTGGATGTTGCCTGGTATGGAGGGTCTTAGCTATGAGGAGAGATTGGGTAAACTGGGGTTGTTCTCCCTGGAAAGACGGAGGATGAGGGGCGACCTAATAGAGGTGTATAAAATTATGAAGGGCATAGATAGAGTGAACAGTGGGAAGCTTTTTCCCAGGTCGGAGGTGACAAGCACAAGGGGTCACGGGTTCAAGGTGAGGGGGGCAAGGTTCAACACAGATGTCAGGGGGACGTATTTTACATAGAGGGTGGTGGGGGCCTGGAATGCACTGCCAAGCAAGGTGATTGAGGCAGACACGCTGGGATCGTTTAAGACTTATCTAGATAGCCACATGAACAGACTGGGAATAGAGGGATACAAAAGAATGGCCTAGTGGGCACATGAGCGGCGCAGGCTTGGAGGGCCGAAGGGCCTGTTCCTGTGCTGTATTGTTCTTTGTACATATGACTCCAGAGTCACCGCAATGTGGTTGACTCTCAACTGCCCTCTGAAATGGAGGATAGTAAGGGATGGGCAATAAATGTTGACCCAGCCAGCGATGCCCACACCGGGTGAATGAATTAAAAAAACTCAGTTGAACATTATACCCACGTCATGAACCAACAAGTAAGTTAAAGTTAAACTCTTTACAGTGTGGCCTTTCTTCCCACTAAAGAGTGAAGATATTTGCTTGTTATTTATACTGAAAATGTAAACACCTTCTTGACCCCGTGTCCCTTTGAAGGGACAAAGAGACTTGGGAGTCCTGGTTCAGGGCTCTCTGAAGGTTAACGTGCAGGTTCAGTCAGCAATTGGGAAGGCAAATTCAATGTTGGCATTCATTTCTAGAGGGCTAGAATACAAGAGCAGGGATGTACTCCTGAGGCTGTATACGGCTCTGGTCAGATCCCATTTGGAGTATTGTGAGCAGTTTTGGGCCCCATACCTAATGAAGGACGTGCTGGCTTTGGAGGGGGCCCAGAAGGAGGTTCACAAGAATGATCCCAGGAATGAAAGGTTTGTCACATGAAGAGCGGTTGAAGAGTCTGGGTCTATACTCGATGGAGTTTGAAAGGATGAGGGGGTATCCAATTGAAACTTACAGAATACTGTGAGGCCTGGATAGAGTGGACGTGGGGAGGATGTTTCCACTAGTGGGAGAGACTAGAACTCGAGGGCACAACCTCAGAGTGAAGGGACGCTCCTTGAAAACAGAGATGAGGAGGACTTTCTTCAGCCAGAGATTGGTGAATCTGTGCAATTCATTGCCGCAGAGGGCTGTGGAGGCCAGGTTATTGAGTGTCTTTAAGACAGAGATGTATAGGTTCTTGATCAATAAGAGGATCAAGGGTTATGGGGAGACGGCAGGAGAATGGGGATGAGAATCATATCAGCCATGATTGAATGGCAAAGCAAACTCGATGGGCCGAGTGGCCTAATTCTGCTCCTATATCTTACGATCTTTGGCGGCAACATTCTTCCCCGCGCCCAGTTTGCCTGTGAGCTGTCATTTGCAGTGGGTAAAATGGTGATTACAAGGCTCAAGTGAAATGGGAGTAAAATTTATATTTGAAGATTGCAGAGCGGTCTGCACGGAGGATCCAGTGGCGATGATTCCTTGCCATTGTCTCCTGGCAGCTGCTCTGTGACCGGGTGCTTCAGGGGATTGTTTGAAAGGACTTGATGCAAGGCCAAATGTAAAAGGAAAAGGTGCGTGCGGAGAAGCAACTGGGAATGCTGGATGGGAGGATCCAGACCAGCATAGCTGATCAAGGATACGCGAGCGTAACCATTCTGGGAGGGCCAGTTGGGTACACACCACGAGATACTTTTGGTCCCAATCTCAACTAACTCAACTGCTCAATCTTTAATTGGACGGAGAGCATCATACAGTCATACGCACAGTGAAGGCCCTTTGGCCCATCAAGCCTGCACTGCTATTAAAGTTGTGCTAATCCCATTTTCCAGCACTTCTCCCATATCCATGAATGTTACGATGTTTCAAGTGCTCATCCCAATACTTTTTAACGGTTGTAAGGTTTCCGGCCTCCACTATCTTCCCAGGCAGTGCATTCCAGATTCCCACCACCCTCTGAGTGAAAAAGTTTTTTCTCAAATCCCCTCTGAATCTCCTGCCCCTCACTCTAAAACTATGCCCCCTCGTGACTGACCCCTCAACCAAGGGGGACAGCTGCTTCCTATTCACCCTATCCGTACCCCTCATAATCTTATACACCTCAATCATGTCCCCCCTCAGCCTCCTCTACTGTAGAGAAAACAATCCAAGCCTTATCCAGTCTCTCCTTATAGCTCAAACACTATATCCCAGGCAACATCCCGGTGAACCTCCTCTGTACCCCCTCTGGTGCGACCACATCCTTCCTATATTGAGGTGACCAGAACTGCACATGGTCCTCCAGCTAACCAGCATTCTGTACAGCTCCAACATTACCTCCTCGCTCTTGCACTCTGCTAAAAGCAAGTGTCCCATCCAAGTGTTGGAAGGTTGTCTGAAGTGTGGAGGACAACTATCTGGGGGACCAGTGGAGGGGAGGGAGGGAATGTTTCAGTGCCTGTCAAGCCCCAAATGAGCGCCGGTGTCTCGGCAGTGTAGGGTACTGCGAAAAGGTCATGTAAAGAGAATTGCCATGTTACGAAGAGGCACAAAAGATCCGATTAACGATGGATAGCTTTGCAACTCTCAAGAAACTTGGCAGCGATAGCTCATTCTTCCTGGTTTGCCGCAACATGCCAACCTTTCAGCTCAACTTTCAATTCACTTTTTGAAGCAAATTCTAATGTCATGGTCTGCCTCAGATGATTGAATCTCACGGAAGGTTGCAAGTCCAAGCGCCACTCGCTGAAACCTGAGCACCTAATCTAGGTTGGCGTTGCAGTACAGAGGGAGCACTGTACTTTTTCTAGCAAGGTACCCTCAAGATGGGCTATTAAACCAAAGCCTTGTTTGCCTATTTGGGCGAATGTTGAGGATCCACTGGTGGTATTTGAATACTGGGGTCTTCTCGGCCTACATGCCTCCCCCTCAACCAACACCACTAAGAATGGAGTAACTGGCTACACATCGCCTGCATTGTTGCCTGCACATTTGGGTGGCACAGTGGTTAGCACTGCTGCCTCACAGCGCCAGGGACCCGGGTTCAAGCCTCGGGTCACTGTCTGTGTGGAGTTTGCACATTCTCCCCGTGTCTGCGTGGGTTTCCTCCGGGTGCTCCGGTTTCCTCCCACAGTCCAAAGACGTGCGGGTTAGGTTGATTGGCCGTGCTAAATTGACCCTTAGTGTCGGGGGGATTAGCAGGGTAAATGCACGGGGTTACAGGAATAGGGCCTGGGTGGGATTATGGTCGGTACAGACTTGATGGGACGAATGGCCTCCTGTGCTATCGGGATTCTATAACCATTGCCCCCATAAACATATTTGATAATGTCCAAAGTGCTTTGAGAAACAACGCAACACTATGGATCTATGTAGAACACAACCTTAAAAAAGATTGACTCGTTCTATGACTGAAGTCTGGGCGCCATACTATAGGAAGGATGTGAACGCATTGGAGATGGTGCAGAAGGGATTTACAAGAATGGTTCCGGGGTGAGAAACTTCAGTAATGAGGATAGATTGGAGAGGTTGGGACTGTTCTCCTTGGCGAGAAGGAGGATGAGCGGAGATCTGATCAAGATGTTCAGAATCATGAGGGGGCTGGACAGAGTAGAGAGGGAGAAACTGGTCCCCCTCGTAAAAGGATCGAGAACGAGAGAGAACTGTGATGTGAGAAAAAAAAATTTCACCCAGCGAGTGGTTGGGGTCTGGAATGCACTGCCTGGAAGTGTGGTGGAGGCAGGTTCAATCGAGGCATTCAAGAGGGCATTGGATGATTATTTGAATAGAAACAATGTGCAGGGGCACGGGGAAAAAGCAGGGGAATGGCACTAAGTCATGATGTCCGTTTGGAGAGCTGGTGCAGATACAATGGGCCGAATGGCCTCTTTTCTACACCAAAGCGCTTCTGTGATTCTCTGAAGTTGGACAAATCAAGGGATAGGATTTTGTCTCCATTACCTGAGTGGTAAGGTAGTTCACATAACCGTACGGCACAAAGGGAGACTATTCAGCCCATCATTAGTGTTCTAGCTCTCTGAAGAAGTTCCCAGTGCCCTGCTTCATTCCACATGGCCCTGCTTCTCCAATTATCTTTGAAAGTTACTATTGAATCCACTCCCACTATCCTATCAGACAGTGCGTTCCAGTAATAAAAACTTGGGGTATTTAAAAAGGAAATCTCAAATCCTCTGTTTTTTTTGCCAAGTATTTTATACCCGGTGCCCTCTGGTTACCCGACCTGCTACCAGTGGAAATGGCTTTGCCCTATTTACTCTTGTCAAAACTTCTCTCAATTTTGGCCAACTCTTGTTAAATCTCCACTTAACATTCATGAGGCATTGAAATTGAACTGGCTCCTGCTCTACCCAAGATCACGAGGAACTACAAAGGGTTGTGAATGTAGCCCAATCCATCACGCAAACCAACCTCCCATCAATTGACTTCCCACTGCCTCAGGAAAGCAGCCAGCATAATCAAGGACCCCACACACCCCGGACATTCTCTCTTCCACCTTCTTCTGTCGGGAAAAAGATCCAAAAGTTTGAGGTCACGTACCAACCGACTCGAGAACAGCTTCTTCCCTGCGGCCATTGGAGTTTTGGACGGACCTACCTCGCATTAAGTTGATCTTTCTCTACACCCTAGCTATGACTGTAACACTACATTCTGCACCCTCTCCTTTCCTTCTCTATGAACGGTATGCTTTGTTTGTATAGTGTGCCAGAAACAATACTTTTCACTGTATGTTAATACATGTGACAATAACAAATCAAATTAAAAATCAGGCAGGGTTCCATTGGGTAAAGAGCAATGCGCACTCGGTTGTGTTTTTGTAGCCTTGCCTTTCTCTAACCAAAGTTCCGAACCCTTCCAGGACCATGGGATCCCAATCGACATGGGCTACGCAGTGGCTCCCCACCATTCGGGGGTGTACCCGGTTCACCGGCAGCTATACGAAGCCTGGAAATCCATCTGGGGGATCCGGGTCACCAGCACGGAGGAGTATCCCCATTTAAAACCAGCCCGCTATCGCAGAGGATTCATTCACAACGGGATCATGGTGAGTGGCTGTGCAGCGAGACCTCGCTGCGATTATTGGCTTCCATCCACTCTTATGTGCGAGCCGTTTGTCCGGCGCTAGTCTAACTCAGTAAGCCACTGGAGACACTGCCTTGTAAATCTCTAGTTTTGCGAGAGTTTTCTGTGTTATGCTTTCCTCCAGTGGTCGGTGTTGGAATTGTCAATACTGTAATAGAGATTAGGTTTTAAAAAAAGGCTTGCATTTATATAATGGGGCGGCACGGTGGCACAGTGGTTAGCACTGCTGCCTCTCAGTGTGAGATACCCGGGTTCGATTCATGGCTTGGGTCACTGCCTGTGTGGAGTTTGCACGTTCTCCCCGTGTCTGCGTGGGTTTCCTCCGGCTGCTCCGGTTTCCTCCCACATATTCCTCCAAATATGTGCCGGTTAGGGGGATTAGCCATGTTAAATTATCCCATAGCGTCCAAAGATGTGCAGATTTAGGTGGATTGGCCATGCTAAATTGTCCTTTAGTGTCCAAAGATGTCTCGGCTGGATGGATTGGCCATGGTAGCTAGGTGGGGATCTCCTCACTCACCTGAAGAAGGAGCGAGACTCCGAAAGCTTGTGCTGCCAAATAAACCTGTTGGACTTTAACCTGGTGTTGTGAGACTTCTTACTGTGCCCATCCCAGTCCAATGCCGGCATCTCCACACCACAGATATGTGGGGTTACAGAGATAGGGTAGGGGAGGGGGCCTGGGTAAGATACTCTGTCAGAAAGTTGATGCAGACTCAATGGGCTGAATGGCCTCCTTCTGCACTGTAGGGATTCTGTGATAAGCAACCTCGAGATAATCCAAAGTGTTTTACAGCGAATGAAGTACTTTTGAAGCGTAGTCACTGTTGTAAGAAATGCGACAGTGAATTTTTACACAGCAAATTCCCACAAACAGCAATGTGATAATGAGCAGATATTCTGATTTGTTTTTATTGGTTCGGGGGTGAAGATTGACCAGGACACTATGTCCAGCCAGGACGGCGTACTGGGTTTATGAGGTGTCTGTCTTTTCTTTTACTCAAGTTTCACTTTCTGGAAACGGAGAGTGAGTGATCACACCAGAGGGTGGAGTCCTCTCTCAGGCAGAATCTTCTAGCAGCCATGTAGTAAGTGTGTAAAGACTGGAGTTCTGTTCCAAGGCAGCCCAGAGCTGCAAACTCCAGTCCCAAGTTCTGCTGATCAATAAATACCTTTGGTTTCAAACAAGGACTGAAATCTCTTGAGAACACTGGAGTCCAGGACAGAACAGGGCCTCAGTGTAACCCCTCTGCCTGAAAATGGCACCTCTGACAGTGCAGCACACTCTCGGCACTGCATTTAAATTCAGGCTGAAGTGTCAGATTGAATCCCTGGAGTCAGACTTGAACCTTCTCACTGAGAGTTAAAGAATAGCATCCCTGCAGTGCAGAAGAGGCCATTCGGCCCATCGAGTCTGCATCGATTCTCTGACAGGGTATCCTACCTAGGCCCGCTCCCCCGCCCTATCCCCGTAACCTACACATCTTGGGACACCAAGGGGTAATTTAGCATGGCCAATCAACCCAACCCGCACATCTTTGGACTGAGAGAGGAAACCGGAGCACCCGGAGGAAACCCACGCAGACACGGGGCGAACATGCAGACTCCACACAGACAGTGACCCAGGGCTGGAATTGAACCTGGCGCTGTGAGGCAGCATTGCTGAGCACGGTGCCACCGTGCCAACCAAGAGACAAGAGCATTGCCCCACTGAGACACAGCTGAGGGTCCGTGGAGGTCCCAGGCTGATACACTGAGAGCTGAGTTGTGAGTCTTGGTGTTTGGAGCCCAGTGGAGTGCCCTTTTTCCTGCTGTGCAACAAATGGAAGAAAAACCAGCCAGGGTTGCGGTTGCGTAATGTCCAGTGGGCAGGTGACATGCTTGCATGTTGGGTGGGGACAGGACTGGGCTCCGACATTCCTCATGTGCTCCCACTGCCCACCATGGGCACAGTGTGCAGACCACCAGTGAGGAAGAGGTACCTGCATCGTAGAGGACAACTGGCTCGCAATAACCTGTAGACTTCCCTTCCAATCCCCTCCTCCGGTAAGCTGCCAACATGTTGAGACACTGGAGATGGTGCAACATGGATTCAGCAGAATGCAAGCCAAAAAAAAAAGGTTAAATTAGAGAAACGATGTCCTAGTGTTTCGCTACCCTCGGCTGCTCCAGTCCTTACATGCTTACTACATGGCTTCCAAAATGCCTTTTGCCCCAGAGAGGAGTCCATCCTCTGGGGTGAACACTCACTCTCGGTCCCCTATGGTCCCTCAAGCCAGGTGACCCTCTTCTGCTGTGCTGTCTTAAAGGCATCACAATCACTCCATAGTGCATCCTGCTACCAAGAAGGTTTCCTTTCTCCTCCGTAATGTTGATGACTAAGCATGTTAATTGGCACCAGAGATTGCCATTTGCTTGAAAAAAAAGTCGCTAATAAGCAGTGGCAGCAATGGATACGTGGTTTATTAATTTATAATTAAAATTGTGTGTAAACATTTGAAATCGTACAATAGCGCCTTCAGTGATGAGGTTATGTCATCTGTAGATATCTACAGTAACTCCATAAATAGCTCTTTTAAGAGGATTTGCAAACAGTGGCGACACAAGAAAACATTTTTTTTACAGTGAGATATTGTAATCTGGATTAGGCTGCCTGAAGGGGTAGTAGAAACCAATTCAATAGTAGCTTTCAAAATGGAATTGGATAAATATGTGAAGGCAAAATAAGATTTACAGGGTTACGGGGAGCGGGACGAATTGTATCCCTTGATCAGAGAACCAGTGGGGCACGGTTAAGGGCGGCACAGTGGTTAGCACTGCTGCCTCAGTGGATTATGAGAGTAAACTAACTCAGAATATAAAAACAGATAGCAAACGTTTCTACAAATATATAAAATGAAAAAGAGTGGCTAAAGTAAACATTGGTCCTTTAGAAGATGAGAAGGGGGATGTAATAACTGGAAATGAGGAAATGGCTGAGGCATTGAACAGGTATTTTGTGTCGGTCTTCACAGTGGAAGACACAAATAACATACCACAAATTGATGACAGGAAGGCTATGGCAGGTGAGGACCTAGAAACTATCATTATCATGAAAGAGGTAGTGTTGGGCAAGTTAATGGGGCTAAAGGTAGACAAGTCTCCTGGTCCTGATGGAATGCATCCCAGGGGACTAAAAGAGATGGCGGGGGAAATAGCAAATGCACTAGTGGTACTTTACCAAAATTCACTGGACTCTGGGGTGGTTCCTTCAAATTGGAAAACAGCAAATGTGACGCCACTGTTTAAAAAAGGAAGTAGACAAAAGGTGGGTAACTATAGGCCGGTTAGCTTAACTTCTGTAGTAGGTAAAATGCTTGAATTTATCATCAAGGAAGAAATAGCGAGACATCTGGATATAAATTGTCCCATTGGTAAGACACAGCATGGGTTCATGAAGGGCAGGTCATGTTTGACTAATTTGGTGGAATTCTTTGAGAACATTACATGTGCAGTGAACAATGGGGAACCTGTGGATGTGGTGTATCTGGATTTCCAGAAGACATTTGACAAGGTGCCGCACCAAAGACTGCTACATAAGAACATAAGAAATAGGAGCAGGAGTAGGCCATCTAGCCCCTCGAGCCTGCCCCGCCATTCAATAAGATCATGGCTGATCTGACGTGGATCAGTACCACTTACCCGCCTGATCCCCATAACCCTTAATTCCCTTACCGATCAGGAATCCATCCATCCGCGCTTTAAACATATTCAGCGAGGTAGCCTCCACCACCTCAGTGGGCAGAGAATTCCAGAGATTCACCACCCTCTGGGAGAAGAAGTTCCTCCTCAACTCTGTCTTAAACCGACCCCCCTTTATTTTGAGGCTGTGTCCTCTAGTTTTAACTTCCTTACTAAGTGGAAAGAATCTCTCCGCCTCCACCCTATCCAGCCCCCGCATTATCTTATAAGTCTCCATAAGATCCCCCCTCATCCTTCTAAACTCCAACGAGTACAAACCCAATCTCCTCAGCCTCTCCTCATAATCCAAACCCCTCATCTCCGGTATCAACCTAGTGAACCTTCTCTGCACTCCCTCCAATGCCAATATATCCTTCCTCATATAAGGGGACCAATACTGCACACAGTATTCCAGCTGCGGCCTCACCAATGCCCTGTACAGGTGCATCAAGACATCCCTGCTTTTATATTCTATCCCCCTCGCGATATAGGCCAACATCCCATTTGCCTTCTTGATCAGCTGTTGTACCTGCAGACTGGGCTTTTGCGTCTCATGCACAAGGACCCCCAGGTCCCTTTGCACGGTAGCATGTTTTAATTTGTTTCCATTGAGATAGTAATCCCATTTGTTATTATTTCCTCCAAAGTGTATAACCTCGCATTTATCAACGTTATACTCCATTTGCCATATCCTCGCCCACACACTCAGCCTGTCCAAATCTCTCTGCAGATCTTCTCCGTCCTCCACACGATTCACTTTTCCACTTATCTTTGTGTCGTCTGCAAACTTCGTTACCCTACACTCCGTCTCCTCCTCCAGATCATCTATATAAATGGTAAATAGTTGCGGCCCGAGTACCGATCCCTGCGGCACGCCACTAGTTACCTTCCTCCAACCAGAAAAACACCCATTTATTCCGACTCTTTGCTTCCTGTCGGATAGCCAGTTCCCATAAGATAAAGATGCATGGATTGAGGATTGGTTAACGAATAGAAAGCAAAGAGTGGGGGTAAATGGGTGTTTTTCTAGTTGGCGATCAGTGACTAGTGCCTCAGAGATCAGTGTTGGGACCACAATTGTTTACGATTTACATAGATGATTTGGAGTTGGGGACCGAGTGTAGTGTGTCAAAATTCGCAGATGACACTAAGATGAGTGGCAGAGCAAAGTATGCAGAGGGTGCTGAAGGTCTGCAAAGGGATATAGATAGTCTAAGTGAGTGGGCAAGGATCTGGCTGATGGAGTACAATGTTGGTAAATGTGAGGTCATCCATTTTGGTAGGAATAACAGCAAAATGGACTATTATTTAAATGGTAAAAAAATTGCAGCATGCTGCTGTGCAGAGGGACCTGGGTGTCCTTGTGCAAAAATCACAAGGAGTTGGTTTGAAGGTGCAACAGGTAATTAAGAAGGCAAATGGAATTTTGTCCTTTATTGCTCGAGGGATGGAGTTTAAAAACAGCGAGATTATGTTGCAGCTGCATAAGGTGCTGGTGAGGCCACACCTGGAGGACTGTGTACAGTTTTGGTCCCTTTACTTGAGAAAGGATATACTGGCACTGGAGGGAGTGCAGAGCAGATTCACTAGATTGATTCTGGAGTTGAGAAAGTTGGCTTATGAGGAGAGACTGAGTAGACTGGGGCTATACTCATTGGAATTCAGAAGAATGAGGGGAGATCTTATAGAAACATATAAGATTATGAAGGGAATAGATAAGATAGAAGCAGGGAAGTTGTTTCCACTGGTGGGTGAAACTAGAACTAGGGGACATGGCCTCAAAATAAGGGGAAGCAGATTTAGGGCTGAGTTGAGGAGGAACTTCTTCACACAAAAGGTTGTGAATCTGTGGAATTCCCTACCCAGTGAAGTAGTTGAGACTACCTCATTGAATGTTGTTAAGGCAAGGATAGATAAATTTTTGAACGGTAAAGACATTAAGGGTTATGGTGAGTGGGCGGGTAAGTGGAGCTGAGTCCACGAAAAGATCAGCCATGATCTTATTGAATGGCAGAGCAGACTCGAGGGGCCAGATGGCCTACTCCTGCTCCTAGTTCTTATGTTCTCACAGTGCCAGGGACCATGGGTTCGATTCCCGGCTTGGGGCACTGTCTGTGTGGAGTTTGCACCTTCTCCCCGTGTCTGCGTGGGTTTCCTGCGGGTCCTCCGGTTTCCTCCCACGGTCCAAAGATGTGCGGGTTAGGTGGATTGGCCATGCTCAATTGCCTCTTAGTGTCAGGGGGATTAGCTAGGGTAAATGCATGGCGTTATGGGGATAAGGCCTGGGTGGGATTGTAGTTGGTGCAGACTCGATGGGCCGAATGGCCTCCTTCTGCACTGTCGGGATTCTATGATTCAGTGCAGGAACAACGGGTCGAATGACCCTCTCCTGTGCTGTGAAGTTCTCCGATTATTAGTATAGATTAAATAGTAACTTGCGGAATGGACACCACATCATGGGGGCAGCACTGTGGCACAGTAGTTAGAATTGCTACCTCACAGCGCCAGGGACCCGGGTTCGATTCCCGGCTTGGGTGACTCTGTGTGGAGTCTGCACGTTCACCCCGTGTCTGCGTGAGTTTCCTCCCACAATCCGAAAGACGTGCTGGCCATGCTAAATTCTCCCTCCGTGTACCCGAACAGGAGTGTGGCGATTAGGGGATTTTCAAAGTAACTTCATTGCAGTGTTAATGTAAGCCTGCTTGTGACTAATAAATAAACTTTAACTTCACATCTACAGTGTACAGGACTGTAATAAAGTAAATAGCAGTCGTGCCTTGTAGAATGGACATCACTTTCTGTAGATTCTACAGTGTGCAGAACAATAACTAAAATGCCCGTCAGTGGTTTTTAATCTCGACCTTCTACGCAGCATTATGAATAATGCTGTCAAAAGTTTCAGGAGTCTTTCACTGTTAGATTTCAAATTTGTCTTCAGTAAGCGTATAAGTTAGTACATGGGCGGGTTTGTGATCTTGCACAGTGTTCCCGTAGAGTGAAGCTGGATGCAATATCAGGTAACTTGTATTCCAGCACTCTAGAATCCCTTGTCGCCTGCAACCACTTAAAGCTGTCTCATGTCACTGGATTCCATTACGGAAAATGCGTTACATGTTTAGTGCCTTCTCGTGCAGTGGTCAATGTGCCGTAACCAATTGAAGTGTACGGAAATGAGTCTAAATTGGTAGCGTTGACCTTGACTTGGTGAACCTTTCCTCTCTCTCTCTCTCTCTCCACGTCATCCAGGTTTTGCCACGTCAAACCTGTGGGCTGTTCACGCATACCATCTTTTACAACGAGTATCCTGGTGGGTCCAAGGAGTTGGATAAAAGTATTCGAGGTGGAGAGCTCTTTCTCACGGTGCTCCTTAACCCGGTAAGTGACACTTCAAACCCATTTAACCAGGGGAACATTTCCACCCTTTCAGCAGTGTGGTCCAGCCGGATGGGACTAATAAGGGCACTTTCGGCTTTCCCCCATCACCTGAGACAGATAACAAGGAACATCGATTTCTTCTTGGATTAAACCTGTTAATGTTACATTCCTGACAGAAACTCAGCCATGCACAGAATCTAAAGCAATGTGATATGGGTGTCACTGTCTGGGCCAACATTTATTGCCCACCTCTAACTGCCCTCCATTTCATACACGGGGAGAACGTGCAAACTCCGCACAGATAGTGACCCAAGCCGGGAATCGAACCCGGGTCCCTGGCGCTGTGAGGTAGCAGTTCTAACTACTGTGCCACCATGCCGCCCCGTGATGTGGTGTCCATTCCACAAGTTACCATTTAATCTATACTAATAATCGTAGAACTTCAGAGTACAGGAGAGAGAGGGCCATTCGACCCGTCGTTCCTGCACTGAATCATAGAATCCAACAGTGCAGAAGAGGCCATTCGGCCCATCAGGTTTGCACCGACCACAATCCCACCCAGACCTTATCCCCATGCATTTACCCTCGCTAGTCCCCCTGACGCTGCGCCACCGCCTCCTCTTATGCCTGATAACACTCAACCTGTTGTAACACCTAACTTTTCAAAGAAAGACTTCACCTCTGTAGCACCTTCCACAACAAAGAACAAACAACCTTTCACAACCTCAAAGCGCTTTACAGCCAATGAATAGAGTCACCGTTTGAATGTCGAAAGTGCAGCAGCCAATTTGCGCACAGCAAACTCCCAGAAAGAGCAGCGAGCTAATGATCGGATAGTCTGTTGGTTGAGGTGTAGGTAGTGACAGGGCAGATCTCCCCAGTTTTTTTGCAACAGCCATAGAATCATAGAATCCCTACTCTGCAGAAGAAGCCCATTCGGCTCATCGAGTCTGCACCGACCACAATCCCACCCAGGCCCTATTCCCGTAACCCCACATATTTACCCTGCTAATCCTCTGACACTAAGGGGCAATTTTAGAATGGCCAATCAACCTAACCCGTCCATCTTTGGACTGTGGGGAAAGAACCATAGCACCCGGAGGAAACCCACACAGACACGGGGAGAATGTGCAAACTCCACACAGACAGTGACCCGAGGCTGGAATTGAACCCGGGTCCCTGGTGCTGTGCCATGGGATCTTTTCCATTGACCTGAAAAGAAGGGGGCAGAGCCTTGGTTTCATGTCCTTCCGAGAGACGCTATAGCTGACTGTGCAGCCCTACCCCAGCCCTGCACTGGGAGAATCAACCTCGGATCTGCCTTCCAGCCTCTGGACTTCGTCTTGAAGCCACATCATTCCAACTTCAATCAGACGATTATGGCTGATTTGGGTACAATTCTGGCCTCGGGTCACTGTCTGTGTGGAGTTTGTACGTTCTCCCTGTGTCTGCGTGGGTTTCCTCCGGGTGCTCCGGTTTCCTCCCAGACTACAGTGATGTGCAGGTTAGGTTGATTGGCCAATGCTAAGTTGCCCCTCAGTGTCAGAGAGACTAGCTAGGGTAAATACGTGGGGTAGCGAGGATAGGGCCTGGGTGGGATTGTGGTCAGTGCAGGCTCGATGGGCTGAATGGCCTCCTCCTGCGCTGTAGGGATTCTATGATCTTGACATCAAAGAGTAGAAATGACCTTTGTTGCAAAGGCAAATGATTGGATGCTTCTGACCATAGATTTAAGCTGACCAATCACCACTTGGCAATGTAGCTTGATCAAACAACAATTAACCTGATTTAGTTCATACTCTGATCACTCATCAGTTGTCCATGATGGTCCCAAACAGACATCGCATCAACAGGGGAGGAAAACTCATTGTGCATTATTTGGCAAAAACCATTCTCGCTGCACAGTGGTTAGCACTGCTGCCTCACAGCGCCAGGGACCCGGGTTCGATTCCTGGCTTGGGTCACTGTCTGTGCGGAGTCTGCACGTTCTCCCTGTGTCTGCGTGGGTTTCCTCCGGGTGCTCCGGTTTCCTCCCACAGCCTAAAGATGTGCGGGTTAGGTGGATCGGCCATGCTAAATTGACCCGTAGTGTCAGGGGGACTAGCTGGGGTAAATGCATGGAGTTATGGGGATAGGGGCTGGGTGAGATTGTGGTCGGTGCCGACTTGATGGGTCGAGTGGTCTCTTTCTGCATTGTAGGGATTCTATGCTCATAAAACAGAGCATCAAATCCCACCCTGGAAGCTGGTGGAAATTAAAACCTATTAATAAATCTGGAATATAAAGTATACTCTCAATAATGGTGAGCAGGATGAGAATCATTGATTGCTGTAAAAACCCATCTGGTTCACTAATGTCCTTTAGGGAAGGAAATCTGCAGTCGTTAGGAGTGACATGGGGGCGCAGTGGTTAACACTGCTGCCTCATAGCGCCAGGGACCCCGGGTTCAATTCCGGCCTTGGGTCACTGGTTGTGTGGAGTTTGCACGTTCTCCCTGTATGTGCGTGGATTGCGTGCTCCGGTTTCCTCCCACAGTCCAAAGATGTGCGGGTTAGGTGGATTGGCCATGCTAAATTGCCCCTTAGTTCAGGGGGTCTAGCTAGGGTAAATAGATGGTGTTACGGGGATAGGGTGTAGGCTCGATGGGCCGAATGGTCTCCTCTGCACTGTACGGATTCTATGATTCCTTGCCCGGTCTGGCCTACGTGTGACTCCAGACCCCACTTCGATGAGGTTGACTCTTAACTGCCCTCCGAAGGCAAGCCATTCAGTGTGAGGGCAATTAAGGATGGGTACCAACTGCTGGCATTGCCACAAAAGAATATAAACAGTTGCTGTAAGGAATCCCTTGGAAAGTCCTCAGGAATAGATAAAAGCTGCAGTGTGCCTCTTATCCCAGTGTAGAAATAACTTTTTTTTAAAAAAGCACGCAATAAGAATAACATTAATTTCACACAATTTAGGGTCAATTATGGATGAATTATTTGCTGATTGACTTGCTAGGAATTTACAAGCACCTGGTAATGTGCAAACTACTTTCCTCTCTAATTGGTCTTTGAATGTTTGCAGCAATTAGACTTTGGTGGCTTCAAAGGGGAGGCCGTGTTTAACACAGTAGCAATTTAACAGCTGGATAATATACACTACATTTGTATAGTGAGCTTGCAAGACAATTTGTCTTCCAACTTAGCCGAGCAATTTCACAGGAGTTCCGCTGGTTATTTATGAAGCACGGAATGTTCTGGCACTGAATATGTAAACTATTGCGATTTATTGCCTTAGCGAATGGGAGTGCCATCGGTCTCTGTCGGGGAGGCCCAGAACTGGGAACAAATGCCGTTTAAAACTCGTGCCGTGCGAACTTTATTAAACTGGGTCAATGCGTAACACGTTAAAACCTTGGAACAAAAGCAGAAAGTGCTGGAAAATCTCAGCAGGTCCGATAGCATCTGTGGAGAGAGATTAGTGCCATCATCTCGCGTCCGGATGACCCTTGGGAGAGGGCAGTGTGCACGAGAACCTGGGCGTCCTTGTGCACCAGTCGCTGAAGGTAAGCATGCAGGTGCAGCAGGCGGTAAAGAAGGCAGATGGTATGTTGGCCTTCATTGCGAGAGGTTTCGAGTACAGGAGCAGGGATGTGTTGTTGCGATTATACAGGGCCTTGGTGAGGCCACACCGAGAGTATTGTGTGCAGTTTTGGTCTCCTTTTCTGAGGAAAGATGTTCTTGCTCTCGAGGGAGTGCAGCGAAGGTTTACCAGGCTGATTCCGGGGATGGTGGGACTGATGTATGAGGAGAGATTGACTAAATTAGGATTGTTTTCGCTGGAGTTCAGATGAATATGGGGAGAATCTCATAGAGACTTATAAAATTCTAACAGGACTAGACAGGGTAGATGCAGGGAGGATGTTCCCGATGGTGGGGGGAGTCCAGAACCAGGGGTCACAGTCTGAGGATTCGGGGTAGACCATTTAGGACGGAGGTGAGGAGACATTTCTTCACCCAAAGAGTGGTGAGCCTGTGGAATTCATTCCCGCAGGAAGTAGCTGATGCCAAAACATTGAATGTATTGAAGAGGCGGCTGGATATAGCACTTGGGGCGAATGGGATCAAAGGTTATGGGGAGAAAACAGGATTAGGCTATTGAGTTGGATGATCAGCCATGATCGTAATGAGTGGTGGAGCAGTCTCGAAGGGCCAAATGGCCTCCTCCTGCTCCTAAGTTCTATGTTTCATCCCAAATTCCATGCTTATAATGGAGATTTCCTATGCAAACTTGTCACCCCCCCGCCAGTAGTGATGCCACAGCCTCTCGGTTTAGCAATGCCAAGCTCCACAACATCTACTGTGTGGAAGGTGTTAAAGCTCTGAGCAACTCAATTTGGCTCCATGACCTCAGGCCCTTCAGACTTGTGGGAATCAACCTTTGACCTCTAACCCCAAAGGCCACATTTGGGCCCGGTTCCCCTGGTTTCAGTGCCTTGGGAGGTCACCCAGCCAACCCCATCATTTTTGTTTCAGGTAGATGATTAGATATAGGAGAAGTAGTAGGGTTATCATTGAGTCTGTTCCGCTATTTGATCATGGCTGATATATTTCCCAACTCCATTCTCCCGCCTTTTCCCCCGCAACCTTTGATCCCCTTACCAATCAAGAACTTCTCTATAGTGTTCAAAGCTGTCACCAAACCGGAGATATATAACAAGGAATTACTCAAAGTATTCAGTAGGTTATGTTTATTTATTAGTGTCACAAGTAGGCTTACATTAACGCGGCAATGAAGTTACTGTGAAAATCCCCTCGTCATCACACTTCGGGTACACTGAGGGAGAATTTAGCACAGCCAATGCACCTAACCAGCACTTCTTTCGGACTGTGGGAGGAAACCGGAGCACCCGGAGGAAACCCACGCGGACACGGGGAGAATGTGCAAACTCCACACAGACCGTCACGGTGGCACAGTGGTTAGCACTGCTGCCTCACGGCACCAGGGACCCGGGTTCAATTCCTGGCTTGGGTTACTGTGTACCCGAACAGGCGCCGGAGTGTGGCGACTAGGGGATTTTGCCAGTAACTTCACTGCAGTGTTAATGTAAGTCTACTTGTGAGACTAATGAATAAACTTTAAACTATCTTTGGACTGTGGGAGGAAACCGGAGCACCCAGAGGAAACCCACGCAGACACGGGGAGAAAGTGCAGACTCTGCACAGACAGTGACCGAAGCTGGGAATCGAACCCGGGTCCCTGGTGCTGTGAGGCAGCAGCGTTAACCACTGTGCCGCCAGAGGCTACATCTGAGAGGCAGGGAAGTGTTTCTGGGTGGTGACATTTCATCCAAACTAGAAAATGTTTGGGATGTAACAGATTTTAACACAGGACAGAGGCATGGAAAGAGGGAAGGTTTGTGATTGGGTGGAAGGCAGGAGAGATTAAGTGATGTTCATGTTGAAAGGGCAAGGGGGTAAATAATGAGAAAGATAGGTCGAGAGGAGGTGTAAATGGCAACAGCAAAATCACTCTCTATCCATTAAGCTGGGAGCAATGGTAACGATGTGATATTGTTGAGTTCCCCATTGCAATAGGAAGGATGTGAAGTGCCTATTGGAAAGGTAAGGTGCTGTTCCCCGGGCTTTACTGGCACGGTGTGGGAAGCTGGATGCGGAGGGGTCAGAATGGGATGGAGAATTAAACCGCAAGGGGGTGCGAGCTCAGGGTCCTGCCTGCAAACTGCTCCTTAAAGTTAAGGTTTATCTACTCGTCACAAGTAGGCTTACATTCACACTGCAATGAAGTTACTGTGAAAATCCCCCAGTCGCCACACTCCGGCGCCTGTTCGGGTACACTGAGGGAGAATTTAGCACCGCCAATGCACTCTAACCAGCACGTTTTTTGGACTGTCGGAGGAAACTGGGGAGCACCCGGAGGAAACCCACGCAGACACGAGGAGAACGTGCAGACTCCACACAGACAGTGACCCAAGCCGGGAATCGAACTGTGGCTCTGTGAGGCAGCAGTGCTAACCACTGTGCCACCGTGCCGCCCAAAGCGATTTCAAGCCCCCCACCCGACCTCCCCTCATTCCATCTGCGTTTGGTCTCCCCGGTGCCAAGGAGGTCAGACTGTGAGTGGTGAATTAAGTAGATTGGACTCACTGTCGGGCTTTGAGGTTGTCCAAATCCCTTGAATGTGCTAGGCAAGAAATACGAGGGATCACAGGGAACCGGCGGCAGATCAGTCACCATCTAAAGGCAAACTGGTTGTGATGGAACGCATCTCCAGCATTTCCTCATGTTTCAACATTCAAGTTTTCTTTTAAATCCCTTGATTATACTTGGGCCGCGGAGCCACTCTCGGATATCTGTAGTTCTCGATATAAAAGCTTCTGCAATGAACTTATTGCCCCTAGCTCTCAATGTGTCAGAATCAAGATTCAATTCGAGCAGAAAAAATATCATGATGGTACATCTTGCCGATGGAATATATAACTGTTGGCCCCCAGTACCTCTCTTAGAAGCAATTGATGGATCCCTCGACGTACGGTCTTTCAAATGGCGAGGATTTAAGTCTTGGGTAAGTTTGTAGTGGGTGTTCAAACATAACTTGAAACGTAAATGAGGTCAATGTTGGAAGTGTCTGTATGCGTGCATTCACGTGTGTGTGTCTGTGTACATATGTGTGTATGTGTGTACACATGTCTGCCTGTGGAAATGTGTGTGTGCGCGCCTGTGTGTCTGCATGTGTATACGTGTGTGTGTGTGTGCTCCTGTGTGCATGTGTGTGTACACATGCATTTCCCTGTGTACATGTGTTTGAACATACATGTGTGCATGCATACACGTGTACATGCATCTGTGTGTATAAACATGTGTGAGTCTGTGTGCATGTGTACGTGTATGTATACACATGTGAGAGTCTGTATGCATACATACATGTGTGTGCGTATGCACATGCGTGAGTCTGTGCATGTGTGTGTATACACATGCGCGGGACTGTGCATATGCACATGCGCAAGTTTATGTGCATGTGTGTGTGTAAACACATGCACGAGTCTATGCATGCATGTGCGTGTATATACACATGCGAGTCTGTGTGCATGTATGTATGCACATGCGCGAGTCTGTGTGCGTGTGCACATGCGCGAGTCTGTGTGCGTGTGCACATGCGCGGGTCTGTGTGCGTGTGCACATGCGCGAGTCTGTGTGCGTGTGCACATGCGCGAGTCTGTGTGTGTATGCACATGCGCGCGTCTGTGTGTGCACATGCACGCGTCTGTGTGTGCACATGCGCGCGTCTGTGTGTGTGCACATGCGCGCGTCTGTGTGTGCACATGCACGCGTCTGTGTGTGCACATGCGCGCGTCTGTGTGTGTGCACATGCGCGCGTCTGTGTGTGTGCACATGCGCGCGTCTGTGTGTGCACATGCGCGCGTCTGTGTGTGTGCACATGCGCGCGTCTGTGTGTGCACATGCGCGCGTCTGTGTGTGTGCACATGCGCGCGTCTGTGTGTGTGCACATGCGCGCGTCTGTGTGTGTGCACATGCGCGCGTCTGTGTGTGTGCACATGCGCGCGTCTGTGTGTGTGCACATGCGCGCGTCTGTGTGTGTGCACATGCGCGCGTCTGTGTGTGTGCACATGCGCGCGTCTGTGTGTGTGTGCACATGCGCGCGTCTGTGTGTGTGTGCACATGCGCGCGTCTGTGTGTGTGTGCACATGCGCGCGTCTGTGTGTGTGCACATGTGCGCGTCTGTGTGTGCGTGCACATGCGCGGGTCTGTGTGTGTGTGCACATGCGCGAGTCTGTGTGTCTGCACATGCGCGTGTCTGTGTGTCTGCACATGCGCGAGCCTGTGTATGCGCACATGCGCAAGTCTGTGTGTGTGTGCACATGCGCGCGTCTGTGTGTGTGTGCACATGCGCGCGTCTGTGTGTGTGTGCACATGCGCGAGCCTGTGTGTGCGTGCACATGCGCGAGCCTGTGTGTGTACATGCGAGAGCCTGTGTGTGCGTGCACATGCGCGAGCCTGTGTGTGTGTGCACATGCGAGAGCCTGTGTGTGTGTGCACATGCGCGAGCCTGTGTGTGTGTGCACATGCGCGCGTCTGTGTGTGTGTGCACATGCGAGAGCCTGTGTGTGCGTGCACATGCGCGAGCCTGTGTGTGCGTGCACATGCGCGAGCCTGTGTGTGCGTGCACATGCGCGAGCCTGTGTGTGTGTGCACATGCGCGAGCCTGTGTGTGTGTGCACATGCGCGAGCCTGTGTGTGTGTGCACATGCGCGAGCCTGTGTGTGTGTTCACATGCGCGAGCCTGTGTGTGTGTGCACACCTGTGCGAGCCTGTGTGTGTGTGCACATGCGCGAGCCTGTGTGTGTGTGCACACCTGTGCGAGCCTGTGTGTGTGTGCACATGCGCGAGCCTGTGTATGCGCACATGCGCAAGTCTGTGTGTGTGTGCACATGAGCAAGTCTGTGCGTGTGTGCACATGCGCGCGTCTGTGTGTGTGTGCACATGCGCGAGCCTGTGTGTGTGTGCACATGCGCGAGCCTGTGTGTGTGTGCACATGCGCGAGCCTGTGTGTGTGTGCACATGCGCGAGCCTGTGTGTGTGTGCACATGCGCGAGCCTGTGTGTGTGTGCACCTGCGCGAGCCTGTGTGTGTGTGCACATGCGCGAGCCTGTGTGTGTGTGCACATGTGCGAGCCTGTGTGTGTGTGCACACCTGTGCGAGCCTGTGTGTGTGCACATGCGCGAGCCTGTGTGAGTGTGCACATGCGCGAGCCTGTGTGTGTGTGCACATGCGCGAGCATGTGTGTGTGTGCACATGCGCGAGCCTGTGTGTGTGCACATGCGCGAGCCTGTGTGTGTGCACATGCGCGAGCCTGTGTGTGTGTGCACATGCGCGAGCCTGTGTGTGTGTGCACATGCGCGAGCCTGTGTGTGTATGCACATGCGCGAGCCTGTGTGTGTGTGCACATGCGCGAGCCTGTGTGTGTGTGCACATGCGCGAGCCTGTGTGTGTGTGCACATGCGCGAGCCTGTGTGTGTGTGCACATGCGCGAGCCTGTGTGTGTGTGCACATGCGCGAGCCTGTGTGTGTGTGCACATGCGCGAGCCTGTGTGTGTGTGCACATGCGCGAGCCTGTGTGTGTGTGCACATGCGCGAGTGTGTGTCTGCACATGCGCGTGTCTGTGTGTCTGCACATGCGCGAGCCTGTGTATGCGCACATGCGCGCGTCTGTGTGTGTGTGCACATGCGCGCGTCTGTATGTGTGTGCACATGCGCGCGTCTGTGTGTGTGTGCACATGCGCGCGTCTGTGTGTGTGTGCACATGCGCGCGTCTGTGTGTGCGTGCACATGCGCGAGTCTGTGTGTGTGTGCACATGCGCGAGTCTGTGTCTGCACATGCGCGTGTCTGTGTGTCTGCACATGCGCGAGCCTGTGTATGCGCACATGCGCAAGTCTGTGTGTGTGTGCACATGCGCGCGTCTGTGTGTGTGTGCACATGCGCGCGTCTGTGTGTGTGTGCACATGCGCGAGCCTGTGTGTGCGTGCACATGCGCGAGCCTGTGTGTGTGTGCACATGCGCGAGCCTGTGTGTGTGTGCACATGCGCGCGTCTGTGTGTGTGTGCACATGCGAGAGCCTGTGTGTGCGTGCACATGCGCGAGCCTGTGTGTGCGTGCACATGCGCGCGTCTGTGTGTGTGTGCACATGCGCGCGTCTGTGTGTGTGTGCACATGCGCGCGTCTGTGTGTGCGTGCACATGCGCGAGTCTGTGTGTGCGTGCACATGCGCGAGTCTGTGTCTGCACATGCGCGAGTCTGTGTGTGTGTGCTCACATGCGCGAGCCTGTGTGTGTCTGCACATGCACGAGTCTGTGTACATGTGTGTGCGCCCGTGCACCTCAGTCTTTTTAATTAAGGTGTGTGTTGAAACAAAGACATTGAGAACTCACTGGAAGAGAAGGACATTTTCTTGTTGCTCAATTGCTTTTGGAGATTGTTTCAGAGAAATGCGTGCTTCATAATGCTGCCAGCTCGACCCCTTCCCAATGGATAACGCCAGTTTTATCACCTTGAGAATAATGTCTTCTCTGGGCGACAATTTACATTTCAGAACTGCAGGCTTCAACAGCATCGAATTAGCATCTCGCATCGCTCATTATTCTGTTAAAAGATTCTTTTAAAATTATTATTGCATGTGATCGTCATGGGGTAGAATTAGTGTCCATATTTTGGAGATAAGACTGGTACGATGCTGTTAAATGTCGCAGTGGGACATATGCCACCCTCTCCTAATCTGCACCTGTGTTAATGCCACCGTCTTAGTGGTCATACCCATTCTCTTTCGGGGTCTGTGGTATTCTGTGATTCTCAAGTGGGATTGGGTGGGCAGGTCAGGGCATTTCATGCGTCGGTGCGAACTCGATGGGCTGAAGGGCTTCTTCTGCGCTGTGGGATTCTGTCTTGAACAGCCTAAAGCATTCACTAGGCTTCCTTGCACGTGTTAGTTAGGCGGCCCGACGCCTGATGAAGGAGCCTTGTGTTGAACCTGTTTAGGATGAGCAGGAAGGATGCTCTCTGGATCCTTCAGTCACCAAAAGGTGTGGTTCTTTTTTTTTTGAAAACTTAAAGGAATCTTCTGTGGAGGCAAGACTGCCCCCTGGCAGATGTGGTGAACATCTCCCCACCTTCTGGGCATTGGGACTAGCAACTGGCTCAAAGTGTTATTGAGGCCCAGGTGCCAATTTTAGCTCTACCATCCTTGGGTAAACACTGGTAAGGCCTGAAAACAAGTGTCGAAGATAGACATACATTTCTGGGGGGGGGGCATTCACAACGGCGCGACTTCCCAAAGTGCTTTACAGCCAATGAGGTGCTTTTGAAGTGTGGTGTCTGTGTTAGCGTTGGAAACCCAGTTTGCGCACGGCAAGCTCCCACAACCAGCAATTGGTAATGGCCAAGCAATTTGTCTTTGTGAGGTTGATTGAGGATCTATCTTGACCAGGATGACAGTGGTCAGTGCCTCTCAACGCCGGGGAACCAGGCTCCGTTCCCGGCTTGGGTCACTGTGTGGAGTTTGCACATTCTCCCCGTGTCTGCGTGGGTTTCCTACGGGTGCTCCGGTTTCCTCCCCCAGTCCGAAAGACGTGCTGGTTAGGGTGCATTGGCCGTGCTAAATTCTCCCTCAGTGTTACCCGAACAGGCGCCGGAGTGTGACGACTGGGGGATTTTCACAGTAACTTCATTGCAGTGTTAATGTAAGCCTACTTGTGACACTAATATATAAAGGTTAAATCAGGATGAATTCCTTTGTCTGCCAAGGTACCCTACCCTGCTGATTACACATCAGAAGTACTTGATTGGCTGCAGAACACTCTGGGATGTCCTGAAGCCTGTAATAGGCACTACAGAAATGCAGAAGTAGAAGTTTGTTTGTCTGAAGCAGACTTTTGGGATGTCATCGGAAGAGAGCCATCATCCGATTGCATCCCACACTCCCAATTGTCTCCGTAACTCTGTCGGTTTTGTTGGCTGCCTTCAGTGAATTTGTTCTTTTGTCTGATTTCGCACAAGTTCCACAGCGCAGAGTTTAGTCAGATTTGAGATCTGTCATTGATTCCGACAGGGCTATCTTCCCACCTATCGCAGGAACCTTCCAGCAGTTTCTGAGTAGAATCATTACCCTCAGCACTTCAATTCCAACATAAGGCAGTTGGATGTGTGCATTCAGTCGGGTTTGGAAAGGCTTTGTGAATCCCATCTGCTTCTGGCCTAGTGCCACAAGTCCATTATATTTAGATGTATGGGATTGGGGGTGATCTAGGAAATTGGATCAGGAATTGGCTAGCGGATAGGAAACAGAGGGTGGTGGTTGATAGTAAATATTCATCATGGAGTGCGGTTACAAGTGGTGTACCTCAGGGATCTGTTTTGGGGCCACTGCTGTTTGTAATATTTATTAATGATCTGGATGAGGGTATAGTTGGGTGGATTAGCAAATTTGCTGATGACACCAAAGTCGGTGGTGTGGTAGACAGTGAGGAAGGGTGTCGTAGTTTGCAGGAAGACTTAGACAGGTTGCAAAGTTGGGCCGAGAGGTGGCGGATGGAGTTTAATGCGGAGAAGTGTGAGGTAATTCACTTTGGTAGGAATAACAGATGTGTTGAGTATAGGGCTAACGGGAGGACTTTGAATAGTGTGGAGGAGCAGAGGGATCTAGGTGTATGTGTGCATAGATCCCTGAAAGTTGGGAATCAAGTAGATAAGGTTGTTAAGAAGGCATATGGTGTCTTGGCGTTTATTGGTAGGGGGATTGAATTTAGGAGTCGTAGCGTTATGTTGCAACTGTACACAACTCTGGTGCGGCCGCACTTGGAGTACTGTGTGCAGTTCTGGTCCCCACATTACAGGAAGGATGTGGAGGCTTTGGAGAGGGTGCAGAGGAGGTTTACCAGGATGTTGCCTGGTATGGAGGGGAGATCCTATGAGGAGAGGCTGAGGGATTTGGGATTGTTTTCGCTGGAAAGGCGGCGGCTAAGAGGGGATCTTATTGAAACATATAAGATGATTAGAGGTTTAGATAGGGTGGATAGTGATAGCCTTTTTCCTCTGATGGAGAAATCCAGCACGAGGGGGCATGGCTTTAAATTGAGGGGGGGTAGTTATAGAACCGATGTCAGGGGTAGGTTCTTTACCCAGAGGGTGGTGAGGGATTGGAATGCCCTGCCAGCATCAGTAGTAAATGCGCCTAGTTTGGGGGCGTTTAAGAGATCCGTAGATAGGTTCATGGACGAAAAGAAATTGGTTTAGGTTGGAGGGTCACAGTTTTTTTTTTAACTGGTCGGTGCAACATCGTGGGCCGAAGGGCCTGTTCTGCGCTGTAATGTTCTATGTTCTATGTTCACACACCTTCCTTATGCAAACACCCCGTGGAAGGGTGAGGGCGCCTCACTGAAACGCTAGCTCGTTGATAGAAACAGATATTTTTGCATCAAGTCACACAAACAAACAACTTTCATTCATGAATCATAGAATCCCGACAGTGCAGAAGAGAACATTCAGCCCATCGAGTCTGCACCAGCTCTCTGACAGAGTACCTTAACCAGGCCCCCTCCCCCACCCTATCCCATAAACCCCACAAGTTTAGCATTGGCTAATCCATCTAACCTACACATCTTGGGACACTAAGGAGCAATTTAGCACGGCCAGTCCACCTAAACTACACATCCTGGGAGACCAACGAGCAAATTAGCATGGTCAATCTACCTGACCTGCATATCTTTGGAGTGTGGGAGGAAACAGGAGCACCCGGACGAAACCCTCGCAGACATGGGGAGAACGTGCAAACTCCACACAGTCTTTGAAAAGTCTTTTTAGTCTTAGTATTTATTAGTCACAAGTAGGCTTCCATTAGCATTGCAATGAAGTTACTGTGAAAATCCCCTAGTCGCCACACTCCGGCGCCTGTTCGGGTACACTGAGGGCCAATTTAGCACGGCCAGTGCACCTAACTAGCACACCTTTGGACTGTGGGAGGAAACCGGAGCACCCGGAGGAAACCCACGCAGACACAGGGAGAATGTGCAGACTCCTCACAGACAGTGACCCAAGATGGGAATCGAACCCGGGTCCCTGGCGCTGTGAGGCAGCAGTGCTAACCACTGTGCCACCGTGTAATGTCTTATCCCACCTCTCATACGTTCCGAAAGTTACTCTGTCAGTGGAAACCAAATTGCACAAGCAGCAGTCTGTTTTGAGACGGTGTGTGGTTGAGATTGTTGTGTTGACTAGAACTGGCTGCCAAAAAGCACAACAGGATTATGGGCGGGTGTGACCTGAGGTGGATGTTTCTCCTGAACGATGGCATCTCCCAAGAGTGCAGCATTCCCTCAATGCCATTCATACAATCTCATGCTAGAGCATGCAATAGGCCTTGTACCCAGAATGATCGTGATGTTTTAATATCCATCCCATCGGCTCTTCAGAAATCATCCAAGTATTCTTTTCCCAATCCATTTGGAATTACTTTTCCAGAACTTGACTGAAATGTCATGTTCTGCTGTCAATTTCCCAGTAACTTGAGAAAGCTTTGGTACTCGGGTTCACTGCGTAGACTGAAGGGACACAGGCCCTAACGCTCTTGTAGAATCTGTAAGGAACTGAAGAACGCCGTTTCACTCAGCTGTGGCTCAGTGCTAGCACACTCCAGCCTCCGGGTCAGCTCCGGTTGTGAGTTCAAGCCCCACTCCGGGCAGTTAAGCTCAAACACCAAAGCTGACTCTGCTGTGCAGTAGTGAGGGAGTGCTGCACTGTCGGAGGTGCCATTTCGCAAGCTGAGAGGTTAAACCGATCGTGTGGATGAAACATAGAAAATAGAAGCAGGAGGAGGCCATTCGGCCCTTCAAGCCTGCTCCGCCATTCATGATGATCAGGGTTTATCATCAAATTTGGTATCCTGATTTCATGGCACTATTTTGCCATTTATCTCTCAGTCGGCATCCCCAGAAGCCATTACCGAGCTGTGGTCAATTTGTGGGAGTTTACTGTGTGCAAATTAACTGCCAGGTTTCCTACATTAGTTTGCAGATGACACCAAGATTGGTGGCATAGTGGACAGTGAAGAAGGTTGCCTAGAATTGCAAAGAATTCTTGATCAATTGGGCCAGTGGGCTGGTGAATGGCAGATGGAGTTTAATTTAGATAAATGCGAGGTGATGCATTTTGGTAGATCAAACCGGGGCAGGACTTACTCAGTTAATGGTAGGATGTTGGGGAGGGTTATAGAACCAAAGAGATCTAGGAGTTCAGGTTCATAGCTCCTTAAAAGTGGAGACACAGGCGGACAGAGTGTTGAAGAAGGCATTTGACATGCTTGGTTTCATTGGTCAGAGCATTGAATACAGGAGTTGGGACGTCTTGTTGAAGTTGTACAAGACATTAGTACAGCCGCACTTGGAATACTGTGTACAGTTCTGGTCACCCTGATATAGAAATGACATTATCAAACTAGAAAGAGTACAGAAAAGATTTACTAGGATGCTACCGGAACTTGATGGTTTGAGTTATAAGGAGAAGCTGGATCGACTGGGACTTTTTTCCTTGGAACGTAGGAAGCTGAGGGGTGATCTTATAGAGGTCTATAAGAGGGGTGATCTTATAGAGGTCTATATGGGCGGCACGGTAGCACAGTGGTTAGCACTGCTGCTTCACAGCTCCAGGGACCTGGGTTCGATTCCCCGGCTTGGGTCACTGTCTGTGTGGAGTTTGCACATTCTCCTCGTGTCTGCGTGGGTTTCCTCCAGGTGCTCCGGTTTCCTCCCACAGTCCAAAGATGTGCGGGTTAGGTTGATTGGCCATGCTAAAATTGCCCCTTTGTGTCCTGGGATGCGTGGATTAGCGGGTGGGATATGGGGGTGGGGCCTGGGTGGGATTGTGGTCGGTGCAGACTCGATGGGCCGAATGGCCTCTTTCTGTACTGTAGGGTTTCTATGATTTTTATGATGAAATAATGAGGGGCATAGATCAGCTAGATAGTCAATATCTTTTCCCAAAAGTAGGGGAGTCTAAAACTAGAGGGCATAGGTTTAAGGGGAGAGATACAAAAGTGTCCAGAGGGGCAATTTTTTTCTCACAGAGGGTGGTGAGTGTCTGGAACAAGCTGCCAGAGGCAGTAGTAGAGGCGGGTACAATTTTGTCTTTTAAAAAGCATTTAGATAGTTACATGGGTAAAATGGGCATAGAGGGATATGGGCCAAATGCGGGCAATTGGGATTAGCTTATGAAATCCACCATATCGATGGCAGCGCGATGGCACAGTGGTTACTGCTGCTGTCTTACAGCTGCAGGGACCTGGGTTCGATTCCAGTCTCGGGTGACTGTCTGTGTGGAGTTTGCACATTCTCCCCGTGTCTGCGTGGGTTTCCTCCGGGTGCTCCGGTTTCCTCCCACATTCTGAAAGACGTGCTGGTTGGGTACATTGACCCAAATAGGCGCCGGAGTGTGGCGACTAGGGGAATTTCACAGTAACTTCATTGCAGTGTTAACGCAAGCCTACTTGTGACTAATAAATAAACTTTATAGGCGGGATTTTCCTGCCGCGCTCGCCCCAAAACCGGACAATCCTGCCCGAGATCAGCGGATCTCTGCATTGTCCAGGCCCTCACCCGCTACGAATCCCTTGGCAGCTGGATTGGGCAGATTCCCCCATGACTCTACAAGCCAACTAAAGGAGACTACTTTCAATGCACACTATTCCCTCAACACCAGAAGAGATCGAGTGTTTTTCTTTTAAGTGTGATAATTCTCAAATATTTCAATTAAGATTACTACAGGGTCGTAAAGAACTAACCCTTTCCTCTCCCACCCCCAACCCAAGTTCATATTTCCCTTGATGTGAGCTCTAAGTGTAAACGTTATTGAGTTAGTGTGGTGATGAACAGAGTTAGACGCTGGAGTACTCCCACCTCGTTTGCCACAGAATTGGAGTGGGCGAGGGGCGGACAACGGAAATGTCGGTTGATCTTGGGCGGGAATTTTCGAGCGAGACCATAAAATCCCGCCCATAGAGTTTTACAGCACAAAAAGAGGCCCTTCGGCCCATCAAGCTTGCGCTGGCTATCAAGCTCCTATCAATTCTAATCCATTAAGAAGTCTCTCACAACACCAGGTTAAAGTCCAACAGGTTTATTTGGAATCACTGCGCCGGCGCTCCGAAAACTTGTGATTCCAAACAAACCTGTTGGACTTTAACCTGGTTTTGTGAGAGGCTTCTTACTGTGCCCACCCCAGTCCAACGCCGGCATCTCCACATCATCTCCACATCAAGGAGCATAGGAATTAAGGTGCGAAGGGCAAGGTTTAAAGGGAAGTTTTTTACACAGAGGGTGGTGGGTGCCTGGAACACGCTGCCGGGGGAGGGAGTGGAAGCGGATACAATAGTGACTTTTAAGGGGCATCTTGACAAATACATGAATAGGATGGGAATAGAGGGATATGGTCCCCGGAAGGATAGGGGGTTTTAGTTCAGTCGGGGCAGCATGGTCGGTGCAGGCTTGGAGGGCCGAAGGGCCTGTTCCTGTGCTGTAATTTTCTTCGTTCTTTGTATTCTAATCCCATTTTCCAGCACTTATTCTGTAGCCTTGTATGCTCTGACCTTTCAAGTGCTCATCTATATCTTCAATGTTGTGAGGGTTCCCGCTTCTCTCACCCTTTCAGCAAGTTCTGGACTCCCACCACCCTCTGGTTGAAAGAGATTTTCCTCAAATCCTCTCTAAGTCAACTGCCTCTTACCTTAAATCTGTTCCCCGTGGTTATTGACCCCTCTGGTAAGTAAAGTTCCTTCCTATCTACCCTATCTCTGTGTTTCATAATTCTGTACAAATTGATGAGGCTTCCCCTGCCCCCCCCCCCCTCCCCCTCCCGCTCCCCCCACCCAGCCTTCTCTGGGGAAAACAACCCCAGCCTCTCTTCAGAGTTGAAACACTCGAGCCCAGGCCACGTCCTGGTGAACCTCCTCTGCTCCCTCTCTAGTGCAATCGCACAGTGCGCCTACGTGTCAGTCAAGACCGCAGCCTTTGATAGCGAGTGCTGATGGGCAACGTTTTCTCAGTCACCCTGTCGGCGTTGTCTTACACTCTGTAGTTTGACGATATTGGATGATTTTTCATGGTTAGGATGTAAGAACATTGACTGGTGCTGCTTTGCTGCAGAGCTGTGTGCGCCCAGTTTGCATATTGGCAAAACGAACAGTGAATACATTATCCTGCGGTTCCATGATTATGAAGATAGCTCCTTTCAAACAAGTCGCACCATCCAAAACCAGATGAAAGCATTTGTGACTGGCTCCATCGTTTCAGCAACAATGTCACCCAGTCAAATTTCCAAACCGGCAATTAGAGAGCGAGGCCAGCCGTGAGAGTTCGATTATTTTATTATTCTTTCGTGGGACGCGGCCAGGCCAACACTTTTATTGCCCACCTCCAATTGCCCTTGGAAAGGTAGTGGTGAGCAGCCTTCTGGAGTCAGTCTGGTGTAGGTACACCCGCAGTGCTGTTAGGGAGAAAGTTCCAGGATTTTGAAACAGCGACAGTGAAGGCATGGCCCACATATTTCCAAGCCAGGATGGTGTGTGGCTTGGAGGGGAACTTCAAGATGGTGGTGTTCCCTTGTCCCCTTGTCCTTCTAGGTGGCCCAGAAGATGCTGTTGAAGGAGCCTTGGTGAGTTGCTGCAGTGCATCTTGTGTATGGTACACACTGCTGCCACAGTGACCAGAATCCTACCGCCCCGTCCGCCACGGAATCGGAGCGGGCGAGGGGCGGACAGTGGAAGTGTCCCATTGACTTCCGGCAGGATTTTCTAGTCTCGGTTTGAGTGAGGTTGTAAAATCCTGCCCAGAGTGTGGGTGGTGGAAGGAATGGATGTTGAAAGTGGTGGATGAGGTGCCAATCAAGCGGGGCTGCTTTGTCTTGGATGGTGCCAAGCTTCTTGAGTGTTGTTGGAGCTGCACCCATCCAGGCAAGTGGGGAGTATTCCATCACACTCCTGACTTGTGCCTTGTAGATGGTGGACAAGGTTTTGGGAGTCAGGAGTTGCTCGCCCCTGACTTCCTAGTTTCTGACTTGCTCTGGTAGCTGCAGTATTTCTATGGCTGGGTCCAGTTCAATGTTTTGGTTGATTTGTTTTTGGTTGATCTTGGTTTCAGAGAAAGCTTGGCACAACATCGTGGGCCGAAGGGCCTGTTCTGTGCTGTACTGTTCTATGTTCTATGGTAGACTGGTCATGAGTTTTTTCTCTCTCTTTTGATTGGTCAGTTGTATATATTGGTCAACAATAGTTGGTCTCTAGTGCAATTCTACACCAGCTGATGAATGTTTAAAGTTCTGATTGACTTCATGTGACATAATTAGGTCACCATGAAAAGGAATAGGTGTGGTTGTATTGGTTGGTGATGAATCAGTGTGTGTTTGTCCTCCACACACACATTTGCTTTTAAAATCTCGGCACGAGAGAGCGACATTGTTTTAAGTTGCGTTGAGGTTGATTGGCCAATGCACCAATAGTCGTCTAACACTTGGACGGAGTTGGGTGAAGCAGTATCAGTTGCTCAGATTGAATTCACATTGTCTTTGTAATACTCTGAGCAATTGGAATGGTGCAATCTATTTCCCCAGCACCTTTTAAGTCTCAGTCACTCCTCCACACAGCGAGAACCGGTTGGGAGAGCAGAGGAAGGTTGACTTCCCTTTTCCCTTCTAAAGTGGAGGACAACCCCCCCCACCCACACCACACACATCTGTTGTATTCCATCAGGGGGCAATGGTGTTTGGTTTTAAACTTAAAATGCCCGTTTGGGAACACACTGAGCTGCTGCCAGAAATGCGCCCGGCTAGCTCAGTCGGTAGAGCATGAGACTCTTAATCTCAGGGTCCTGGGTTCGAGCCTCACGTTGGGCGTCATTGTTTTTAGGGGGCGTAGGTTCAAGGTGCGAGGGGCAAGGTTTAAAGGAAATGTACGAGGCAAGTTTTTACACAGAGGGTGGTGAGTGCCTTGAACCCACTGCCGGGGCAGGTAATGGAAGCAGATACGATAGTGACTTTCAAGGGGCGTCTTGACAAATACATGAATAGGATGGGAATAGAAGGATATGGTCCCCGTTTTTAGTTCAGTCGGGCAGCGTGGTTGGTGCAGGCTTGGAGGGGCCGAAGGGCCTGTTCCTGTGCTGTAATTTTCTTTGTTCTTTGCTCCTCATCACACCAGCCCACCGCAGAAACGATAAACTTTCCAACATCGCTTTGACAGCTGCCTGATGTGCAAGGGAAAGCGATTTTCTACAAGCTGTTGGTAGGGGCTGCACGGTGGTCCGCGCCGCTGCCTCTCAGCGCCGGGGATCCAGGTTCGATTCCCGGCCTGGGCCACTGCCTGTGCGGAGTCTGCACATTCTCCCCGTGTCTGCGTGGGTTTCCTCCGGGTGCTCCGGTTTCCTCCCACAGTCGTAAAGACATGCTGGTTAGGGTGCATTGGCCGTGTTAAATTCTCCCTCAATGGGATGGTCGATTGTGCTGGCTGCTTTGCCGAGGCAGCGGGAAGTGTGGATGGAGTCAATGGATGGGAGGATGGTTTGCGTGATGGACTGGGCTACGCTCACAACCCTTTGTAGTTTCCTGTGATGAACCATGTCCCCTTGAATTTAATTGTATATATTTAATACACACTGAATATTTCATAAATTATAGAAAGTACTTCATTTGTGTATTATAGAACTCTTGTCAACTTTAAATGGTAAAGACCAAAGAAATGTTAACACTTTGGACGCAGAGGGAGCGCACAGCTCTCCCAGTCGATGTTGTGAGCAATCAGCACGCACCTTGCTTCACTTGCCCTTGTTTTATGTGCATCATTTCAGCCATACTGGCAGGAAAAAAAACTACACGGACAGGAATCAGCGGAATGTGGCAATCCTGAGTGTGGGTACTGGTTAATAAAATGTCTTGTGGGGCCACACTCAGAACCCTGATGGGCCGCACGTGGACCTTGGGCCGCAGGTTCCCCACCCAACCCCCGCCTTCCCACTGAGCCAGAGTCTGCCCGTGCTGTCTGGCACATTGAGCTGGAGGATGTGGTGAGGGGGGGGGGGGTCTCCCCTCTGAGGCAGGTTAATGAGATGATCTCCCCTGTTCCACCACGACGCACACGTGTTCCATTGGCTTTAATATTTAAACTGACGGCTTCAGAACCCGTTCGGTGAATCGGTCGGATTTCGAAAGCAAACATCTTTGCAAAGTTCCCTGTGCAGCAACAAAGAAGAAGAAGGGAGAAGGCAAATGGAACGGAGGTCTGTGTGCGCGATTCGCTGGGAACTGCCAAAGGGGGGGGGGGTAGTCTATGTTGACAATGCACAATCCTCCCCTGTAATAAAGACATCTCTGTGAGAGCTGAACTGAATGAAATGAACTTTGTCCCAAGCCAAAAATATAGGAAACCGACTGCTGATCACATTGAGGGCTTTGAAAAACATTGCCTCTTGTTTGCATAGTGGGACGTAACAAAGAGTGCTGTCCAAACATTAAGTGGTATTGCATGTCTGCTACTGGAGACCTGCCACCCCCTTTCCCCCCACCCTCCCCCAGTCTTGTGGAAGAGGTGAACTGGATCACTTTGATTCAGGAATGAGCGTCACTCAGTCACAATGAGTTTTCTCTGTCTGTTTATGTTGAGACGTTGGGGGGGGCGGTGGGGGGTGGTTTCCTTTTCCAAACTCCAGCGGCCCACCTGTGGCTCCCCGCGCAGCCCCGAACCACTCCCAGCCTAGTCTGCCTCTGCCGGACAGACACAGCTCGATTCCAAACCCTTGCCCTCCCTCGTGAACCATTCGGTGCTAAAGAGGTTTGCGGCTTCCTCCTGGTCCACCCCCCACCCCCCGACCCCCCATCCCTCGACCCCCCCCGACCCCCCACCCCTCGACACCCCCGACCCCCCACCCCCCGACCCCCCACCCCCCGACCCCCATTTCTTCAGAAGGAACTCTTCAAAACGCAGCGAATGAAAATACAACAAAACTTACTCCCATTTATAAATCAAAGGAAGGGTTTAATAAAGAAACATCATTGTTCCAAACTTGGGGCCTCGCCCTGGGCCACACTCAGCTCCCCCACAATTCTACATAGTTCCTTATTTATAGTGAGTCAGCTGACTATTACATCACTCTGTGATTGGTTCCATGGTTTACTGGGTCAGCTGACCCTTACATCTTGTTCCCATTGGTCACATTACATCCAATACAAAGTTGTCAGCGGTTACATTCTAACACCCCCCCCCCCCCCCCTCTTCCACTCTTGGCTCATCCAAAGCTTTCACTCCCTGTATCCCCCTTGCACCAAGTCCCAACCCCCGCACTGCTCCCTGACCGACATTGGCTCCTGGTCCAGTTCTGAATTTCTCACTCTTTGTGTGGGATTTTCCTCCTCCCCGGCGGAGTGCTTTGTGGCGGCCCACCATTGGCCGCTGGTGGAGGGATCTTGTGATCCTGTTGTTGTCAATGGGTCACCCCATTGTCTACACCCTCTGTCACCTGCGGGACTCGATTTGATTTGATTTATTATTGTCACATGTATTAACATACAGTGAAAAGTATTGTTTCTTGCGCGCTATACAGACAAAGCATACCGTTCATAGAGAAGGAAAGGAGAGGGGGCAGAATGCAGTGTTACAGTCATAGGGCGGCACAGTGGTTAGCACTGCTGCTTCACAGCTCCAGGGTCCCGGGTTCGATTCCTGGCTCGGGTCACTGTCTGTGTGGAGTTTGCACATTCTCCTCGTGTCTGCGTGGGTTTCCTCCGGGTGCTCCGGTTTCCTCCCACAGTCCAAAGATGTGCAGGTTAGGTTGATTGGCCAGGTTAAAATTGCCCCTGAGATGCGTAGGTTAGAGGGATTAGCGGGTAAAATATGCGGGGGTAGGGCCTGGGTGGGATTGTGGTCGGTGCAGACTCGATGGGCCGAATGGCCTCCTTCTGCACTGTAGGGTTTCTATGTTTCTATAGCTAGGGTGTAGAGAAAGATCAACTTAATGCGAGGTAGGTCCATTCAAAAGTCTGACAGCAGCAGGGAAGAAGCTGTTCTTGAGTCGGTTGGTACGTGACCTCAGACTTTAGTATATTTTTCCCGAAGGAAGAAGGTGGAAGAGAGAATGTCCGGGGTGCGTGGGGTCCTTAATTATGCTGGCTGCTTTGCTGAGGCAGCGGGAAGTGTAGACAGAGTCAATGGATGGGAGGCTGGTTTGCGTGATGGATTGGGCTACATTCACGACCTTTTGTCATACCTTGCGGTCTTGGGCAGAGCAGGAGCCATACCAAGCTGTGATACAACCAGAAAGGGTGCTTTCTATGGTGCATCCGTAAAAGGGAGGGGGGTGGGGGGAGATTTCAGCTTTTGTTTTCAAACCTTTCTGCGACCTTGCCCCTTCCTATCCGTGTAACCTCCTCCAGCCCCATAACCATATCCCCCCCCTCCCCCCGCCCGAGATATCTGTGCTCCACTGAATCTCACTTCTGGTGCCTCCCTGATTGGCCTCCATTGCTGTGGGTCTGGAGTCACATGTACGCCAGACCAAGTAAGGGCTGCCAAGGCCTCCTTCCCCATGTGTAACTCCCTGTTGGCGCAGGGACGTGTATAGATTCATCCAGTCAGTGTCGTGGGTTCACACCATTTAAGGGACACTCTGGACATCTGTCACAAGACATTTCCGGATAGCAGCAAGATCCCTGCGATCCTTTCAAAAGCTGCAGTGGCCACGTCAGGAATAACAGCAGGTGTGAGTAAGTTACTAACAATGTAGCTTCAGTAACACATTAATCTTTTACAGGTTAAGTGTATCCCCAGGTGATTAGTAATTATGCCGGGCATTCACTATTTAGTGAGGTTGTGCCCACAGCGGAGTTACAGATTCACAAGGCGGGTGTTTGCACAGAGTAAGCAGAGCCCGTAAAGGCCCGGACGGAGCCTGCGCACGGGCCCGGACGGAGCCTGCGCACGGGCCCGGACGGAGCCTGCGCACGGGCCCGGACGGAGCCTGCGCACGGGCCTGGAGGAAGCCTGCGCACGGGCCCAGACGGAGCCTGCGCACGGGCCCGGACGGAGCCTGCGCACGGGCCCGGACGGAGCCTGCGCGGGGGCCCGGACGGAGCCTGCGCACGGGCCCGGACGGAGCCTGCGCACGGGCCCGGACGGAGCCTGCGCACGGGCCCGGACGGAGCCTGCGCACGGGCCCGGACGAGAGCCTGCACACGGGCCCAGACAGAGCCTGCGGACGGGCCCGGATGGAGCCTGCACATGGGCCCAGACAGAGCCTGCGCACGGGCCCAGACGGAGCCTGCACACGGGCCCAGACAGAGCCTGCGGACGGAGCCTGCGCGGGGGCCCGGACGGAACCTGCGCACGGGCCCGGACGGAGCCTGCACACGGGCCCAGACAGAGCCTGCGGACGGGCCCGGACGGAGCCTGCGCGGGGGCCCGGACGGAACCTGCGCACGGGCCCGGACGGAGCCTGCACACGGGCCCAGACAGAGCCTGCGCACGAGCCCGGACGGAGCCTGCGCACGGGCCCGGACGGAGCCTGCGCACGGGCCCGGACGGAGCCTGCGCACGGGCCCGGACGGAGCCTGCGCAGGGGCCAGGACGGAGCCTGCACACGGGCCCGGACGGAGCCTGCACAGGGGCCAGGACGGAGCCTGCACACGGGCCCGGACGGAGCCTGCGCACGGGCCCGGACGGAGCCTGCGCACGGGCCCGGACGGAGCCTGCGCACGGGCCCGGACGGAGCCTGCGCGGGGGCCCGGACGGAGCCTGCGCGGGGGCCCGGACGGAGCCTGCGCGGGGGCCCGGACGGAGCCTGCGCACGGGCCCGGACGGAGCCTGCGCACGGGCCCGGACGGAGCCTGCACACGGGCCCAGACAGAGCCTGCGGACGGGCCCGGACGGAGCCTGCACATGGGCCCAGACAGAGCCTGCGCACGGGCCCAGACGGAGCCTGCGGACGGAGCCTGCGCGGGGGCCCGGACGGAACCTGCGCACGGGCCCGGACGGAGCCTGCACACGGGCCCGGACAGAGCCTGCAGACGGGCCTGCGCGGGGGCCCGGACGGAACCTGCGCACGGGCCCGGACGGAGCCTGCACACGGGCCCAGACGGAGCCTGCGCACGAGCCCAGACGGAGCCTGCGCACGAGCCCGGACGGAGCCTGCGCACGGGCCCGGACGGAGCCTGCGCACGGGCCCGGACGGAGCCTGCGCACGGGCCCGGACGGAGCCTGCACACGGGCCCGGACGGAGCCTGCACAGGGGCCAGGACGGAGCCTGCGCACGGGCCCGGACGGAGCCTGCGCACGGGCCCGGACGGAGCCTGCGCACGGGCCCGGACGGAGCCTGCGCACGGGCCGGGACGGAGCCTGCGCACGGGCCCGGACGGAGCCTGCGCACGGGCCGGGACGGAGCCTGCGCACGGGCCCGGACGGAGCCTGCGGACGGGCCCGGACGGAGCCTGCGCAGGGGCCGGGACGGAGCCTGCGCAGGGGCCGGGACGGAGCCTGCGCACGGGCCGGGACGGAGCCTGCGCGGGGACCGGGACGGAGCCTGCGCGGGGGCCCGGACGGAGCCTGCGCGGGGGCCCGGACGGAGCCTGCGCGGGGGCCCGGACGGAGCCTGCGCGGGGGCCCGGACGGAGCCTGCGCGCGGGCCCGGACGGAGCCTGCGCGCGGGCCCGGACGGAGCCTGCGCGGGGGCCCGGACGGAGCCTGCGCGGGGGCCCGGACGCAGCCTGCGCGCGGGCCCGGACGGAGCCTGCATGTTGCTCAATGTTACAGGGATAGGGCCTGTGTGGGATTGTTGTCGGTGCAGGCTCGATAGGCTGAATGGCCGCCTCCTGCACTGTCTGGATTCTATGATCTAAATCAACAGATGAAGGAAGGAGGAATAGAAGGTGAAAGGGGCATTGGGAGGAGACTTTGTGGAGCATGAGCACCAACCTAAATCTGTTAGGCCGCATGTCCTGTTTCTGTGCTGCACCTTGACCCAAGGCAGAGAGACTGTTCGTACAATCTGGAGCTGAGCAAATAGGTTTAAACTCCTTCAGCAATTGCACAAACATTCACATTTCAAACAGCTCCATCGGCCTGTTTAGTTAATTTGAGGATCTTTGGTTTCACACAGAGGAACTGGGACGTGAACCATTGAGATTGCAGCTTATGGCCCCTCTAGTGGCCGAGTTGTGAAGTGCAGTTGGTGGCAGCCATGCTGAGCTGTATGGAAGTGACTGTCTGCAGTGCACTGTGTATTACCCCTGTGCTCGCGTAGGCTGCCGATCCCACAACACTTCCATTTTAAAATTCTCCCCCTTTATTTTCAGTCTTCCCATCACTTCACCCCTCCTTATCCCTGTAACAGCCTCCTACATCCCTCTCTGCACTCCTCCAAATGTGGCACCTTCAACATCCCCGGTTTTGCCATTGGCAGCCGTGCCTTCAACTGCCCTAAGTTCTGAGATTCCCTTTTCCAAACTTCAGTTTAGTTCAGTTGGCTGGACGGCTGGTTCATGATGCCGAGCGATGCCAACAGCGCGAGTTCAATTCCCGGAGCGGCTGAGGTTATTCCTGAAGGCCTCACCTTCTCGACCTTCGCCTGAGGTGATCTTCAGATTAAAATCACCACCAGTCAACTCTCCCTCCTCATTGGAGAGAGCAGCCTGTGGTCATCTGGGACTAAAGTTAAAGTTTATTTATTAGTCACAAGTAGCCCAGCCCATCACGCAAACCAGCCTCCCATCCATTGACTCTGTCTACACTTCCCACTGCCTCGGAAAAGCAGCCAGCATAATTAAGGACCCCACGCACCCCGGACATTCTCTCTTCCACCTTCTTCCGTCGGGACAAAGATACAAAAGTCTGAGGTCACGTACCAACCGACTCAAGAACAGCTTCTTCCCTGCTGCCATCAGACTTTTGAATGTTGATCTTTCTCTACACCCTAGCCAAGACTGTAACACTACATTCTGCATTCTCTCCTTTCCTTCTCTATGAACAGTATGCTTTGTCTGTATAGCACGTAAGAAACAACACTTTTCACTGTATGTTAATACATGTGACAATAATAAATCAAATCAAATACATTAACACTGCAATCAAGTTACTGTGAAAATCCTCTAATCACCACACTCCTGCGCCTGTTCGGGTACACTGAGGGAGAATTCAGCATGGCCCATGCACCCTAACCCGCACGTCTTTCAGACTGTGGGAGGAAACCTGAGCACCCGGAGGAAACCCATGCAGACACGGGGTGAATGTGCTGCACAGACGGTGATCCAAGCCGGGAATCGAACCCACGTCCCTGGCGCTGTGAGGCAGCAGTGCTAACCACCGTGCCACCTCATGACTATGGTGACTCTAACCTTTAATATTCCAGATTTGTTCATTAAATTAAAAATTTTCCCTGCTGCCTTGGTGGGATTTGAACTCCCAAGAGCTTTAGCCCTTGCCTTTGGATTATTAGACCAGTAACTTTGCCGCGATGCCAACATCTTCCCTCCACGCCAATCCCCCCACACCCCTCTTTCAATGCAGAACATTTTTAAACCTTCCGTGAGCAGGAAATAGAACATAGAACAGTACAGCACAGAACAGGCCCTTCGGCCCACGATGTTGTGCCGAGCTTTATCTGAAACCAAGATCAAGCTATCCCACTCCCTATCATCCTGGTGTGCTCCATGTGCCTATCCAATAACCGCTTAAATGTTCCTAAAGTATCTGACTCCACTATCACTGCAGGCAGTCCATTCCACACCCCAACCACTCTCTGCGTAAAGAACCTACCTCTGATATCCTTCCTATATCTCCCACCACGAACCCTATAGTTATGCCCCCTTGTAATAGCTCCATCCACCCGAGGAAATAGTCTTTGAGGCAAATAAAAATAACATTTCTCCGGACTAACGTGTCGTCGGGAATGGTGACCTAGAAATGCCTGCAGGACCCGTTGTGAATCGGGGATATTTTGGCAATGCTTTTGAAGTGCTAAGCGTCACTCACTTAGTCTTGCTTTGGCTTGACTTACAGATCAGCATCTTCATGACCCACCTATCGAACTACGGCAACGACCGGCTGGGCCTGTACACGTTTGAGAGCCTGGTGAAGTTTGTCCAGTGCTGGACCAACCTGAAACTACAGACCTTGCCGCCCATAAAACTGGCAGCCAAATACTTTGAGCTGTTCCCAGAGGAGAAGGACCCCTTGTGGCAGGTAAGAGCATTGTTTCAGCTCCTGGCCGCGGCTACCTGCTCCGTGGAGTAGGCAGTGGATGCTGACTGGTCTTACTACACCTGAAACGTTATTACATTTCTGTGGTATGTTTGTCTCGGGAGAAACTGCTAACCTGCCTCAGCTGTCGGGGTGCACTCAAAGTACCGTGAAGCAGGAACTACTGGGATTCAGCTATCCTTACTGTTACCAGAAAATTTTTTCTCTGATCACCCTTTTAAGCATTATTTCTTCTTTTAAAACTTTGGAAAATTGGGCGGGGATCCTGGATTCAGGATTCAATCCTGGACCGGGGAGCGGCGCGGGCTTGGAGGGCCGAAGGGCCTGTTCCTGTGCTGTATTGTTCTTTGTTCTTTGTTCTAAAACTTAACTGCTGGCGTCCCACAGTCCCACCAGGAACTGGTGCCTATATTTACAAAGCAGTATTTTCTTTGAGGGAGCTATGAATGTGTGTGTGGGCTCACACTGGAGAACCCTCTGGAATACTAGAAGACTGGAAGACTCTGGAAGTGCCAGAGGACTGGAGAGTGGCGAATGTGGTTCCTCTGTTTAAGAAAGGGAATAGAAATGACCCTGGTAATTATAGGCCGGTTAGTCTTACTTCGGTGGTCGGTAAGTTGATGGAAAAGGTCCTTAGGGATAGGATTTACGACCATTTAGAAAGATGCAGCTTAATCCGGATAGTCAGCACGGATTTGTGAAGGGCAAGTCTTGCCTCACAAATTTGATAGAATTTTTTGAGGAGGTAACTAAGTATGAAGATGAAGGTAGTGCAGTTGATATCATATACATGGATTTTAGTAAGGCGTTTGATAAAGTTCCTCACGGTCGGCTTATGAAGAAAGTAAGGATGTGTGGGATAGAGGGAAAGTTGGCCGATTGGATAGGTAACTGGCTATCTAACAGAAGACAGAGGGTGGTGGTGGATGGAAAATTTTCAGACTGGAAACCGGTTACCAGCGGAGTGCCACAGGGATCAGTGCTTGGTCCTCTGCTATTTGTAATTTTTATAAATGACTTAGAGGAGGGGGCTGTAGGGTGGATCAGTAAATTTGCTGATGATACCAAGATTGGTGGAGTAGTGGATGAGGTGGAGGGCTGTTGTAGGCTGCAAAGAGACATAGATAGGATGCAAAGCTGGGCTGAAAAATGGCAAATGGAGTGAGTCCCTTACAAATGCGAGGTGATTCATTTTGGTAGGACAAATTTAAATGTGGATTACAGGGTCAAAGGTAGGGTTCTGAAGAATGTGGAGAAACAGAGAGATCTTGGGGTTCATATCCATAAATCTCTGAAGGTTGCCACTCAAATGGATAGAGCTGTGAAGAAGGCCTATAGTGTGTTGGCGTTCATTAACAGGGAGTTTGAGTTTAAGAGCCGTGGGGTTATGCTGCAACTGTACAGGACCTTGGTGAGACCGCATTTGGAATATTGTGTGCAGTTCTGGTCACCTCACTACAAGAAGGATGTGGAGACACTGGAGAGAGTGCAAAGGAGATTTACCAGGATGCTGCCTGGTTTGGAGGGTAGGTCTTATGAGGAAAGGTTGAGGGAACTTGGGCTTTTCTCTTTGGAGCGGAGGAGGTTGAGAGGAGACTTGATAGAGGTTTATAAGATGATGAGGGAGATAGATAGAGTGAACGTTCAAAGACTATTTCCTCGGGTGAATGGAGCGGTAACTAGGGGGCATAACAATAGGGTTCATGGTGGGAGATATAGGAAGGATGTCCGAGGTAGGTTTTTTACTCAGAGAGTGGTTGGGGTGTGGAATGGACTGCCTGCAGGGATAGTGGAGTCAGAAACTTTAGGAACATTTAAGAAGCTATTGGATAGGCACATGGAGCACTTCGGGATGATAGGGAGGAAATAGCTTGATCTGGGTTTCAGACAAAGCTCGGCACAACATCGTGGGCCGAAGGGCCTGTTCTGTGCTGTACTGTTCTATGTTCTATTAATGGAATCCCTGCAGTGCAGAAGGAAGACTTTTGTCCCAGTGAGTCTGCACTGACTCTCGGACAGAGCATCCCACCAAGCCCTGTCCCCGTAACCCCACATATTTACCCTACTAATCCCCCTAACCTGCACATCTTTGGACATTAAGGGGCAATTTACCATGGTCAATCCACTCAACCTGCACATCTTTGGACAATAAGGGGCAATTTAGCATGACCAATTACCCTAATCTATACACCTGCTGAATTGAAGTGAATAGTCTGGGTTGGGCTTGCAAATCCAGTGCGGAGTAGGCAGCGGTACTACGGACACCTGCATCCTGCAGATCATGTGTACAGTTCTGGTCACCCTATTATAGAAAGGATATTATTAAACTAGAAAGAGTGCAGAAGAGATTTACTAGGAGGCTACCGGGACTTGATGGTTTGGGTTATAAGGAGAGGCTGAATAGACTGGGACTTTTTTCCCCCTGGAGCATAGGAGGCTGAGGGGTGATCTTCTAGAGGTCTATAAAATAATGAGGGGCAGAGATCAGCTAGATAGTCAATATCTTTTCCCAAAGGTAGGAGAGTCTAAAACTAGAGGGCATAGGTTTAAGGTGAGAGGGGAGAGGTACAAAAGGTCCAGAAGGGCAATTTTTTCACACAGAGGGTGGTGAGTGTCTGGAACAAGCTGCCAGAGGTAGTAGTAGAGGCGGGTACAATTTTGTCTTTTAAAAAGCATTTAGACAGTTACATGGGTAAGATGGGTATAGAGGGATATGGGCCAAATGCGGGCAATTTGGACTAGCTTAGGAGTTTAAAAAAAAGGGGCAGCATGGGCAAATTGGCCCGAAGGACCTGTTTCCATGCTGTAAACCTCTATGACTCTATGTATATCTACTGTAGCCAGTTTAGATTTGGCACGGAGGCAACTGAGATTATAATGTTTTCCATCCTGGCAGTAATTAATACTCACAACAGTGGACAAGCTGATATTTGACAAGTTACGTAGCCACTCTCAGGAAGATTGTATGTAGTTTGGAGCACAATACAAAGCCTAGTTTGACCTCAATCCAAATGTTGAAGGCATCTGTTTCAGATCTTTCGCTCAAGACTGTTGCGATTGCAGGATGGTGATGATGTTTCTTGGGATATCCAAACCTTGGGATGGCAATCCACAGAACCTCGCGATTTACTGAGTCATATATTCTTTTCCAGAACCCGTGTGATGATAAACGACATAAAGACATTTGGTCCAAAGAGAAAACCTGTGACCGGCTTCCCAAGTTCCTCATCATCGGCCCACAGAAAACCGGTAACCCTCACTTTCAAATTTCACTCAGCTTCATAAGTTAAGCTTTAGAATAGCGTCATTTTGATGTTGGCATCTGAAAGAGCCGGGAATAATAATTTTGAAAATAATCCAGATTTTCTTCAGAGTGCTGAGCTCAGACTGATACTGGAACAGGTTGACGCTCCATGGAAAGTAAGAGCAGGAGTAGGCCATTCAGCCCTTCGAGCCTGCTCCACCATTCAATATGATCATGCCTGATCCTCCATCTCAATGCCGTAATCCCGCTTTCTCCCCATATCCCTTGATGCCATTAAAATCTTAAAAATTTATCTATCTCTTTTTCTTAAATATATTCAGTGACCTCTGCAACCTTCTATGAGAGAGAATTCCACAGGTTCACCACCCCTGAGTGAAGAAATTTCTCCTCACCTCAGTCCTAAATGGTCTATCTCATATCCTGATACTTCTTTTATTCATTCATTGGCATCGCTGGCTGGGCCAACATTTGTTGCCCATCCCCAGTTGCCCGAGGGCAGTTGAGAGTCAGCCACATTGCTGTGGCTCTGGAGTCACATGTAGGCCAGACCGGGTAAGGATGGCAGATTTCCTTCCCTGAAGGACATTCGTGAACCAGATGAGTTTTCCGACGATTGACAATGGTTTCATGGTCATCAGTAGATTCTTACTTGATTCCAGATTTTTTTGAATTCGAATTCAAATTCCACTATCTGCCGAGGCGGGATTCGAACCCGGGTCCCCAGAACATTAGCCGAGTTTCTGGATTAATATGCGTGATAATACCACTAGGCCATCGCCTCCTCAAATTGATACTGGGTGGAATTTTCCCGTCCCGCCCGCCACAGGAATCGTAGCGGACGAGGGGCGGACCATGCGAAGGTCCGTTGACCTCGGATGGGATTTTCTGGTCTTGGGACGAGTACGGCCGGAAAATCCCGCCCTCTGTGCCCCCTGGTTCTAGATTCCCCAACCAGGGAAAACATCCTCCCTGCATCTGGTCTGTCCAGTCCTGTTAGAATTTTATACATTTCAATCAAATCTAAACTCTAGTGAACACCGGCCCAGTCCAACCAATCTCTCCTCATAGACAGTCTCGCCAACCCCGGTATCAGTCTCATGAACCTCCACTGTGCACTCCCGCCATGGCAAGTTATTCAGTGTGGTACTGGGAGAGTGCTGCACTATCAGTGGTACCGCTAAGATATTAAAGAAATTGTGATGCTCCTTGGAGGAAGTGCAGGAGAATTTGGGTGCCCTGGACAGCTGAGAAAACAATCCCAGAATAAAATACCTTAGTAAATGTTTAAGGGATTGACAGGCTGCCCTGGTTTGCTTATGTACCGACAATCCATGCACGTCAAAGTAATTCATTGTGACATACTTTGAGGTATTGCTAAGAGATGTCGCGGGGAGGTGATGACCCAGTGGTATTATTGCGAGACTATTAATCCAGAAACTCGGCTAATGTTCTGGGGACCCGGAATCCCGCCACGGCAAATGGCGGAATTTGAAAAAATATCTGGAATTACGAATCTACTGATGACCATGAAACCATTGTCGGAAAAACCCATCTGATTCACTAATGTCCCTTTAGGGAAGGAAATCTGCCGTCCTTACCCCTGTCTGGCCTACATGTGACTTCAGAGCCACAGCAATGTGGTTGACTCCCAACTGCCCTCTGAACAAGAGCAACCAGGGATGGGCAATAAATGCTGGCCAGCCAGTGACACCCATGTCCCCACGAATGAATGAAAGAAAGTGGGAAGGTGTTATTTATACACATTTGTTTTGTAAATTTGAATATAATTCTAGAGTCAGTTAGTGGGGGGGAGGAAATGCAGTTTGCTCCTTGAAAGTGGAGTCACAGGTGGACAGAGTGGTGAAGAAGGCATTCGGCATGCTTGGTTTCATTGGTCAGGACATTGAGTTGGGACGTCTTGTTGAAGTTGTACAAGACATTGGTAAGGCCACACTTGGAGTACTGTGTACAGTTCTGGTCACCCTATTATAGAAAGGATATTATTAAACTAGAAAAAGTGCAGAAAAGATTTACTGGGATGCTACTGGGACTTGATGGTTTGAGTTATAAGGAGAGGCTGGATAGACTGGGACTTTTTTCTCTGGAGCGTAGGAGGCTGAGGGGTGATCTTATAGAGATCTATAAAATAATGAGGGGCATAGATCAGCTAGGTAGTCAACATCTTTTCCCAAAGTTTGGGGAGCTAAAACTAGAGGGCAGAGGTTTAAGGTGAGAGGGGAGAGACACCAAAAGGGTCCAGAGGGACAATTTGTTCACACAGAGGGTGGTGATTGTCTGGAACAAGCTGCCAGAGGTAGTAGTAGAGGTGGGTACAATTTTGTCTTTTAAAAAGCATTTAGACAGTTACATGGGTAAAATGGGTACAGAGGGATATGGGCCAAATGTGGGCAATTGGGATTAGCTTAGTGGTTTAAAAAAAAGGGCAGCATGGACCAGTTGGGCCGAAGGGCCTGTTTCCATGCTGTAAACCTCGATGACTCTAATGTTTGGCATAGATGTTAAAAGGATGGACTTTTGAGAGTGGCGTCTGAAACATCAGCATTGTCCTTGTTCTCCTCAGGTACCACAGCTTTGCACTTTTTCCTGTCCTTGCATCCTGGAGTCACGAGTAATTACCCCAGCCCGGTCACCTACGAGGAGATTCAGTTCTTCAATGGAGCCAATTATCACAAAGGGATTGACTGGTACGACTCCTGTTAACTTCAGCCTATTCAATTCTGGTCAGTTTTATGTGCGCAAGTGTCTTGGAGGCATTGGAACTTTCTAAACTGTGTTTTCACACCAGCAAATAGTGGAACAGCTCTGTCACAAACAGCCGTTCATGTACAGTCTGTGGTCTCCGGACCTGTCTGTGTAAGGAGCCCCTGTAAATGTTGGAATGTTCCAGAAGAATACCCACAAGTGTTTAATGGCGTCTGGGATCCAACAGCAGGAACCCTGCCCTCAAAATCCTTCACGCTCGAGTAGACCTGATGTCTCCAGGTGGATGTGCCTGCAACTGAATGGCTCCCAAGTTCTGAGGATTCCCTCGCTAAGCCTCCCCATCACCTCTTCCCCACATTCCAAAGATGTGCGGGTTAGGTGGTATGGGCATGATAAATTGCCTCTTGGTGTCAGGGGGGGCGAGCAGAGTAAATATGTGGGGATGGGGCCTGGGTGGGATTGTTGTCAGTGCAGGCTTGATGGGCCGAATGGCCTCCTTCTGCACTGTAGGGATTCTACGAAGATCTACCTCTCTGACCATGGTTTTGGTCACCTGTCCTAATATCTCCCTGTGTGTCTTGGTGTCCAACGTTATCTGATAACTGCTTCTGTGAAGCACTTTGGGATGTTTTTCCAAATTAAAGGTGCTATACAAACGCAAACTCAATGTCATTATTCTACAGTCTTGGCTGCGTGTGAGAGAAAGAACCAATATCACACTGGGCAGGTTCCTAGACCCCACCCTGAGGGTGAGGGGGGATTGGTCTATTTGTCACTCTGCTCTCAAAGTCTGGCTCCTATTTTCAGGTACATGGAGTTCTTCCCGATCCCGTCAAACGCCAGCACGGACTTCATGTTTGAGAAGAGCGCCAATTACTTTGAATCGGAGGTGGTCCCCAAGAGGGCGATGGCATTGTTGCCCCGAGCAAAGATCATCGCCATCCTGATCAACCCAGCGGAACGGGCCTACTCCTGGTACCAGGTTGGTGCTGCCTTCTCCACCATAAGACGTGTGGGCGCTTGCCGATGTACAGTAGACAGCTGGTCCCTTTCTAGATGTTTGAGTAACATCTCAAGTTCCTGTCTTGTTTCTCAAGTTTCTCCATGAGTTACTCTTCTCTCTCTCTCTGTAACCCCCTCTAGTCCCAAAACCTTACCAAGGTCTCTCTCTCTTCCTCCAATTCTGGTCTCTTGTACATCCCTGGTTTCCTTCGTTCCATCATCGGAGAGTTGTTGGAATCTGGAATTCCCACCCTCAGACCTCTCTCCATTTCCTCCTCTGAGACACCCCATCTCTTTGCCACGTTTTCAGTTATCGATCCTAATATCTCCTCACGTGAACCTTGGGATGTTTTGTGTTGAAGGGGCTATATCAATGCGAGTTGTTGTTGATCCAAAATGTGGACACAAGCCAACAGAGTTTTGGATTTTTTGATTTTGATTCTTGATGTATTAACATACAATGAAAAGTATTGTTTCTTGCGCGCGTACCAGACAAAGCATACCGTTTATAGAGTACATGGAGAGAATGAAAGGAGAGGGTGCAGAATATGGTGTTACAGTCATAGCTAGGGTGTAGAGAAAGATCAACTTAATGCAAGGTGGGTCCATTCAAAAGTCTGACAGCAGCAGGGAAGAAGCTGTTCTTGAGTCGGTTGGTACGTGACCTCAGACTTTTGTATCTTTTTCCCGACGGAAGAAGGTGGAAGAGAGAGTGTCCAGGGTGCATGGGGTCCTTGATTACGCTGGCTGCTTTTCTGAGGCAGTGGGAAGTGTAGACAGAGTCAATGGATGGAAGGCTGGTTTCCGTGATGGACTGGGCTTCATTCACGACCCTTTGTAGTTCCTTGCGGTCTTGGGCAGAGCAGGAGCCATACCAAGCTGTGATACAACCAGAAAGGATGCTTCCTATGGAGCATCTGTAAAGGTTGGTGGGAGTTGTAGCGGACATGCCAAATTTCCTTAGCCTCCTGAGAAAGTAGAGGCGTTGGTGGGGCTTTCTTAACTATAGCGTTAGCATGCGGGGACCAGGGCAGGTTGTTGGTGGTCTGGACACCTAAAAACTTGAAGCTCTCGACTATTTAATTAATGAATTAATAAAGCATGCAGAATGCTTATTAATCGGGGCAAGGCACCTGGTGAACTGTCCTTCCACCGTAATGGGGAAGGTAGAAATAGTGGGAGATTCGGAGCAGGTCAGTTGACTGTCAGAGTCTGTGTGAGAAATTGGAGGAGCATTTCAATTCCAACTCCCCCTGTAACTGAAGTTATTTTTATTGATTTACACGCACACACTTTTAGCTCTGTAGCTGTTCTTTCTCCCCGGACTGAAATGTCAGCCAGAATTAAAATCATTCAGGAGTGGATATATAAACTACTGGTTGCTGTTGTGTAGCCCATGGAACATAGGAAATAGGAGTAGGATAGGCCATTCGGCCCATCAAGCTTGCTCCGCCATTCGGCCGAATCATGGCTGAAACTCTGACCTCAACGCCATTTACCCACACCATCCCCGTATCCCTTATCATCTTTCATAGCTTAAAATCTACCTTGAACACTCGGTGACTGAGCCTCCAACCCTCTGAGGTAGAGAATTCCAAAGATTCGTCACCCTCTGAGTGAAGAAATTCCCCCTCCTCTCCGCCTTAAATTGCTGACCTCTTATTCTCAGACTGTCCCCCCTGGTTCTAGTTCCTCCCTCCGCCACCCCCCCCCCCCCCCCCCCCCCGCCCCCCCACCACCAGCCCGGGCCTACTCTCCCAAGCGGCCCAAGATAACACCCTCCATTTCTGTTTCTCTCTCTCTCCACTCCGTCGAGTGCCTTTATTGTTTGGAACACTTCGAATGAACTGACCCCTCCATCTTCTAAACTCAAGAATTCCTTTCTCTTCCACACCCAGCAGGGATGAGGGATTTGCAAAGTTGAGTCATCATGAGTTTAACAGTGCAACTTTAAGATCAAAACCGGTGTTGCCTCAGGGGGAGGAACATCAGGGAGACCATTCAGCCCTCTGAGTCTGTTCCGTCTTCCGGTTAGATCATGGCCGATCAGTCTCTGATTTCCCTCCCACCCCCGCCATGGTAACCTTGCCGAAACAAAAGGCTTATTGGTCGCTGTCTCTCGGTCGGTCGCAGTGTACGTCTCACAGAATGTTGACCTGTTGGTTTTTTTCCCACAGCACCAGAGAGCTCACCACGATTCGGCAGCCCTGAACTACACCTTCTACCAGGTGATCACCGCCGGACCGGACTCCCCGAGAGAGCTTCGTATTCTGAAGAACCGCTGCTTGGTCCCTGGCTGGTACGCCACCCACATTGAGCGGTGGTTAACGTACTACCAACCTACTCAGGTACGCCTCGCTTCCATTGTCATCCGTGGCTCAGTGGGTAGTGTTCTTGCCTCTAGAGTCAAAGAGTTGTGGGTTCAAATCCCACCTCAGCGACTGGTACACAATCTGAGCTGGCACTCCACTGCAGCGCTGAGGGAAAGCTACACTGTTGGAGCAGCCATCTTTCAGATCAGTTGTTAAACTGAGGCCTATCTGCATCAGTAGGCATGAAAGATCTTCATGGCACCATTTTAAAAAGAGCGGGGGAGTTCTCCTTTCTTGTCGTGGCCAACAATGATCCCTCCAGTAACACAAAGTGAGGGTGCAAAATCCTGGAGGTATGCTGCATTGTTGGAGGTACCAGGATAGTATGATACACAAGGAAACGATCTGTTGTGTGGTGGATGTACCAAAGATAGGAAGTGCAAAGAGCCTTCACTTTCCCTACTACCCCTGAATAATTAAAACGAAATACAGCAATGACAATAGTGACCCCACACTCCAAGAGGGGCAGGCTGAATTACAACGCCGGAGATCTCTGATCTCCGACCCACCCTCCCATCAAGTGGGACCACCCACTCTGAAATGGGTTGGGGGTGGGGGGGATTGATAAATTGATGTTATATTCTCCACTGAGGCCCTCTAACTGCCCTCCACTGCTCTTCCTGAGATGTGAGTCATGGCAAGTGATGAATAAATAATCACAAAATAAAGATTTGTCTACTGTTGGATGTGATTCCGCGATTGGGCAGCACTTATTGAACAATCCTGAGTGTGCTGATAGCCACACTAACAACCAATTTGAACTAGTCAGTCAAGCCCATGAAGTTGGTCATTGACTGCTTGCAACTTACGTCCACACGCAAGGGCTTGTAGTCTGCAAACAAAGCAAATATGTTCAAACCTTGCATCTTTTTTGAATTTCCCGGGCACATGGGGAGCCTATAGTTCCCTACTGCTTTCTCCATGGCAACACCCTAGCCAATCAGAGCCAACCCACTATATCAATTGTTGGGATTGTTTGAAATTTGGTATTCTTGCATTTCTCCTGATGAGCGCAAGAGCAAAAATCTTCAGCGACCTGTCTCTCTCTGCGCGGTGGCACAGTGGGTTAGCACTGCTGCCTCACAGCCGCCAGGGACCCGGGTTCGATTCCCAGCTTGGGTCACTGTCTGTGTGGAGTCTGCACGTTCTCCCCCGTGTCTGCGTGGGTTTCCTCCGGGTGCTCCATTTTCCTCCCACAGTCCAAAAGACGTGCTGGTTAGATGCATTGGCCGTGCTAAATTCTCCCTCAGTGTACCCGAACAGGCGCCGGAGTGTGGCGACTAGGGGATTTTCACAGTAACTTCATTGCAGTGTTAATGTAAGCCTTGTGACACTAATAAATAAAAATTTCAATGACAAAAAAATCTCATTTAAAAGGCTTCTTTCTTCTTTCCTCTCAGTTCCTCATTGTCAATGGCTTACAGTTACGTACCAACCCTGTGGCTGTCATGGAGGGTGTGCAGAAATTCCTTGGTGTTACTCCTCATTTCAACTACACTCAGGCTCTGATGTAAGTATTTCCATCAATTTCCTTTTCCATTCGTTGGAAGAGTAACTCATGGCTTCCATGATTCTGTCCTTTGTGTCTCTGTTGTGCCTATCAACGTATAGGAACCATTCAGCCCATCGAGCCTGCTCCACCATTCAGTAAGGTGCTCTGATAACCGCTCCGACTCCACTTTCCTGCCTGCGCCCCCTTGTCGATCAAAATCTGACTAACTCAACCTTCAATATATTCGATGACCACTGCTCTCTGTGGAAGAGAATTCCAAACAAGTAATGACCCCGAGAGAAGAAATTCCTCCTGATCTCCATCGTAAATGGGAGACCCCTTATTTTGAATCTGTCCCACCCTTCTAGATTCCCCCCTGAGAGAAAATCTCCTCCCTGCATCCACCCTGGTAATCTCCCATCCCACCCACCAGTATTTTTGCAGTAAGATCCTCTCTCATTTTTCCAAACTCCCCGGAGTATGGGCTCAATGGGACAACCCCTTCATCCCAGGAGTCAGCCGAGTCAACCTTCTCTGAACTCCAATGCTAGTATACCCCTCCTTAAGCAAGCAGACCAAAACTGTACTCAATATTCCAAATGCGATTGCATCTTGTACTGCGTATTGATTCAGTGGTTAGCATTTGATTTGATTTATTATTGTCACGTATTACCATACAGTGAAAAGTATTGTTTCTTGCGTGCTATACAGACAAAGCATACCATTCATAGAGAAGGAGAGGGTGCAGAATGTAGTGTTACAGTCATAGCTAAGGTGTAGAGAAAGATCAACTTAATGCAAGGTAAGTCCATTCAAAAGTCTGACAGCAGCAGGGAAGAAGCTGTTCTTGAGTCGGTTGGAATGTGACCTCAGACTTTTGTATCTTTTTCCTGAAGGAAGGTGGAAGAATGTCTGGGGTGCGTGGGGTCCTTAATTATGCTGGCTGCTTTGCCGAGGCAGCGGGAAGTGTAGACAGAGTCAATGGATGGGAGGCTGGTTTGCGTGATAGATTGGGCTACATTCACAACCTTTTGTAGATCCTTGCGGTCTTGGGCAGAGCAGGAGCCATACCAAGCTGTGATACAACCAGAAAAAATGCTTTCTATGATGCATCTGTAAAAGTTGGTGAGAGTCGTAGCTGACGTGCCATATTTCCTTAGTCTTCTGAGAAAGTAGAGACGTTGGTGGGTTTTCTTAATTATAGTGTCACTATGCCGAACAGCTTCTTCCCTGCTGCTGTCAGACTTTTGAATGGACTTACCTTGCATTAAGTTGATCTTTCTCTACACCCTAGCTATGACTGTAACACTACATTCTGCACTCTCTCGTTTCCTTCTCTATGAACGGTATGTTTTCTGTAAAGCGCGCAAGAAGCAATACTTTTCACTGTATGTTAATACATGTGACAATAATAAATCAAATCAAATCAAAATGCTTTTTAGAATTGCTATAGTGCAAAAGGAAGCCATTTGGCACATCGAGTCTGCACCGACTCTCTGTCAGAGCACCTTACCCAGGCCCTATCCCCGTAACCCCACATATTTACCCTAATTCCCCTAACCTTTGGGCACTAAGGGGCAATTTAGCATGGCCAGTCCACCTAACCTGCACACCTTTGGACTGTGGGAGGAAACCCACGCAGAAATGGGCAGAAGTGCAGACTCCACACACACAGTGACCTAAGGTCGGAATTGAACCCGGGTCCCTGGCGCTGTGAGGCAGCAGTGTTTGCCACCATGCCGCCCAGCGGTGGGACAAGTCCAGCACATGGGGAGGGGCGGGGGGATGACTATAACCTTGAAATTTGAGTCAGGTTGTTCAAGGGTGATGTCAGGGGACACACTTTTACCCAAAGGGTATTGGAAATCCGAAGGGCGATTCTCTTTATTGACACGTGGACTTTTGGGCACTGCTGTGATTGAAGGGGAGCTGTGCAGGTGTTTACTTGGGATGGATTGGCTGAATGACTTTCCTCCATCTTGTTGAAGAAGCCAGGTGGCTCTCAGAATGTAATCTGCAGTTCTCAAGTCAGATTGTACCTTTTCTAAAGTGTGTTTTGTGGTTAAAAGTCCAGCTTCTAAGAACCACTTCTTGTCCACTCCAGGTATGATGACAACAAGAATTTCTGGTGTCAGATGGTGGAAGGTGGCAAGTCAAAGTGCTTGGGCAAGAGCAAAGGAAGGAAATATCCAGAAATGGATTCATCGGTGAGTGTGGACATCTTCAAAGCCTTGCTCACACTGCCAGCAAATCATAGAAACATAGAAGATAGGAGCAGGAGGAGGCCATTCGGCCCTTTGAGCCTGCTCCGCCATTCATCACGATCATGGCTGATCGTCCAACTCAATAGCCTAATCCTGCTTTCTCCCCATAACCTTTGATCCCATTCAGCCAACTGCTCTATCCAGCCGCCTCTTGAATACATTCAATGTTTTGGCATCAACTACTTCCTGTGGGAATGAATTCCACAGGCTCATCACTCTTTGGGTGAAGAAATGTCGTCTGATCTCTGTCCTAAATGGTCTACCCCGAATCCTCAGACTGTGACCCCTGGTTCTGAACACTCCCACCATCGGGAACATCCTCCCTGCGTCTACCCTGTCTAGTCCTGTTGGAATCAATCATCTCCTCTGCATTGTCATTTGTGGAGAACAAAACATTATAGTGTTGGATTCCTAAAACATCCATCAGACTCCCAATGTCATTAAAAACAGAACTCAGTTAATTCAGTCACATGACCTAGGGCCCTGCTTCTCCTCGCTTGCCAATCCATGCTTCTACAACTTATAGCCATAAATACAGACCTTGCTGTGATCAATTGCTCTGTGTTTGATTCTAAAAGGCTGGTAACATCTGTGCTTGCTTGATTGGTTAAGCCTGGGCGTTGACTCGGAGCGAAGTAGACAGTCAGGCTTTTGGAAGCTGAAGCATGGCGTAGCCATTGTAAAAGCTCTAGGTTCCTGCACACTTTCCTGCATTGCTGAGGAACATCCAATAAATCGGGTGGGATTTTTCAGCCCCGCTGCGCTGGTCGAGTAGCAGGGTGGGAAATATGAGCGAGAGACAGAAGCTTGGGTTTGCGCCTCGTGATATTTATTAACTGATTTTAATATCATTCGTGAGCCCAGGCCCACTTAGCTTTCCGACCTAGCCAGTGGGACCAGAGGCCATTAAAGTCCCCTGGGTGGATGGGGGCAGGGGTGGGCAGTGCCAGCCTGGCACCACCCACCAAGCAGTGCCAAGGGGACGGGGCCTGACAGAGGAGGTGTGGGTTGAGGCTGGCAATGAGGGGACCAGCAATCGGGGGTTGAGACCGGGGGTGGGTGGGGGTTGACGGATCTCCCCTACAATATGTACACTTATCCACAGTATATTGGAGATCAGGGCACATGCCTACCAGTCTGCAGCCGGCTTCCCAGCATGAATAGGCTCCGCCCACACCCCCAGCTGGCGGGACTCAGATTATGGCCTCTGTATTTGCACAGGGATGTAAACTCGCTGGAAAAACAGGCAAGTCCCGACACTTTATGGGCAGAATTTTCTCAGAAAATTCTGCCCATAAACTATGGAACAAACTCCCCTTCTGCATCTCCATCAGTGGCAGAGTCATTAACCACCTGGGCCCAATCTCTTTTGTGAGCCCATTCCTTGAGTACTCACTCCCCTGCCCTGCTCACTACCTGACTTTGCATCTTGCAATGCACCATATTAAAGGTGTTACCCAAATGCTAACTATTTATTGTTTGATGGTGATGATATTTAATGTGACGATGTGGTTCTGTTTTATCAGGTAAGGCTTTGTCCAGTTCAGGGAAGGGAGACCCTCTCAGACTAACCCTTGCTTTTGTTTCTTTCCCCCTCCTTAGTCACGAACATTCCTGACCAATTACTACAGGGAGCATAATGTTGAATTATCAAAGCAGCTAAACAAATTGGGACAGTCCCTGCCCAGTTGGCTGAGAGAGGAACTACAACACAGCAGCTGGAGCTGAAGAGTGAAGGGTGTGGTCAGTTTTGCCATCACTCTTGGGACGCCTTCATGCCGACTCACCTCTCTTCCATTTTACCAACTCCACCTCGTGACGCAAGCCAGCGTGTTCAAGCAGGAATGGAATTTGACGCGATTCCAGGCTCCTGCAGACCCAATCCGCAAGGGGGCTTGGCCTATCAACGAAACCCGAGCTTCGAGCCGGCTTTGCAGGACGCAGGAGCACGCTGGGATGTCAAACCCTGGTGAACACTGGAACCAGTGTTGGTGGCCGCCTTGGACCTTCCCCCCCCCCCCCCACAAAACACTGGAAACCTCCTTCAAGAAACTGCCCCCCCCTAATCCTCGTAGTGTTGACGTGTATCTTCGTGTCAAACCGTGGAATGATCATTACATCAGCTGCTTTTTGCAATGGTAGTGTCCTGTCCACTAAAACATTGACATTGGTGGGATTAGTTTAGTCCCTGCACCGTTTGTTAACACTGCTGTACGCCAGGAACTAATCATGTGCATACCAATTAATTACTAAACGTGTACATAATTCCCTCCCCGAGGCAATAATTTTCAGCTACAATCCAGAGAAACGGGCATGTGTGCCACGACAACAGAACAGGGGGAACACCCCCCTCCCTGCCCTTGTTCCTCAGATAGTTACCTCAAATTGTTCATAATGTCCCCCCACCCTTCGTACGTCATTGGAAAATGGCATTTGAGAAATGTGTAACTTTTTGTTTTTAACAAAAAAAAGGATAATCCGCGTTGGTGTGAAAAATGTCACCTTGCTTACGCGTGGGCTGTTAAAAAGTTACTTGTATACAAAAAGGGGCAACTCCGGCCCACGGTTTTTAAGTGGGCTAAAGTGAGGATCTCAGCTTTCGTTTGTCTCAGTGTCAGAAAGCGCCCCCTCCCCACCCCCTTATCCCTCCACCTCACAGTACGTTTCACCTATTGTGTCATTCACATTGAATGATGTTATTGGAGAATTTTACTCTCGAAAGGCTGAACATATTTTCTGAGACGTGACATATACAGTGGATTGAGTTTTTCTTTTTCCCTTTTTGTTTTTCTCCTGTGTAAATTTTGTGGTTGATGTGATGATGTACTTTGCAAAGGCCTTTTAAAAAAAAAACCTCTTCTCCATGACACCCCCCCCCCGGGCAAAATGACAGTGTACGCAAACCATCTAGCCTAATCTGAGGTGCCTGGAATTCCTCTCTCAACTGTGAAGTGAAGCCAAAATCAATTTAACTTTCGTATTGCCAGTAACTTAAGCATCTCCATTTCAAAAAAAAAACCAAGCATTTAATATAGGGCCTTTTACAAGCAGAGTACTGCGTTTTTTTTGTGTACTTTAATCAAAAATAATTGTGTATGTATTCAACACAGCACAGAATGGTTGGATAATAAAGGTTTTTTTTTTGTCAACAGAACTACCCACACAAAACATTCATGCAAGTTTTCCTAGCACAGACAGCGTCAGTACTACCTGTGTGGCAGAGGGGGTGGGGGGGACGGGGGAGAGAATCGAACGCAAGAACGGGATTTTAAAATATTAACATTACGGGAAGGAAGACGGAAAACGCACAGGGAGGGAGTCAGTGCAGAAACCTACAGAAGCCGATCCGTAACACTGAAAAATGTGTCAAAGCTTTTAACTATCCCAGTGGCACTGGAATCTGAATATATAATTCTCTTAAACAATTGAAAACCTTTTTTTTTTCTGAAAAAACATTAATATTGAGGAAACGAAGGCCCCCCCCCCCCAAAAAAAAGAGAAATTCTGATAAATAAAAGCCACAGCGTGGGTGGACCTCCCTCCCTGCCACAGCGAGGTCGCTGTCCCATCACGGGGCTAAGTTGTCCACTGACCCAGCTGCAGCACACTCATTTTGTTATAAACACACGGTTGAAGACATGTACATGAATAATAACTACCTCATACAAAAGTTTCTTTTTGTGTGTGTGTGTTGGAGGGGGGGGGGGGGGGGGGAAACTGAAGGAAGAAAGGGAGGAAGATTGTGAAATCCGGCGATAGTTCACAAGACAGACAACCCCTCTTCCACCCCCCACCCCACCCCAAAAAAAAAACCATTGTGGCTTCAACATTTAAAACCTTATTTTTTTTAAAGGAGGAATGTAGCAGTAAAGAGTACAGGAAGAGTGGTTTAAAAAGAGGAGGGGCGGGGAGATAATATTAAACCTAAATCTGCACAAACTAACAGACATCAAGGGGAAAAGGTCGCCATTTCCAATGAGATTCTTTGCCACAAGTCCTTCGTTTGACCCTTTGCACGTTTTAAATTCTGAAGTATCTCGTTGAACTGCATCATTCCCACTGGCGTTAAGCAGAAGGCGCTGCGTGCACTCCGGATGATGTTTACAAAATCGTCGTAGTCTGCTGGTGCAATGTGGTACAGTCTGTACTGGATGCACTGCGGAGAGAGGAGATAGGTAGGTTCTTGAAAAAGGCCACAGGCAAAACACAACAACACATACCAGGCAGTCAACTTGGAAAGCAACATACCCTAGTGGTACAAGAGGCAGCCATCTTGCCTTGGACAGGAGCTGTGTTAATGGTGCAGAAGGCAGCCATCTTGCCTCTTTGATAGGAGCAATCCCATTAGTCTCGCTATTTTCCTACTGCCCTTCAAAGTTTTCCTTTCCAAATATTTAACCAATTCGCTTTGGAAAGTTACTATTGAATCTGCTTCCACTACCCTCTGCATTCCATATTATAAGAAGTTGCATAAAACAATTTCTGTTCCATCTCTGGGGTCTTTTGCCAATTAACTCCCCTGAACTATCAGGCATTAAAAATACTCATTATCCTAGAATTTGAATGGACGGTAGGCTAAAGCTGAAGAAAATACATATGAGAGATCGGGACTAGGCCATTCGGCCCTTGTTGTCTGCTTCAGCATTCAATACAGTCTTGGTTCATCACCCTCCCAACCTGTATAGTACAAACAAGGCCATTAATAAACCTTTTCCCATTTGTAAAATTCACATCGAAGGAGTTACTGACAAAAGAACAAGTAAAATGCCACCTTGCAGAATCATAGAATCCCTACAGTGCAGAAGGAGGCCATTCAGCCCATCGAGTCTGCACCGACCACAATCCCACCCAGGCCCTATCCCCGTAACTCCATGGATTTACCCTGCTACTAAGGGGGCAGTTTAGCATGGCCAATCCACCTAACCCGCACATCTTTGGACTGTGGGAGGAAACCGGAGCACCCGGAGGAAACCCACGCAGAGACAGGGAGAACGTGCAAACTCCACACAGACAGTGAGTGACCCAAGCCGGGAATCGAACCCGGGTCCCTGGTGCTGTGAGGCAGCAGTGCTAACCACTTTGCCACCCCAACAATGGTCAAATAAGACAGATCCCCCCCCACCCCCCACAAGCACAGAAAACGCCCGCAATATAATGAAGCATTTGCTATTCACCAGAACTCACTGGTTGCAGTAATGGAACTGGTCAAATTTCAATTAAATCGTACAGGAATTCAGAGACGGTTCTGGAGTTCATGGGAGCGAGCAGCAGGCTGGGTTTTGTTGACAAGTACAGAAACTGCATGGGACAGACAGAATTTAAATTTCCGTCCAAAAATCTCAGCTGTTGGTCGCAGCTTCCATTGTTTGCGAATCCGCCAATTTCTGCAAAACCAGATTTGTTCATTTGCAAGTGAAACCCAAAGCCACAATTACTCATTGTAACACTTTCCCTATCCCACTGTGGTCAATTACACTGTACCCAGGGGGGCGGGACAGTGGTTAGCACTGCTGCCTCGCAGCGCCAGAGACCTGGGTTCGATTCCCGGCTTGGGTCACTGTCTGTGCGGTGACTGCATGTTCTCCCCGTGTCTGCGTGGATTTCCTCAGGTGCCCTGAATTCCCTCCTCAGTTCGAAAGACGTGCTGGTTAGGTGCATTGGCCATGCTAAATTCTCCCTCAGTGTAACCCGAACAGAAGGGCGGCATGGTAACACAGTGGTTAGCACTGCTGCTTCACAGCTCCAGGGACCTGGGTTCGATTCCCGGCTTGGGTCACTGTCTATGTGGAGTTTGCACATTCTCCCTGTGTCTGCGTGGGTTTCCTCCCACAGTCCAAAGATGTGTGGGTTAGGTTTATTGGCCATGCTAAAAATTGTCCCTTAGAGTCCTGAGATGCGTAGGTTAGAGGGATTAACGGGTAAATATGTGGGGATATGGGGGTAGGGCTTGGGTGGAATTGTGGTCGGTGCAGACACGATGGGCCAAATGGCCTCTTTCTGCACTGTAGGGTTTCTATGAGTGTGGCGACAAGGGGATTTTCACAGTAACTTCATTAAAGTGTTAATATAAGCCTTACTTGTGACACTAATAAATAAACTTTAAGAACTGTTACAAGAACTTTGCCTTCAACAAGCAATACAATGAAAAACTCTGGCACCTCCAGGATACGTTTTTAAGACTTCAAGTCTGTGCACATTTATCTACAAAACCGTCCACCGCCACATCTTTGTCAAGATTTGTGCATCAACTTTCTCTGTTAACGACCGTGTCCACTTTTCTAAAATGGGCAGGGAGAAAGAGCCTCTGTAAACTGGCCTTGCTGTGCCTCCCATGCCATTGGTGTGCCTCTAGAATATCATTAGCTTTGCAGTTGGAATTCAGAAATAGTCCTGGTACCCCAGCCTGCCCCACTTCCCAAACAGCTTCAACATTTCCCTAAGATCGTAAGAAAGAGGAACCGGAGTGGGCCCATCAGCCGGCAAGGTCACAGCTGATCCGATTGTGGTCCTAACTCCTCTTTTCTGCACCCCTCCCCCAGACATTCCCTGTAAGGTCAGTTTGAGTGGTGCTCCAGCCATTGCCCATCAGAACGGCACGCCATATTCTAAAGGTCTCAAACTAACGATTCCGATACTGTGCCAATCCCAAACTGCTCTCCTCCACTGTGACACTGTCACTATTGCAATCGCTGCGTTTCCAACATCAACACAATGGGCCAAATGGCCTCCTTCTGAGTTATAAATGTCTCTAGAATTGAACCATCGAATAGAATCCCTACGGTGCAGGAGGAGGCCATTTGGTCCATCGAGTCCGCACCAACTCTCCGAAAGAGCATTCTACCCCCTGCACTATCCCCGTAACCTTGTGCATTTGCCACGACCAATTCGCCTAACCCGCACATCTTTGGATTGTGAGAAGAAGGTATTTGCTACCAAATAAACCTGTTGGGACTTTAACCTGGTGTTGTTAGAACTCTCACTGTGTTCACCCCAGTCCAACGCCGGCATCTCCGCATTGTGAGAAGAAAGCAGAGCGCCCGGAGGAAACCCACGCAGACACGGGGAGAACGTGCAAACTCCACCTAGACAGTCACCCAAGGCTGGAATTGAACCCAGGTCCCTGGCGCTGTGAGGCAGCAGTGCTAACCACTGTGTCACCCCGATACTTAAGCTGTGTGGATGGGGTGTCAACCAAGCGGACTGCTTTATCCTCCTACACTAGCGAGAACTACACTTAGTCTCAACATCCCTACTGCAAATATTTATTTATTTATTAGTGTCACAAGTAGGCTTACATTAACACTGAAATGAAGTTACTGTGAAAATCCCCTAGTCGCCCACACTCCGGCGCCTGTTCGGGTACACCGAGAATTTAGCACGGCCAATGCACCTGACCAGCACGTCTTTCGGACTGTGGGAGGAAACCGGAGCACCCGAAGGAAACCCACGCAGACACGGGGAGAATGTGCAAAAGTCCACACAGACAGTGACCCAAGCCGGGAATCGAACCCCGGGTCCCTGGCGCTGTGAGGCAGCAGTGCTAACCACTGTGCCATCCTCACCATAGCAATTTGCCAAGTAAAATATGTATTTCTACATGAAAGGTTACTCATTCAGTTAGTATTAATTTTACCTGCATATATGCTTGCTGGCATCTCTGAACAAGCTGGTGGAACGCAGGGGTTCGAAGGTGAGCATGGACATGAGCAGGATTAAGGCGTTGGAGGGCCTCCATGATTATCTCCTGTAGTACAAACGGACTCAACACTCCTTTGGCCGCACCCATGCAGAACTGGTAGACATAGTTCACACCTGGTGACATAAAAGAGACAAAAGAACGCGTCTCAAGAATGCTGAACCGGCAGTCCAGGCACGCACCGCTGCGACAAAGGAGGGTTAAGATGAACCTCAGTTGGCTGGATGGCTGGTTTGTGATGCCACCACCGCGAGTTCAATTCCCGCACTGGCTGAGGTTATTCTCAGCCTTGCCCCTCGCCTGAGGTGTGGTGACAATCAGGTTAAATAACCACCAGTCAGCTCTCCCCCTCAAAGGGCACGGGCACGGTAAGGAGTCTCACAACATTGGGTGAAAATCCAACAGGTTTATCTGGAATCACGAGCTTTCGGAGCGCTGCTCCTTCATCAGGTCCTTCCCGAGGAAGGGAAGCTGGTGATTCCAAATAACCCTGTTGGACTTTACCCCTGGTGTTGTGAGACTTCTTATCATGCCAATCCAACGCCGGCATCTCCACATCGAAGGGGAGAGCAGCCCATGGTCATCTGGGCCTATGGCGACTTTAAAATGATGCTCAGTTGCCTACACTAGCCTGGCAATGTTCTTAAGCATTTTATTAGCTTAAAAACTTTCCAATATCGCATTCAATAAACTTAGCTTTACACCCAATGGCCATATAGCCAGTCTGTGGGATTTATTAAAAGAAAAGTCATCTTTATTAAATACAATGGAATTTGCAAGAGAATGGATCACCAGGACTAATTCACCAGGTCGATTCTCCCAGTTTCCCATTGCTCCCATGTTGATGGTCCACCCCTTACACAGAACTCACACTTAGAATCATCCACCCAGAATTGTTCTTCAAACTACTTTTGTCACCGAGGATTTTGTTCCTCTCCTGCTCCTTCCCGGGTGGACAGCTTCCAAATCTGTCCCCCATCCCAATGTCCTTCTGTAACCAGTTCGAAACTCTGAATCAGACAGCAGCGGGGGGGAAGGCCATTCAGCCCGTCCTTCTGTGCTGGCTGTTCGAGAGACCTTTCCAATTAGTCCCAGTCCCCTGACCCTTTTTGCCCCGTCGCCCTGTAAATCTCTCCCTTGCAGTCAGAGTGTGGGAGGTGGCTCAGTGTAGGAGGTGCTACTTACAGTGTAGGAGATGCTACACTCTTCCCCAGCCTGTTCAAAAATCAGTCAACTTGGCTCAATCTCGCCTGCAATGACTGGCTGAGCGACAAATTCACTGAAGGGAGGCAGGTGGGCGAAACAGGGGTGCAAATTCACTGAAGGGAGGCAGGTGGGCGAAACAGGGGCCCAGCCCACTCATCTCAACATCAGCCAACTGAAGAAGCCTAGGTCGGAGATTTACCGCCCCGCCTGCCACGGGAATCGGAGTGGGCGAGGGGTGGACAATTGGTCCGTTGACCTCGGGCAGGGTTATTTGGTTTCAGGACAAGCGAAGTTGTAAAACCCCGCCTCCTAGACTTGAACAGAGAGATTGAGGGGGCTTGGTGTGTGGACGGAAGGGAGTTGAATTTACCCAATTTTTTTTATTCATTCGTGGGACATGGGCATCGCTGGCTGGGCCAGCATTTATTGCCCATCCCTAGTTGCCCTTGGAGGGCAGTTGAGAGTCAACCACATTGCTGTGGCTCTGGAGTCACATGTAGGCCAGACCGGGTAAGGACGGCAGATTTCCTTCCCTAAAGGGCACTAGTGAACCAGATGGGTTTTTCCGACAATCGACAATGGTTTCGTGGTCATCAGTAGATTCTTAATTCCAGATATTTTTTATTGCATTCAAATTCCATCAGCTGTCGTGGCGGGATTCGAACCCGTGTCCCCAGAACATTAGCTGAGTTTCTGGTTTAATAGTCTAGCGATAATGCCATTAGCTCATTGCCTCCCCTTACGATATATATCTTCACGGGGAGGGACGCAACGTGTGGGCAATGATGTTTGAGTAGAGGGTCAGGCTGAAGACTGAGGATAATGATTCACAACCATGTGTCAACAAACCTCGATAAAAACCATCACAGCCCCAAAATATCCTCCGAGTTGCCGAATTAACTGAGCCTGGGGATTATTCTTCAATAAACACTGAATAGCAAAGTATTTACACCACACAAAATCATTCAGACCAGGCAAGGCTATGCTGGTTTTGTTTTCAAACTGGGCAAATTAGTACAATCCTATTTTCTACTGACACCAGATTAACTAGTCTGGGCCCCTAAGGATAATAATCGGGACCATTTACATGATTGACACAATCCCAATCTGAGCTAGTTGGTGCGGCTCAGACCTTGGTGATAAGGTGTTGGGTTCTGGCCATCAGCATCTTATTGAGATTGCCACTTAACAATGCAGAGCGTAAGGGAGTGCTGCTTTGTCACAGGCTCCCTCTTTAGAGGAAACATTAAACACCAACTACAAGAGAGCACAGGTTTAAGATGAAGGTTTAAGAAGGTTGAAGATGAGAGGGGTTAAGTTTTAGTGCAGATGTGCGGGGAAAGTTTTCCACACAGAGGGTGGTGGGTGCCCGGAACGCACCGAGGGTGGTGGGTGCCCGGAACGCTCCGAGGGTGGTGGGTGCCCGGAACGCACCGAGGGTGGTGGGTGCCCGGAACACAGAGGGTGGTGGGTGCCCGGAACACAGAGGGTGGTGGGTGCCCGGAACACAGAGGGTGGTGGGTGCCCGGAACACAGAGGGTGGTGGGTGCCCGGAACACAGAGGGTGGTGGGTGCCCGGAACACAGAGGGTGGTGGGTGCCCGGAACACAGAGGGTGGTGGGTGCCCGGAACGCACCGAGGGTGGTGGGTGCCCGGAACGCACCAAGGGTGGTGGGTGCCTGGAACGCCCTGCCAGTGGAGGTGGTGGAAGCAGGCACCTTAGCAACATTCAAGGTGCATCTTGATAGACACAGGAACGGGAGGGGAACAGAGGGATAGAAACCATGTATCCGTGCAGGCTTGGTGGGCCGAAGGGCCTGTTCGTGTGCTGTCATGTTCTCTTTGTTCTTTAAGTTGATGGTAAATGGGTGAGACACTTCCTCAGGTGCATACAAAGGTTCCCTCGATCATATATTTTTCAGAACTAGGAGAATGGTGTTTTCCTCATTGGCCAATAATTAACCCCAACACCAGCAGAACAGATTAACTGGCCGTTCATTGCATTGCACCAACTGGGTTCATTTTAGCTTTATGCTCTTGTGCCCGAGGCCCTGTAGTTGCGTTTGTATTTTCCAATTCACAGCGCGTGTCCCAACCTATTTGTTTCAAAGGGTGTCCTTACCCAACCTCGTGGCTAATCCCAACAACCACTTCACATCCTCTGTGTAAGGTGGACTCCTTGAGAAGTAATTATTTGGGTGATCGTTGTGAGCTCTTCTGCCAAGCATTTCCAAAGCCAGCATCCCTGTAAAGAACAAAGGCAGCTTCAAAACCAGCACCGGACAATAAAACCTTCATTGAATCATGGAACCCCGACAGTGCAGAAGGAGGCCATTGGGTGGCACAGTAGCACAGTGGTTAGCACTGCTGCTTCACAGCTCCAGGGATCTGGGTTCAAATCCCCGGCCTGGGTCACTGCCCATGTGGGGTTTGCACATTTTCCCCATGTCAGTGTGGCCTTCCTCCGGGTGCTCCGGTTTCCTCCCACAGTCCAAAGATGTGCAGGTTAGGTGGACTAGCCATGCTAAATTGTCCATTAGTGTCAGGGGGATTAACAGGGTAAATATATGGGTTTACGGGAATGGGCCTGGATGGGATCGTTGTTGGTGCAGGCTCGATGGGCCAAATGGCCTCCTTCTGTTGGGATTCTATGATTTGGCCCAGGTTCAGCGGTCAGTCAAAATATTAGCCCCTATTTTTTAATTTTTCAACTTTTACCTACCCTCGAGCCCAAGCTCCTTTCTTTGGCAAGTTTCAACATGGTTCCCTGACATCTGCCAGACAAAATACTTTAGCCTGCATTGATAGGGAGTTTGAGTAAGAAAGTCTTGCTGCAATTTTATGGGGGTTTGGTGAGACCCCACCTCTGTACAATTTTGGTGTCCTTACGGATGGCACAGTGGTTAGCACTGCTGCCTCACAGCGCCAGGGACCTGGGTTCGATTCCCGGCTTGGGTCACTGTCTGCGCAGCACGTTCTGTGTGTCTGCGTGGGTTTCCTCCGGGTGCTCCGGTTTGCTCCCACAGTCATAAAGACATGCTGGTTAGATGCATTGACCTGAACAGGCGCCCGGAGTGTGGCGACTAGGGGAATTTCACAGTAACTTCATTGCAGTGTTAATGTAAGCCTTACCTGTGACTAATAAATAAACCTTTTACTCAAGGAAGGATATGGCAGCATAGTGGTTAGCACTGCTGCCTCACATGCCAGGGACCCACCTTGGGTGATGGTCTGTGTGGAGTTCTCCCCGTGTCTGCGTGGGTTTCCTCCGGGTGCTCCGGTTTCCTCCCACACTCCAAAAATGTGCGGATTAGGTGGTTTGGCCATACTAAAAAAATTGCCCCTTAATGTCAGGGGGGTTAGCAGGGTAAATATGTGGGGTTACGGGGATAGGGCCTGGGTGGGATTGTTGTCAGTGCGGTGCAGACTCGATGGGCCAAATGGCCTCCTTCTGTGCTGTAGGGATTCTATTCTTTCCTTTGACGGAGTGCAACAAAGGTTCACCAGGTTGACTCCTGAGATGAGAGGAATGTCCTGTGATCGGTGCACTGGCTGATGTTTATTCCTCAATCAACATCACTGAAATTGGTGTATCTTTACATCGCTGCCGCCTTCCCTATATCACCACAGGGACAGCACTTCACTGGCTGCAGAACGCAACGTCTCGGGGGTTGTGAAAGGCCTCTCGTCTCTTGTCAGTCCTTGCGTAATGTCGGATTATTTGCAAGTGCACTTACCAACCCTGTAAGCCGAATGCAGATAGTGCAGTCCCTGTGGACTGACAGGCTGCGAGTGCTGTTCATCTTCTGTAGGGAAGGTCGGGGCTACGATCGAGGGGCCTTGTGTCGTTAGGCTTGGAATTGATGCTCCTTGAACAGCCTGAAAAGTGGTTCCAGCCTGCACACTGGCAACTGGAGAGGGAGATGGAAAGAGAGAGCGGGAGACAACGTCAACCATTATATTCAACATATAACCAGGTATAATGCTACAATAAGTTAAAACTGCAACTAGATTAAATGCAACACATTTATTTCTTGAGTATTGTTCAAAAAAAATGACATGCCGTCGAAGCTTTTCATCTTGCACTCATCAGGACAAATTTGCAAGAATACCAAATCTCAAAGGCAACAACAATTAACATTGCATGAGAAGACAGTGCTGATAGGTTGGCAAGCGAACGCTGATAGGTGGAGGGGGTGGAGAATGCACTAGGGGATAGTTATCTGCCAAGCTTTGTTTAAATTCAAAGCAGGCAGATCAACTCCGACTGGTCAAAGCATTTCCATGAGGAATGAACCAGGGAATGATCGGCCCTAAAGCTTTTTAGTTGAGAAGGTGCAACGCATAAACAAGGGGCCGGATTCTCCAGCCGTTCCCGCCAGCGGGATTCGCTGGTCCCGCTGCAGTGAACGGAGCAAAGGACAGGGCCCTGTGTGCGACTATTTGCAGCTTCTAGCATGCGTACGTGAGCCACACAGTGATCCCAACTGATAATCTTAAATTGGTTGCCAGTGTAATTATTAACACAGTCCGGATTGTTCACTAAGTGCTGCCCAATCCAAAGCTCCAACAGCATGGTCTCTTCTTTTTCCAAGCAATACATTTCACACTTTTGTCAGTTCAGTTCTTCATAAATGGCAGGGGAGTAACTAAAAGCCCAGATGGACCATTCACTGTCTTACTTTCTCCAAGTGGTTGCTAGGTGTGATCAGACCTTAGCTCCAAGAATAACGTGGTGGAGTTTCCACCCAGGACACCAGGGAAAAATTACACCCAAAATGCCCAAATCTCGAGCCAAAATTCTCACGGAACCTGTGGAACGAAATCATTGGGGAGCCACCATAATAGAACATAAAGTGTTCCTTGATAGTTCTTAGTATCACAAGTAGGCTTACATTAACACTGCAATGAAGTTACTGTGGAAATTCCCGAGTTGCCACCTGTTCGGGTACACTGAGGGAGAATTTGGCATGGCCAATTCACCTAACCAGCGGCATCCTGACGCAGTTTTATTAAGACAGCGGAATATGAGGGTCTGTCACCAAAAAAGTCAAACATTTTTTAAGAGAGGCTGCGAAAAAACAGATATAAAAAAAAGAGCGAAAAAAGGTCAAAAGGTGAACTTTTCAATAGTTCCGATTAGTGTACGCTTTCTTGGTAAATCTAATTCTTTTGATACGGATGGATTTTTTCCACAACATGCACAGTATTCAAGAGGCGGCTGGATATAGCACTCGGAGCGAATGGGATCAAAGGTTATGGGGAGAAAGCAGGATCAGGCTGTTGAGTTGGACGATCAGCCATGATTGTGATGAATGGTGGAGCAGGCTCGAAGGGCCAAATGGCCTCCTCCAGCTCCTATCTTCTATATTTCTGTGCCTAAAGGTGGAAGCGTGCCTAAAGAAATTGGGCATCATTGGAAGAGGCTTGCTGAGCTTGTTTGATCTGCACCATCTCGCAGCTTCAACCTGGCGACGAGGCCGGTTTTTGTAGATCGTTCAGCTAAACTGAATCACGTAAAGGATCCCGGAATACACAAGCACAAGTGGTTTGGGGTCGTAATAGAAGGTCAAACTTGCTCGATCGTTTGCACGCGTTTGTCCAACTCCATCTTCCTGTGCCGCCAAAACCAGCGGAAACTGGAGCCTGGCGAGCTTGGAACCCGCTTCACAAATGCCAATCCCTAATTTGGGTGGCACAGTGGGTTAGCACTGCTGCCTCACAGCGCCAGGCACCCAGGTCCGATTCCCGGCTTGGGTCACTGTCTGTGCAGAGTCTGCACGTCCTCCCCGTTTCTGCATGGGTTTTCTCCCGGTGCTCCGGTTTCCTCCCAGAGTCTGAAAGATGTACTGGTTAGGGGGCATTGACCACGCTAAATTCTCCCTCAGTGTACCCGAACAGGCGCTGGAGTGTGGCGACTAGGGGATTTTCACAGTAACTTCAATGCAGTGTGAATGTAAGCCTACTAGTGACACTAATAAATAAACTTTAACTTTAATTTCCTTTTGGTTGAGATCAATTGTTGGATCTAGCCCAAGATGGGGATGCCATGCCTTATCCTGTCAGCTTGGATCATGTCTCTTTTGTTGGGACCATGAATTGGATTTTGAATTTGGTTTGTTGGAGCAAGCAAGCAATGGGTTTGGGTTTGCCTGGTCCATAATTGGAAAGCTGTCGGAATCTACACTGCTTTTGAATCCTTGTCAAAATCTCTGAAGCGAATGAAAGGAACACGTGGATTCTGTAGGGCTTAGAATAATGGGGAAGCTGTATTTAGAGAGACTTGCCAATCGCACTCTTTTGATTATCAGGCTTGGTCATGGGTCAGATGGATCAGAGTTCAATCATCTATGCTAGATGTTGATTGCACCCTTTAACATAACAAATCGGAATCTGAAGCCAAGCCACAGGAGGAGATATTAGGGATGGCGACTAAAGGTTTGGCCAAACAAAGAGTTCAGTAAAAAGTTTACTTGATTGTTACTTTTCCAAAGTTGGAGCAGTGCATTGGATCAGACTCCCATCCTTCGCAATGCCTGATGTTAACAGTTTAAACATGAAGTCTTGTGCTCAGCCGGTTTATCCAATTAGCGAGCCACATGGACTAGGAATTGGCACCCAGTCTGTGTCCCACGGCCCACCTCAGCCAGTGAAGCTGCCAGGTCCAGAAAACAACGATAAGACGGGGCCCAAGTTGGCAGTGTTAAGTGTATTTATTAGTGTCATAAGTAGACTTACAATAACACTGCAATGAAGTTACTATGAAAATCCCCTAGTCACCCAAGGAATTCTGTAGCTAACTCGCATGCTAACCCAGCATGCCTTCTGATTCTACATGTAGTCATGCCAGCAATAATTGTGCAGCTTAGCATAGTTAGTTAACCCCCTACAGTCTAGCATTTAATGGCAATTGTGCATCGGCAGGAACATCTTAAAATGAAGTCTTTGCATAGACTGAAGCAAACAGAGCTACAGGATCCCTCATCACCACACTCCGACGCCTGTTCGGGTACACGGAGGGAGAATTTAACATGGCCAATGCACCTAACCAGCACGTCTTTCGGACTGTGGGAGGAAACCGGAGCACCCGGAGGAAACCCACGCAGACACGGGGGAGAACGTGCAAACTCCACACAGGCAGTGACCCAAGCCGGGAATCGAACCCGGGTCCCTGGCGCTGTGAGGCAGTAGTGCTAACCACCGTGTAGCCTTATTCAGTAAATCCCTGCTGGGTATGGGTGACAGGATGGGAAAGGATAACTAAGGATTCCCTGGGCAGCTAAGGGTCAGAACTGAAGAATGGCCAATCGGGTAAGGTGAGTGAGAGGGAGCAGTGCCTTCAGAAGCATGGGGGATGTTGGGGAGGAGAGGGGGGGAGGGGGGGGCGGCGGGAGGGGGAGTAAATTGGTGAAAACTGCCACGAATTTAACCAAAAAAAAAGCATTCAAACCTCGGGACAATATAAAATACGACAGAAGCTGAAAATCTGAGATTAAAAACAAAATGCTGGAAATATTTAACGGGTCAGACATTCCCTGTGAGAGTGAGGGAGGAGGGGAGTGAGGGGAGAGGGGAGTGAGGGGGGAGGGGAGTGAGGGGGGAGGGGAGTGAGGGGGAGGGGAGTGAGGGGGGAGGGGAGTGAGGGGGGAGGGGAGTGAGGGGGGAGGGGAGTGAGGGGGGAGGGGAGTGAGGGGGGAGGGGAGTGAGGGGAGTGAGGGGGAGGGGAGTGAGGGGGGAGGGGAGGGAGGGGGGAGGGGAGGGAGGGGGGAGGGAGTGAGGGGGGAGGGGGGTTGCTGTGAACCAAAGTCAATGTTTGGGGCCTAAACTTAATTTAATTCCTTTTTTTTTCAATTGTCTCACCCTGAAGCGATTGAAACAATATCGTTTTCTTAACCTAACCAAAAAATTATCAGCTGCAAAGCTTCGTGAATTTACAAATATTTCCTCGCTGCCCCGTCCGAACCTGGCGTGCGTGTGCAGGGTTGCGTGTGCCAGGTTTGTCGGAGTGAGTGGGAAGCTGGAAGCTGCTTCACTGACGGCTGTTCCAAACTCAGGCAACAGAGGGAATACTTGCCACAAGAGGGAGACGCATCAATGTGTGCTTTGCTACCACAAGTCCTCTCCACGTCTATCTGCACTGCTGACCAATCCTCACTCACTTAAGACCAACACAAAGGTGAACAGCGGTGGGGCGGGGGGGGGAGGGGGGGGTGTTGCATGGGGAACCAGAGTGCGCGGTTGCAACCCCCCCCCCCCCCCCTCTCCCCACACTGCAGGAGTACACATCTTAAAGTACACTATTCTAAAGTTTACATCCAGCCAAACAATGGAAAGATCGCACCTACCTGCTACGGTTGACGCCAGCGGCAGGTTGGGGTCAGACTGGTAGGGGTGCACCGCCATTGGTGTCATGGAGGGCACGGGAACCCCTGCGAAGGTCACCGGTGGAGCAGCCATGGCTGGATGGGTGGTGGTTGCGACTGTATAAGGGTATTGTGCTCCAATAAATGCCGGGTGCATACCCTAAACAGATTACAGACCAGTAAGTAATCGCACATCACCATCTCCTGTTGCCCACAATTGATGGCTAGCAAGCTCGCAGTCCGATCAGTAACGTGCCATGGCTCCAACTGCCCAACGCGCATAAACCTGTGCGCTTACTTGCCTCAATCAAGATTATGAGGTGGACCCCGAGAGTCATGGAACTCTCAAGCTTGTTGGACCCTCCCTCCCCTGCCAAGATTCCGTCTGAATGCATCCATGGACACCTCCCCCCCCCCCCCCCCCCCCCCGGACAGTCTAACTGGAATCTGGTTAACTTTTGCTTAAATAACTCAGTCCAAATATTAGGGTTTTAACGCGCCTGAACCTTTGCACCTCCCCTGTTAAACAGTGCAATGATCAGATGACACAAGATGTACAGGTCAACAGGACTTTATTTTGAATCCACAATAATGACGTCGGATGAGGAGGCAACAATGGCCAGGACACAAGCTGCTGCTTCTTCCCAACTGAACCAAACTGTCTTTACCACCCCAACTGGACGCGATTCACACACCCAAGTGTAGAGCTCCTTGACCGCCGTGCGATAATAGGGAGGGCAACTGTGCCCAGAGTTACGCTCATTACTGAAAGTGCTCTTCCCCTCTTAGCATCTATCACCAAATTCAAAACTTGTCAAGAAAGACCGATTTAAAGAATAGTGGGTGATATGTTGAAGAGTGGAAGATAGGTGCAGTTTGATCAGTGTGATGTTAGTGTACCTTCAAGAAGTTTTTTTTAAAAAATCATGGTCACAGCCTTGGGTGATGTCATTGCTGGAAGGAGAAAAAGGGAGGTAAGGTGACCAAAGTTGTTCAGCTTTCAGTTTTGGTTGCAGTGTTGGAGGCGGTCTTAGAAGCAAGCTGGAAAAGAAGTCTCTTTCTCCCTCTGTTTTGCTTTGAAATTTTAACCAGTTAGCTGGAAGAAAGGCTTATTGCCAGGCTGCAGTAATTAATCTGTGCTTTGGTGTTTCGGGGAGCTGATCTGACTACAGACTGCTCTGAGTTTTCAAGATCATTTGAAATCAGCATTCAACCCAGGGAACTGAATTCCTCTCTCGTGAGCATTGGTCTATGCCGTGTTAAACCTGTGAAAAGGGTTTTTTTTTGTTGTCTATGGGTTTTGGTTTTAACTGGAACACATTAGAGATATTGATTAAGAGTTATACATTATAGTGGTTATTTTGTTTCTTGTTTGTAATTGATAAAAGTTCTTGCTAATTTTCTTACTATACATGTTAACTATATTCTTAAATAAGCTTTGTTTGATAAAAGCTCCCTGGTGGGTCACTTGAATCATCCTGAAGTGGAACATCTCATGCTTCCCCGAGCCAAATTCAAGATGGCAAAACTTGTGATTCAGACGGGCTCCATAAAACACTTTGGAGGTTCTGACCTGAACCATAACATTAGCGCAGCGGAGAATGGGTCCATCACACAAAACAAATCTGCAGTTTGAATATCATGTCTGAATCCCCCACTTCTAAAAAAGAAACCATTTTTAAATGACTTTCTTTTTTATAAAAAGACACAGAACCATTTGCCAGTGATGTTGTAAGTTTCTGAGTATCTTTTTCAAAACATTGCATTCAAATTGCTATTTTGGGGAGGGAAGTGAAGAGGCCAAACTGGTTCAGTCTTGATGGGGAGGGGCGGGAAGAGCAGTGCAGTGGACCGGAGAAGGTGGAGATATTTCACACAGATGCGGGTAACATTTAGCTGCATGAATGTAAAAGGTAGCAGAGGTGTAATGTCTCTCTCCAAGCGTTATTCAACCATGTGCATTCTTGTTTGTGATCCGCCTGGGAATTTTTTTTATTCGTTGGTGGGACATGGGCGTCGCTGGCTGGGCCAACATTTATTGCCCATCCCTCGTTGCCCGAGGGCAGTTGTGAGTCAACCACATTGCTGTGGCTCTGGAGTCACATGTAGGCCAGACCAGGTAAGGACGGCAGATTTCCTTCCCGAAAGGATATTAGTGAACCAGATGCGGTTTTTCCGACAATCGACAACGGGTCATCAGTAGATTCTTAATTCCAGATTTTTTTTATTGAATTCAAATTCCACCATCTGCCGTGGCGGGATTCGAACCCGGGGTCCCCAGAACATTAGCTGAGTTTCTGGATTAACAGTCTAGCGATAATACCACTGGACCATCGCCTCCCCTGGAATTTTGATATTGGTGTTTTAAAATGTTCTTATCCATATCCCGGTATTTAAAAGCCTCAAAGGTCTACAAATGCGTGTAATTAATGGAGATCTGTCCCACTGAGGCACTCATTCTGAGCGTGTGGTCAGTTTTGTGGATGGGGCTAGCATCGAGAGCGAATTACTGCAGAAATTAGAGCTGGAATAACCATAATCCGTGCTTAAAAATTGCCCAAACATTTGCACGGGTAATGGTGGGGAAATCCAGCAGATATCCCAACCCTCATGTTTCTGCTTTGTTTTATTCTACAAGTTTCCCGTCACACTCAACACTCCGAAGACCTGGAATGTTGCAGACAGCGTGGGTGGACTCGACACGTGGGAAGGAGAGTTATTTTTTTTTAAGGCCGTCCCTGCCTCAAAAATGAACATGGACGAAATGTTGTTTTGCCGAGGTTAACCAAAGTGAACCATTAGCAAATCACAGAATCCCTACAGGGTAGGAGGAGGCCATTTGGCCCATCGAGTCTGCACCGACTCTCCGACAGAGTATCTTACCCGGGCCCGATCCCCTGCCCTATCCCCATAACCCAAAGATGTGCAGGTTAGGTGGACTGGCCACGCTAAATTGTCCCTTAGTGTCCTGGGATGCATAGGTTAGAGAGATTAGCGGGGTAAATATATGGGATTACGGGGACAGGATCTGGGTGGAATTGTGGTCAGTGCAGACTCGATGGGCTGAATGGCCTCCTTCTGCACTGTAGGGATTCTATGATTTCTAAGAACCACACATTTCCCATGGTTAATCCATCTGACCTACACATCTTGGGACACTTAGGGACAACTTAGCATGGCCAATCCACCTAACCTACATATCTTTAAACTGTATAACATACAGCACCAAGCTCTGCTCATGGAATAGAGACACCTATCGGGGACAGAAGGGGTACTGAGCTGGAGGAGAGATGACTAACAGCACAAAAATGGGGGGATTTGGCCAAAGCTAAGGCAAACCAGGGTGGGCAGGCGCTAGTTAGGGAGAGAATTAAAGCTTTTTTAAAAAAGTTTATTTATTAGTCACAAGTAAGGATTACATTAACACTGCAATGAAGTTACTGTGAAAATCCCCTAGTCGCCACACTCCGGCGCCTGTTCGGGTCAATGCACCCTGACCAGCACGTCTTTTGGACTGTGGGAGGAAACCGGAGCACCCGGAGTAAAACCCACGCAGACACGGGGGGAGAAGGTGCAGACTCCACACAGACAGTGACCCAAGCCGGGAATCGAACCCGGGTCCCTGGTGCTGTGAGGCAGCAGTGCTAACCACTGTGCCACCGTGCCGCCCTTAGATTATATAAGAAGAGTGTAGAGGCAGGCTGCTTCAGCCTTACTGGTGCATGGAGGATGGGGGGGGGGGGGGGTAACAAGACCTGTGAGACGGACCAGAGAACGCGGGGATATTTTGCACAGACACTGGTAACATTTAGCTGTACATCCGTCGAAATGGGCGTGAAAGGTATCAGGGGTGTAGTTTCTCCAGGGAATATTCAGCACCACGGACCGTGCGCGGTGATGTTGCTATCTGCTCGGGGTAGGGGGGAGGGTTTAGATATTGTTGTCCCGATCTTACGAGCGCATTTATACAAGCCTCCCCCTCCCCAGCCCTTGGAAATGACCGGTACTGTATGGAAGTACCTGAGGGTAGGCAGGTCCAGCAACGGGGAAGATTGCAGGCCGTGGTACGTGTTGTATCGGATGTCCAAGGTAGGCAGCGTTACACACAGACGGGATGTGGGTTTGGATTGTAGTGTATGGATGGGTCATGGCCGGGCTGGTTGGGAAGACCTGTCCGTGGGGGTGTGCGATTGCCGTTCCGGCTATGGTATGCTGCTGGTACATTGTGGATCCGACAGTGATGACCGGCACCACAGCGGTGGCTGTCACCGTCGCCGCCACCGTCACTGTGGCCGAGCCCTCGGTCAACGGCGAGTGTTCCGCGGCCGCCCGGCCCGTCTCGTGAGATCCCCGGCCCCCGATTGCCGACATTTCCCGCTGCTGCTGTGAGCCGCCTGCTGTCTGCTCATAAAGCCAGTACCACTGGTGGGCCACCTCGAACAGCACCTCGGGGTAGACGCCACCACCTTTGGCTGCTTCCTCCACTGCCATACAGGCCTTCTCCAGCATGGTGTTATCCTGGGTGACAATAACAGAGAGGAAAATTTATAGAGCACAGAGCGAGGCCATTCGGCCCAAACAGGACAGCCACATTAGATTGAAAAACTCAACAAATGACACACAGGCACGCACGCACACAATGCATCAACACCTCAAGTAAAGTAAAGTTTATTTGTTATTAGTCACAAGTATGGCTTATATTAACACTGCAATGAATTTACTGTGAAATTCCCCTAGTCGTCACACTCCGGTGCCTGTTCAGGTCAATGCACCCTAACCAGTATGTCTTTCAGACTGTGGGAGGAAATCGGAGCACCCGGAGGAAACCCGCGCAGACATGGAGAGAAAGTGCAAACTCCACACAGACAGTGACCCGAGCTGGGAATCGAACCCAGGTCCCTGGCGCTGTGAGGCAGCAGTGCTAACCACTGTGCCACCCCTAGCAGCGGAATAGAAATGAAACTTACACACATTATGATAAAGCTACAAGGACTAGGTAAGAAAGGTTAGCACTTAGAACCTAAGAACTCGGAGCAGGAGTCGGCCATCTGGCCCCTCGAGCCTGCTCCACCATTCAATAAGATCATGGCTGATTTTTTTGTGGACTCAGCTCCACTTACCCGCCCGCTCACCATAACCCTTAATTCTTTTACTGTTCAAAAATCAATCTATCCTTGCCTTAAAAACATTCAACGAGGTAGCCTCAACTGCTTCACTGGGCAGGGAATTCCACAGATTCACAACCTTTGGATGAAGAAGTTCCTCCTTAACTCAGTCCTAAATCTGCTTCCCCTTATTTTGAGGCCATGTCCCCTTGTTCTAGTTTCACCTGCCAGTGGAAACAACCTCCCTGCTTCTATCTTATCTATTCCTTTCATAATCTTATATATTTTTAATAAGATCTCCCCTCATTCTTTTGAATTCCAACGAGTATAGCTCCAGTCTACTCATCTCTCCTCATAAGCCAACCCTCTCAACTCCGGAATCAACCTAGTGAATCTCCTCTGCACCCCCTCCAGTGCCAGTATATCCTTTCTCAAGTAAGGAGACCAAAACTGTGCACAGTACTCCAGGTGTGGCCTCACCAGCACCTTATACAGCTGCAACATCACCTCCTTGTTTTTAAACTCCATCTCTCTCGCAATGAAGGACAAAATTATATTTGCCTTCTTAATTACCTGCACCTGCAAACCAACCTTTTGCAATTCCTGCACAAGGACATCCAGGTCCCTCTGCACAGCAGCATGCTACAGGTTTTTACCAATTAATGAAGGATCTTTAACCATCTCTCAAACGTATCTCGAACACACCAGTTGCGCAAAAACACCACAGATTTGTTATTGGAGTTCGGAAGATGGGGGGGTGATCTGACTGAATCAGTTATGATTTCAAGGAGGCTGGACAGAGTGGATGCTGGGAGGGCGTCTCCTCTCACGGGGGAATCTCGAAGTGGGAGGGGGGTGCAGTTAAAAAAATTAAGGGGTATGAGGAGAAATTTCTTCAGCCAGAGGATGGTGAATCTGTGGAACACTTTGCCGCAGAAGGCTGTGGAGGCCGGGTCATTGAGTGCCTTTAAGACAGAGATAGATAGGTTCTTGATTGATAAGGGGATCAGGGGTTATGGGGAAAAGGCAGGAGAATGGGGATGAGAAAATTATCAGCCATGATTAAATGACAGAGCAGATTCGATGGGCCGAGTGGCCTAATTCTGCTCCTATGTCTTATGGTGTCCCGGTTAAGATGGAGATGAGGAGGAATTTCCTCTCTCTCTTGGAGGGTTGATGGTGTTTGCAGTTCTCTTCCCCAGAATGCTGTGTTTTAGGCAATGGGATATATTCAAGCATGCCGTAGACAGACTTTTCATGGGTTCCTGGGCAGGGCAGGGGCACGGGGCAGGAAAGTGGAGTCAAGGCCACCAGGATACTATTAAATGGCAGAGCAGCCTCAAGGGGCAGAATGGCCTATCCCTGCTCCTGTTTTCTTATGGTCTGATGACAACAATGTTTCCGGTAAGGTTTAAGGATTACCAGTTGTTTGCCTTTGAAAGAAAAGGAATAAGAATTGCAAAGAAGCTGACAGCTGGGTGGAAGGATAGCACTTACTGCCCACTCCTAATTGTGCTCAAGAAGGCGCTGGAGAGGAGGGCGTGAAGAGATAAGGAAGAGGGAATAAAGGGTGAGGAGGGAGAAGGAGGATGAAGGGCCCACACATTCAGGGAGGAGGAAAACTCCAAAAATTCCATATATATATATATAAAGTCTGAAGTCTTTCTGAAATGACTCAAACATGTAATGACTTGCTTTGATTCACAGGAACAGAATTGAAAGCTCCAACAAACACTGAGTTAAACTGTTTTGAGCCATACCAATTGAGGGGAGAATGTTACGCACAGAATCCCAGAGGAATTCTCTCCTGTCCCGTGAAATGTGCCGTGGGATCTTTGAACCCACCTGGACCACAAAGAGCAGGCAGCCTTGGTTTAACTCCTAATTCAAAAGGGTGGCACCTCTCACAAGGCAGCAGCCCCTCAAGGACTGTCCCTCGAGTGATGGCCCGGGATACGTGGCAAATCGCCAGGTCCGAGGCTCGAACGGGCTTTTCAACCCAGAAGAAATACGTGCTGCCAACTGTACCAAGCCAAGCAACATCCATCATGGTGAACGTGTCTACACCGATCTTATCACGTTCAGTAATTTTACCGGGGTTAATTATCCCGCATATTTAATTGGAACAGAATGGACGGTTTTGTCAATGAACTAAACATACCTGTTCCTTGCACTGAACCAATGCTCTTTGGATCTCGTTGGGATTCAGCGCGTGGGCGTGGGGTAGACAACTCAAAGCTAACTCTGCTGCAGCTCGGACCATGTTGGGATCCCGGGCGCGCGACGCACGGTCTGCCAACGATGCCACCTCTGGAGGTGTTAGGTGCCCGTCCCAACACTCGACCAAAATGTTCAGTGCCGCGCTCCCAATTTCCATCGCCTGACCTGTTGCGTTTGAAGAGAAGTAAAAAAGCAACGATTTAAACAATGGGAGAGGGAGAGCGAAATCCAAAATGGCGCCGACCAAGGGGCCGAATATTACTGGAGGCGGACAACTCCCCTCCCCATCCTCACCCAGGAGGCAAAGCGGGCGTGGGGCTTTGGGTGGGCTAAAGAGGGGCAGAGTCCGCCCCTCACTGGGGGAGGATGTCCCCGCTCTCAGGAGCTACCAGCCTCGACAGCGGGCTCAGTAGGCATTAGCTTCAGACAACACGCCGGTAGGAAGAAAGGAGGGTCATTTTTTTTGTTTCCTCAAACCTGTAATCCATGAGACGTGGGAAGAGTAGGTCCTCGACAGCCAGTTTGGTGACACAAAGTTGTGCAAACCCAGCGCGTACAGCCCAATTTCAAACGCACAAAGATGGAGGTTGCGGTGGGGACCCTGGTGCCCACCACTGGCCGAGGGGTGGGTAAAGATGGACGTGCTGCTGTTGCCTCCCGCTTTGATAAGGACAGTCTTGGCAAGCTCGAAGTAAAAATGGGCGGCTGCTTCGGATGGCTGGTTGGGTACATGGGGAGCGTGGCATTCTGGACGTCTGCCCTTGTATCTGAAAGGGAAACAAGCCAAAAGCAATCACAGACAGCATATACAAGATCAGAGAGTCCCGACAGTGTAGAGGGAGGCCATTTGGCCCATCGAGTCTGCACTGACAACAATCCCATACCCAGGCCCTATCCCCATAACCCCACCCACAGATTTACCCCTCTAATCTATGCATCCTGGGACACTAAAAGGCAATTTAGCACGGCCAATCCACCTAACCCACACATCTTTGGACTGTGGGAGGAAACCCACGCAGACACGGGGAGAACGCGCAAACTCCACAGTGACAGTGACCCCAGCCGGTGCACTGGTGCTGTTAGGGAGCAGCGCTAACCACTGTGCCATCGTGCTGCTCTCTGGAATCACAGAAAACTACAGTGCACAAGAGGCCCTTCGGCCCATTGAGTCTGGACCATCGCATGAAAGGCCCTGACCGCCCACCTAACCCCACTTGCCAGCACTTGGTCCATAGCCTTGAATGTTATGACGCGCCAAGTACTCATCCAGGTACTTTTTAAAGGATGTGAGGCATCCCGCCTCCACCACCCTCCCAGGCAGCGCATTCCAGACCGTCACCACCCTCTGGGTAAAAATGTTTTTCCTCAAATCCCCCCCTAAACCTCTCCCCCTCACTTTTAACTTGTGTTCCCTCATAACTGACTCTTCACCTAAGATAGAATTAAATTCACATTGTTCTAATGCATGGAATGTTACTGTATGGTTAAATGTAAGAATTTGAAGATTATATGTATTTAATTCAATCATGGCTGATCTGCATCTTAACTCCAACCACCCACTTTGGTTCTATAACTCTTAATTCCCCTTTGCTTAATAATACATCTATCAAATAGTTGCTTGCTCACACACAATCTGAGTATTACTGAAAGAGAGAGACATGCTGTCAAAGTTTTTCATCTTGCACTCATTGGGACAGATACAAGAATACCAAATTTCAAAGGGAACAAAACATTATGCTGCATGAAAATGTTGATTGGTTGGCATGTGGAGTTGATTGGCTGATACATTGCCATGGAGAATGCACCATGTCCCCCGTCATGCTTTTGTTTTGATGCATTAGCCTCAATGAGGAGGTGCTATCATCTTTGGGATGATGGGAGATCATAAGGACTAGGAGCAGGAGTAGGCCATCTGGCCCCTCGAGCCTGTTCCGCCATTCAATACGATCATGGCTGGTCTTTTTCGTGGACTCAGCTCCACTTACCTGCCCGCTCACCATAACCCTTAATTCCTTTACTGTTCCAAAATTGATCTATCTTTGAGGTATGATGCACAAAACTGCCTTCCGTTACAAGTTTTTTATTATTATGGGATAGAGACAAATGAGGAAATCCATTTGGTTCCTCTTAGCTCATCTATCCAACACCTAACGACTTTCAGAGAATCCCTACAGTGCAGGAGGAGGCCTTTTAGCCCATCAAGTCTGCACGGCTTTCCAAAAAAGCATCTTACCCAGGCCTTATCCCAGCATCACCATGCATTTACCATGGTTAATCCCCTAACCTACACATCTTGAGACTGTGGGAGGAAACTGGAGCACCCGGAGGAAACCCATGCAGAAATGGGGAGAATGTGCAAACTCCACACTGAGTCACCCAAGGCTGGAATCAAGCCTCGGCCCCAGGTGCTATGAGGCAGCAGTGCTAACCACTGTGCTAACTACTGCTGCCTCACAGCGCCAGGGACCCGAGTTCGATTCCCGGCTTGGGTCACTGTCTATGTGGAGTTTGCACTTTCTCCTCATGTCTGCGTGGGTTTCATCTGGATGCTCCGGTTTCCACCCACAGTCCAAAGATGTGCTGGTCAGGTGGATTGGCCATGCTAAATTGCCACAGCAATGTCTTTTTTTATTCATTGGTGGGACATGGGGGGTCATTGGCTGGCCAGCATCTCTAGTTGCCCTTGTTCAGAGGGCAGTTGGGAGTCAACCACATTGCCAAGGCTCTGGAGTCACATGTAGGCCAGACCGGGCAAGGACGGCAGATTTCCTTCCCTAAAGGACATTAGTGACCCAGATGGGTTTTTCCGACAATCGACAATGGTTTCATGGTCATCAGTCGATTCTTAATTCCAGATATTTTTTATTGAGTTCAAATTCCTCCATCTGCCGTGGCGGGATTCGAACCCGGGAACCCCAGAACATTAGCTGAGTTTCTGGATGAATAGTCTAGCGATAATACCACTAGGCCATTACCTGGTTGACTCGCGACTGCCCTCCAAGGGCAATGATTTGGGCAATAAATGCTGGCCAGCCAGCAACGCCCATGTCCCAAGAATGAATAAAAAGAAACTGAACTCAATGGAACAATTCTTTGCTGTAAATTTGGTGCATTACTACGAATAACTGCAGGAGCTGGAGACAAAAGCAAGATTGGATACAGCTTTCTAAAGCACAAATGAAAGAATTGACCTTGGATCTTACCTCCCAACGTCCGTGCTTTTGGTCCGAGCGCCCCCGCTGGCCCTCCGACTGCCACTGGAGGAGGAAGATCCCAGAGAGTCGCTGGATGAGCTGCTGATGCTGTCGCTGTCCTGCCCTCTGCCCCAGGACGCGGCCGCCCACCCCCCGCGGATGGGCCGGCGACTCAGCGTGGGCGAGCTGTCCGAGGTGGTCTCTGGAGCGCTGCTGTCGATGCTGGCCATGCCTTTCAGAAGAGAAAATGTTAACTGAGAGTTGGGGGAAACACAAATTTCAATTCCTCCAATCCCTCTCCCCAATGGGAGGGGGTCTCACTCTCTGCTTGAGTGAACACACTAAATACAGCGCTAAATCTGTGTCCGCCCACTACTAGACACCATGCACTGGTTCCTGCAACACCACTAGCCCTGGGACATTCATTGAGACAATCAAATGCCCAAGGAATGCCAGGTACATCTTTTGGACATCTTAAGTTTGGGATTACATCTAATAAGCCACACTGTAGTCACATAATCCATGCATTGCCCAACTCAAACGGAAGCAAAGTTTCCCTTGAAGATAACACCAGAATAAAGGGACATCTACATAAGAGACATAGACTGTCTTGTCATCGCATAGCCAGTGCGTATTAAACTAGTACAGTGACAGCAGTCAAGGCAAACTGGGCTATCGATAAAAGTATTGATCATATAATAAAATCATATTATAGCATCACAACAGTGCAGAAGGAGGCAGCACGGTGGCACAGTGGATAGCACTGCTGCCTCACAGCGCCAGAGACCCGGGTTCGATTCCCGGCTTGGATCACTGTCTGTGCGGAGTTTGCACATTCTCCCCCTGTCTGTGTGGGTTTCCTCCCACAATCCAAAGATGTGCGCGTTAGGTTGATTGGCCGTGCTAAATTGCCCCTTAGTCTCAGGGGGACTAGCTAGGGTTAACGCATGGGGTTATGGGGATAGGGCCTGGGTGGGATTGTGGTCGGTGCAGACTCGATGGGCCGAATGGCCTCCTTCTGCACTGTAGGATTCTATGATTATCCATGAGCCCATTCGGCCCATCGAGCTTGCACCGAGCCCTCTGACAGAGCATCTTACCCAGTCCCACAGCCCGCCCCACCCCCCCTAACCCCATGTATTTACTCCGCTAATCCCCCAAACTACACATCTTGGGACACTAAGTGGCAATTTAGCACGGCCAATCCACCTAACCGGCACACCTTTCATTTGTGCTTTGGAAAGCTGCATCCAATCTCGCTTTTGTCTCCCACGCAGACACGGGGAGAACGTGCAGACTCCGCACAGACAGTGACCCAAGGTAGGAATTGAATCTGGGTCCCTGGCGCTGTGAGGCAGCAGTGATAATCACCGCCTCACAGTCAAATAATGCAATGCAGCTTGTACCAGTCCTGATCCCAAGAACATTCTATCCAAATTAGCAGACATTTTGTATTCAAGGGAAAACACTGTAATGAGCTGTAAATTATATTTACAGATGAATTGATTAAATAAATTGAACTATTTAATTGGTCTGGCAGAGCTCAAAGGGCTTGGCTGCCCAAGATGGTAATGGGGGAGGCAGCGTGGCAACATCTTACAATGCCACAGCATTTAAATATTGCAAATTCATGCCAGTTAGCCTTCCTCTTGCCCATCTTAAAACTTTAATCGAAGGTCAGAAAGTCAGAGGTGAACCAAATAAAAAAGAAATGGAGGTAAAAGCCTACAGCAGAGAGAATCATAGAATCCTACAGTGCAGAAGGAGGCCATTCAGCCCATTGAGTCTGCACCGACAACAATCCCACCCGGACCCCACTCCTGCAACCCCACACATTTACCCCGCTAATCCCTCTGACACTAAGGGTCAATTTAGCATGGCCAATCAGCCTGACCCGCACATTTTTGGACCGTGGGAGGAAACCGGAGGAAACCCATGCAGACACGGGGAGAATGTGCAAACTCCACACAGACAGTGACCCAAGGCCGGAATCGAACCCGGATCCCTGACGCTGTGAGGCAACAGTGCTAACCACTGTGCCACCGTGCCGCCTCTTGACAAGGAGGAGGAAAAAAAAACCCAAAAAGGAATTGATGGAAAAAGAACACCATTTATTCAAATCGTTTCCAAAGCTATAAAGCCAAGTGCCCCAGGGCGATTGGAAGTGACACGAGGACCATTATCCCAAATGGATTGGTCAAGCTTTTTTTTTTATCCCTAAGGAGATTTGACTAAGTATAAAAATCTACGGAGGCATTGCGACGTCAAGCCTTTTCATTTTAATTCTGTCAAGGCAGATCACCAATCAACACTTCTACTGGTCTTTAGATTTCTTAATTACCATCCATTAATAAATTCTGCTGTTAATCACCATGGTGAGGCTTCTTCCCAAGGGAAGACTAGAGCTATCCTTTGATGCATCTCTGCTTTTTAATTTAAAAAGCAGCATCGCAAAGTGGCATAAGGTGGCAGAGATCTCATCATCCAGTGCCGAATCCTGCTGCTGATCGCACACTGCTCGAGAAGGCTTCATTCGCTTGGGGTGTCGGTCTCGTTGGCTGGCAGTACTCGTGTGTCTACTGCCCTGGCATAATCTTAATCTAGACATATGGGCACAGGTGCCTTTGCCTCGAGGATACTGCAATGCGAGGAAATACAGCACTCTCTCATCTTGGACTCGCTCGCTCCGAGACATAAACAGTTCAGCTCTGTTGGCATGGTAGCACAGTGGTTGGCACTGCTGCCTCACAGCGCCAGGGACCCGGGTTCAATTCCAGCCTCAGATCACTGTCTGTCTGGAGTTTGCACATTCTCCCTGTGTCTGCGTGGGTTTCCTCTGGGTGCTCCGGTTTCCTCCCACAGTCCGAAAGATGTGCTGGTTAGGGTGCATCGGCCGTGCTAAATTCTCTCTCAGTGTACCCGAACAGGTGCCGGAGTGTGGCGACTAGGGGATTTTCACAGTAACTTCATTGCAGTGTTAATGCAAGTCTGCTTGTGACACTAATAAATAAACTTAAACTTAGTCTGTGTGGGTTTCCTCCGGGTCAGCCATAAATTGCCCCTTAGTGTCAGGGGGATTAGCAGGGTAAATACGTGGGGTTATGGGAATAGGGCCTGGGTCGGATTGCTGTTGGTACAGGCTTAATGGGCCGAATGGCCTCCTTCTGCACCATGTGGATTGTATGATTCCAGGAGTCAACCTTTCATATGTCCGATTAGAACCATAGAAAAGTTGAAGCACAGGTGGCCATTCAGCCCATCTTATCCATGCCAGCCCGAGGACAGCCAGGTGCCCTTTCTAATCCCACCTTCCTGCACCCGGCCCATCGCTCTGTAGTTTACAGCGCATAAGGTGCAGATCCAGGTACTTTTTAAAAAAGAGTTTAGGGTCTCTGCATCCAGCACCAACTCGGGCAGAGAATTCCAGATTCCCACCACCCGCCGCGTAAACAAGTTCTTCCCATGTCCCCTCTACACCTCCTGCCACTTATATTGAATCTATGCCCCCGGTTCTAGAATCTTCCACCAAGGGAAACAATTTTATCCCGTCCATTCTATCCCTTCCCCTCATAATTCTATACACCTCAATCAAGCCACCCCCTCAGCCTTCTTTGCTGCAAGGATAATTACCCCAACCCATCCAATTAGAAGCATCCCAGACCGTGCCTGTTCGATATGTCCACTGCATTTGCTACTGCCCAGACGTTTGATTAGAACCATGGAAAAAAGTTACAGCATCGGAGGAGGCCATTCGGCCCATCTTGTGCATGCCAGCCCAAGGACACACAGGTGCCCTTTCTAAACCCACCTTCCTGCACCAGGCCCATAGCCCTGCAGCTTATGGTGCAGATCCTGATACCTTTAAACAGAGCTGACTCTGCATGGTCTCCCAGGCCCTGTTATTTTAATTCTTACAAAATAATTGAAAGTAAAAACAAAATGGCAGAACAAAAGTGAGGAGGCTACAGCCTCAGTTGCCCAAATTCCTTGTTTCTATAATATTGGAGAGACAGCAGAGACATCATGGCAATCTCACTGGGCTACTAACCCTGGAGGCCCACGCCAGTGCACCATGACAGTAGGTGGAATTTAAACTCAATTAACTAATCTGGAGTACAAAGCTATTCTCAGTGACAGTGACCGTAAGAAGTAGCGTCAAAAAACCCATCTGGTTCACTCATGCCCTTAAATGTAATGTAGCAATATAGGAAACGAATAAAGGACTAATGTATTTTAAGGAAGGAAATCTACCTCCCCACTTACCGGGCTGAGACGTGACTCCAGACCCAAAGCCATGCGGGTGGCTCTTAGCTGCCCTCTGGAATGGCCAAGTAAACACTGGCATCAAATACTGGCCTTGCCCATGACATCCACACCCCATGTTTGAACAAAATGAGTTCTACTGTATAGGGGACGTCATTAGGTCATCACTCTCACCCGTTTAAGATTTGCAGACGATTTTAAAACACCAGGTCCACACTTAATAAAAAAAGATCTCCCAACAAGAGGGAGTTCCACCGGGTGGTTCGGTTTCCTCCCACAGTCCAACGATGCACAGGTTAGGTGGATTGGCCATGCCAAATTGTGCCTTAGTGCCCAAAGATGTGCAGGTTTAGATGGATTGGCCATGCAAAATTGCCCCTTAGTGTCCAGTGATTTGTAGGTTAGGTGGATTCGCCATGCTAAATTGCCCCTTAGTGTCCAGGGACGTGCAGGTTAGGTGGATTGGCCATGCTAAATTGCCCCTTAGTGTCCAGGGATGTGCAGGTTAGGTGGATTGGCCATGCTAAATTGCCCCTTAGTGTCCAGGGATGTGCAGGTTAGGTGGATTGGCCATGCTAAATTGCTCTTTCGTGTCCAAGGATGTGCAGGTTAAGTGTAAGTTTATTTATCAGTGTCACAAGTAGGCTTACATTAATACTGCAATGAAGTTACTGTGAAAATCTCCAAGTTAGGTGGATTGGCCAGGCTAAGAGCCGATTCAGGGTAGCCTGGAAATAAGGGAGAAACATCACGCAGCTCCAATTTCACACTGCTCTTTCAGGACTCCAGGTTAAGAAATTGCCCACAGGCGAGTGTTAGATATGCCTGCTGGAGACACAGGAGAAAGGATATTTTACACTGAAGGAGTGTGGTCAACACTGTCGTCAGCAGCAGCTGTCGATATAGAGCAAGAACTTCCAAGGGCAACAATAATCTAAAGGCTTCTCACTCGCATAGCTCCAAAAACAAACCGCTGCCAATGCTTTGATAGCGTTGGGGAGGGGGGGAGAAGGTAAATAGGAAAGACTAGAATTCAATTGGAAACCCTCAATGTGAGCACAGGGTCCAAACAATAACATGAAAATACGCTGGTTACACTAGAATCACAGAATCCCTACAGTGCAGAAGGAGGCCATTCGGCCCATCAAGTCTGCACCGACCACAATCCATCCAGGCCCTGTTCCAGCAACCCCGCATATTTACCCTGCCAATCCCCCCCCCCGACACTAAGGGTCAATTTATCATCGCCAATCAACCTAACCGGCACATCTTTGGAGTGTGGGAGGAAACCGGAGCACCCGGAGGAAACCCACGCAGACACGGGGAGAATGTGTAAACTCCACAGGAGGCCGGAATTGTACCTGGGTCCCTGGCGCTGTGAGGCATCAGTGCTAACCACTGTGCCAGCCATGAATACACTGGCCTCACACTGCTAATGGAAATCAAATGAGATGTAGACTCTAAAGGGTATGGGGAGTACATGGGGTGCATGGTGCTGAGATAGAGAATCAGCCGTGATCATATTGAATGGCCGAGCAGGCTTGATGGGCCGAATGGCCTATTCCTCCTCCTATTTTCTATGTTTCTCAGAGTGACAGACCCCAGTCTAATTAAATGCGATTATTAATTAACTGAAAGACGATCACAAAAACTGCCTTGAGCATTTTAATAAGATCCGGTTCTTGAACATCTCTTCAAAGAGAAGACAAATCCCAGAACAACAAAGGCATTTTCATAATTTGCATGGAAAGACCTTTGAAGCCATGTGGACTGACTACTCAATAATTCATGTGCATTACCTGAGCCACACAAACCAGTTCAAAACCCAGAAACAAAAACAGAAAATGCTGGAAAATCTCAGCAGGTCTGACAGCATCAGTGGGGAGAGAATGGAGCCAACGTTTCAAGTCTGGATGATCTTTCGCCAGAGCATGTGTGAAAGCAGGGGGAAGGGCGTGTGGTGTAGACAATTAAACCAGAACAATTTGGGCAGCACTCTGAAGGTAAAACCTATGTATGTTTACTCAACTTTTGGGGCGGCACGGTGGCACAGTGGGTTAGCACTGCTGCCTCACAGCGCCAGGGACCCGGGTTCGATTCCCGGCTTGGGTCACTGTCTGTGCGGAGTCTGCACGTTCTCCCTGTGTCTACGTGGGTTTTCCTCCGGGTGCTCCGGTTTCCTCCCACAGTCCAAAAGATGTGCTGGTTGGGCGCATTGGCCTTGCTAAATTCTCCCTCAGTGTACCCGAACAGGCGCCAGACTGTGGCAACTGGGGGATTTTCACAGTAACTTCATTGCACTGTTAATGTAAGCCGACTTGTGACACTAATAAATAAACTTAAACTAAACTTATTTGTTTCACAACCAGCGCCAAGAATTAAGATCCTGACAATCACAGCATCATTTCGTATTCCCGAAAACCTCATTCATTAAGACAGTTTCCCAAAATCTTCCAGCCACTGAACCCAAATGTACTGCCAGACAACTTAATAGACATTCTTCTTGTGTTGAAGAATTTAACCACATAAATTTTACTGTTTTTGCACAGTAAGTACTGAATGTTGAAACATTTTTCTATTTACTTTTTGTATACATTTATTATCATTAAAACCTTACTCAACAAATACTTAAGTCTTAGCAGCGTGAATCCTCACAGCATTGAAGAAGAATTGAGATGAGCATTTGAAATTCCATAGCATACACTTGGTGATAGGTGCTTGATGGCCACTGCAGACATGATGGGCCAAAGGGCCTCTCTGCGTGCTGTCAAACTCTGTGACTAGAACCAATTTTAATAGGAGGTAGGATGCTGCTTCTTTTGCTCACAAACTTGCTTAATATTAGGAGTGTTACTGGTACGCTGGATCCTCAACGTGTGCACGCACACACTCACCTTAATTAAAAGGGATAATTGGACACGTATGGGAACCTATTAGAATGGGCGAACTAATCCACGCGGAGAAGTATAAATCCCTAAAAACAAAAATGTAAATGTGTAACTCTGCATGGACGATACTCCGACCACATGGTGACTGGGTAGAATCCACAGACTGGGGAAAATGCAAATATTTCAATATTCGACCATCAGGAACAATGGGAGAAACCTGGACACAGATTGACTCATTACAGCTAACAAAGGTGGATTGACCATGCTAAGTTCTTCCTCCGTGTACCCTTTCACAGTAACTTCATTACATTGCTAATGTAAGCCTACTGGGGACACTAGTTAATAAACAAATAAATTGTCGACTAAGTAATTTTTGCACCGCCAACAAAAGACCTACCCTCATACCAAACCCATAAACCATCCGAATAAACGGGAATGTCCCTACACCAACCTACTCCTCCAACTAATGCCCCCACGCCAATCCAACACATACTACCCGAATCCACACCACGACACCCTGCCCAGCGCAACATAAAACATCCACAAAGAATAAAAAGTCACCCCATCCCACCAGCTCTGGGAGCCTCCTCACCCCACCCACCCTAACAGGCACACACAGGAGACAAAAGCACCAAGACAGGGGAGGACAACAAACCACCCTTCAACCAACAACCTTAGAATCTTAGAATCCTTACAGCACAGAAAGAGGCCATTCGGCCCATCGAGTCTGCACCGACCACAATCCCACCCAGGCCCTACCCCCATATCCTTACATATTTTACCCACTAATCCCTCTAACCTACGCATCCCAGGACACTAAGGGCAATTTTTAGCTTGGCCAATCAACCTAACCCGCACATCTTTGGACTGTGGGAGGAAACCGGAGCACCCGGAGGAAACCCACGCAGACACGAGGAGAATGTGCAAACTCCACACAGACAGTGACCCAAGCCGGGAATCGAACCCAGGTCCCTGGAGCTGTGAAGCAGCAGTGCTAACCACTGTGCTACCGTGCCGCCCAATGTGCCACCGTGCCGCCTCTCTCCCTCTACCCACCAACATCCCTATCAGGAAACCCCCACGACTTTTCTTTCCCACCGCTTGACCTCTTGCCCCCCTGTCAGTAACAAAACCTTTCTCCCCCCCGCCCCACTAAAAGACAGAATCTGACTCAGCAACAGACACAAAACCTCCCCAGTCAGAAAACCCCCAAAACCAACTCTCCAACACACACACCACTTGGACATCCATCCCAGCCCCCGGAAACACCTACCTAGCAGCCCCCTCCTCCTAACACACACCACCTCGACAACCACCTCCCCCCAACCACCTAAAATACGACAGAAACAGATCATCGCCCTGTTTTCCTTTGTTCTCCCCCCCACCCCCCCCCGCCCCCCACCTACTCCTCCCTCTTCTGCCACACTGCGGTGCCCCCCACTCACCACCCCACGCAAGAAAAAACTAACACGAATAATAATATATAATTTTTAAGAAGAAAAAGACCCAGGAGGCAATAAGACAACAAGGCCTCAAGACAAGGTCAAGGCATCACAGGGAGCAACAAGGGTTGGACGTGAGCTGAAAGGAAAGGGGCAGGGCACGAAGGAAAGGGGACGTGTCCTCTCTCTGTCCCACCCCAAAATTCTCTCTCTCCCACATACGTACACACTCCCACTTCTCTTTCCCACCCACAAACCCTCCCATTCTCATTCTCTCCCACCTTCCTCTCTCCCTCTCTCTCACCCACCCACCTCTCTTTCTTGCCTCTCCCTCTCTCTTCCACCTCCTCATCTCTCTCTCTCACCCACCTCTCTTTCTTGCCTCTCCCTCGTGCACTCTCCCTCTCTCTTCCACCCACCCCATCTCCCACTCCCCATCGCTGCCCACTACAGGCCTCGGATGCCCATCTCCCCCCCCATTCCTGGCCCCCCCCTCTTCGCCCTGTGGCCTACCTCACTTCACCATCTGGCTGCCTTCACTCTCACCCCGACTGTGCCGCTATTTCTGGCTCATCCAATCAGAGGCCGGCTTCTCCGTACAATGGCGACTGGTAGGTGCGCTAGTGCCAACAAAGTGAAAAGCCGCCTTTGATTGGACAAGCTAGAAGGACAGCCTTTCTCAAATTTAAAAAGGGCCACACCTACCCTGGAACCACTGGCTGTGTCCCGCGGATCCCTCAGTCTAAACTACTTGCACTTAAGTTGTAAAGTCGATTTGTAATAATGAAAGTACAACACCAGCCCCAATGGGGTTAAAATGATGGGATGTTCAGTCAGCCTGAGAACGGCACGGTGGTTAGCACTGCTGCCTCACAGCACCAGGGACCCGGGTTCGATTCCCGGCTCGGGTCACTGTCTGTGTGGAGTCTGCACATTCTCCCCATGTCTGCGTGGGTTTCCTCCAGGTGCTCCGGTTTCCTTCCACAGTCCAAGAGACATGCTAGTTACGTGGATTGCCCAATGCTAAATTGACCCTAGTGTCAGGGGGATTAGCAGGGTAAATGTGTGGGGTTATGGGAACAGGGCCTGGGTGGGATTGTGGTTGGTAAAAGTTTATTTATTACAGTCCCAAGTAAGGCTTACATTAACACTGCAACGAAGTTACTGTGAAATTCCCCTAGGCGCCACACTCCGGCGCCTGTTCGGGTACACTGAGGGAGAATTTAACATGGCCAATGCACCCTAACCAGTACGTCTTTCGGACTGTGGGAGAAAACTAGAGCACCCGGAGGAAACCCATGCAGACATGGGGAGAACGTGCAAACTCCACACAGACAGTGACCCAAGCCGGGAATCGAACCTGGGTTCTAGGCCTTGTGAGGCAGCAGTGCTAACCACTGTGCCAGTACAGACTCAATGGGCCGAGTGGCCTCCTTCTGTAATGTCGGGATTCTATGATTCTACGAACTGTCGTATGGCAGAGCCAGATTGAACTCTCGAGAGAAGAGAGCTCCCGGTACAAGAGAGCTGCCATCAGACACTGTGCCTACCTGTGTGCTTCTTCTTCTGTCTGACTGGGGAGCCCCAGCAGCGTCCGTTGTAGCCACCTCTACTGCCCAGCGTCAATCGACTTGGGATTTTCCCCTCCTGTTTGAACGCACCAGCATCACTTGGTCCCTCGCTGGGGGCGCGCTGCACGCTCTCTGTGTGTGAAATCAAATGCACACGCTCAGTAAACTGACACAACTCTCCAAACTACAGTCTCAAGAGCAAAGGGGGAGATCCTACAATCAGCCAAGGAGGACAGAGGAAGCAACGCCAAGTTTAACCAGAATAAAATGTCCAAGATTCATCCCCCAGGTTTGACAAACACCACCATCTTTTGTAATTAAACTTCTGTCATGAATGTTGATTCGATGATTTGCACAATTAAAACAGGAGGCGATGGCCCAGTGGTATTATTGCTAGACTATTAATCCAGAAACTCAGTTAATGTCCTGGGGACCCGGGTTCGAATCCCGCCTCGGCAGATGGTGGAATTTGAATTCAATAAAAAAAATCTGGAAATAAGAATCTACTGATGACCATGAAACCATTGTCGATTGTCGGAAAAACCCATCTGGTTCACTAATGTCCTTTAGGGAAGGAAATCTGCCGTCCTTACCCGGTCTGGCCTACACGTGACTCCAGAGCCACAGCAATGTGGTTGACGCTCAATTGCCCTCTGAAATACCCTTGCAAACCACTCAGTTGTGGACTGCACCATTTTAAAAAGACAGTTCACCACCAACCTCTCAAGGGCAATTAGGGATGGGCAATTAAAGTTGGCCTCGCCAGTGACACTTATGTCCCACGAATGAATAAATAAAAAGTACTTTTAACTTAATAAAATGTTCTAAAGTACTCAACGGGAGAGTTAAGAACCAAAATTAGATATAAGAACATAAGAACATAAGAAATAGGAGCAGGAGTAGGCCCATGCAAGACTTCTTGAGAAAGTGAGAGGGCATGGGATCCAAGGGGCTGTTGCCTTGTGGATCCAGAACTGGCTTGCCTGCAGAAGGCAGAGAGTGGCTGTGGAGGGGTCTTTCTCTGCATGGAGGTCAGTGACCAGTGGAGTGCCCCAGGGATCTGTTCTGGGACCCTTGCTGTTTGTCATTTTCATAAATGACCTGGATGAGGAAGTGGAGGGATGGGTTGGTAAGTTTGCTGACGACACCAAGGTAGGTGGTGTTGTGGATAGTTTGGAGGGATGTCAGAAGTTGCAGCGAGACATAGATAGAATGCAAGACTGGGCGGAGAAGTGGCAGATGGACTTCAACCCGGATAAGTGTGTGGTGATCCATTTTGGCAGATCCAATGGGATGAAGCAGCAGTATAATATGAAGGGTACCATTCTTAGCAGTGTAGAGGATCAGAAGGACCTTGGGGTCCGGGTCCATAGGACTCTTAAATCGGCCTCGCAGGTGGAGGATGCGGTCAAGAAGGCGTACGGCGTACTGGCCTTCATTAATCGAGGGATTGAGTTTAGGAGTCGGGAGATAATGCTGCAGCTTTATAGGACCCTGGTTAGACCCCACTTGGAGTACTGCGCGCAGTTCTGGTCACCTCATTACAGGAAAGATGTTGAAGCCATTGAAAGGGTGCAGAGGAGATTTACAAGGATGTTGCCTGGATTGGGGGGCATGCCTTATGAGGATAGGTTGAGGGAGCTTGGTCTCTTCTCCCTGGAGAGACGAAGGATGAGAGGTGACCTGATAGAGGTTTACAAGATGTTGAGAGGTCTGGATAGGGTAGACTCTCAGAGGCTATTTCCAAGGGCTGAAATGGTTGCTACGAGAGGACACAGGTTTAAGGTGCTGGGGGGTAGGTACAGAGGAGATGTCAGGGGTAAGTTTTTCACTCAGAGGGTGGTGGGTGAGTGGAATCGGCTGACGTCGGTGGTGGTGGAGGCAAACTCGTTGGGGTCTTTTAAGAGACTTCTGGATGAGTACATGGGATTTAATGGGATTGAGGGCTATAGATAGGCCTAGAGGTGGGGATGTGATCGGCGCAACTTGTGGGCCGAAGGGCCTGTTTGTGCTGTGGCTTTCTATGTTCTATGTTCTATCTGGCCCTTCGAGCCTGCCCCGCCATTCAACAAGATCATGGCTGATCTGAAGCGAATCAGTTCCACTTACCCGCCTGCTCCCCATAACCCCTAATTCCCTTATCGATTAGAAAAATATCTACCCGTGATTTAAACATATTCAACAAGGAAGCCTCCACCACTTCAATGGGCAGAGAATTCCAGAGATTCACTACCCTCTGAGAGAAGAAGTTCTCCCTCAACTCTGTTCTGAACCGGCCCCCCCTTATTTTGAGGCTGTGCCCTCTCGTTCTGGTTTCCCTTCTAAGTGGAAAGAATCTCTCCACCTCTACCCTATCCAGCCCCTTCATTATCTTATATGTCTCTATAAGATCACCCCTCATCCTTCTAAACTCCTGTCAACCGCACTAGTGATATCAAGTTTAAAGTCTTAAAGTTTATTTATTAGTGTCATGAGTAGGCTTACATTGACACTGCAATGAAGTTACTGTGAAAATCCCCCAGTCGCCACACTCTGGTGCCTGTTTGGGTACACGGAGGGAGAATTTAGTATGGCCAATGCACCTAACCAGCACGTCTTTCGGACTGTGGGAGGAAACCGGAGCATCCAGAGGAAACCCACGCAGACACGGGGAGAACGTGCGAACTCCACACAGACAGTGACCCAAGCCGGGAATCGAACCCGGGCCCCTGGCGCTGTGAGGCAGCAGTGCTAACCACTGTGCCACCGTGCCGCCACATAAGGCTATAATAGGACTAATAGTCAAATGCTCAGCCAAGGATACAAGTCCAAAGGAGCATCTTAAAGAAAGAAATTAGAGAGTCGGAGAAGTTTATGGAGCTTCGAGTGTCCGCAACTGGAGGTGTGGCCACCAATGGCGGAGTGACTGAAACTGGGGATGCTCGAGAAGTCAGAATTAGATGAGCTCAGATGTCTTGGAGGGGTGGAGCTGGATGTTACACAGATAGGGAGGGGCAATCAAAGGAGGGATTGATAAACAAGGATGAGAATTTTAAAATCAAAGCATTGCTCGCCTGGGAGTCAATGTGGGTCAGCGGGCATGGGACGAGAATGAAATAAAGAGCAAGATAATGGACTTCACGATTGCCTTTGAGTGCTAGAGACATGAGTAATGGTGCATCTGAGGATACCAGTGGATTCAAATAAGGTTCAAATGAAATCGTCTCGAACCCAAGAGTACCAACATCAACAACTTCACCGACCGATTCAAGGCTCATATTCCGTCTTGTTGAAACAGATTATAGTTTAAATTTTTTGTTCATATGTTTACATGTTGGTGCGATGAAAGACACTTGCATTTACACCTTTGGGAAATGAATCTGGGATGAAGGCCAACTCCATCTCAATCAATTCACTCAACTTTATTTTCCACCATTGACACAACAGAGAGAGAACAAGACAGATTGATCTGAATGCTAATTTAGCCCCACACCGCTCCACCTCATCCTCATGTCCGAGAAAAGACGGCAAGCTATAAAGCAGGGGTGAAAGATGCAACCATTGGGTAGGCATGGTTCACATATTCCACCAATGGATACGGGTGGACCTGGATTGCTTGCAATGGCAACATCGCAGACTTGGATCACTTGATAAAATCCATTACTAACAGATTATAAAGATACCTTTAAGTTCAAACCTAGACGGTAAACATTAGTAAGATCTCCAATCTTATCTGGAGTTGGGGGGGAGGGAGGGGGGATGGTTCCAACCTTGCACAAGATGCCCACGTTGGCGCTTCATCAGAGGGCATTGGATAGCAAGACGGAGCACGAGCTTCTCGACACCCCAAGCATCCCATCATCTCCAATCCGAGGGAAGCAGTATTGGGAGTCTTCAACAGCCATGGGCAAAGGGGAACTTAGTTGAGGAATTTAGAAAGGAGAGGCAGCGCGAGGAGCAGAAGGAGAGGAAGACAAAAGAAAGCTGGCTTTTACCCAGCTCCTTCCACAACCGCAGGCTATCACAAAGTGCTTTACAATCGATGATGTGTAGTCACTGAGGAGATTCCTCAATGGCCGGATAGGCAGCTTTTTGCGAGGTACAAATTGGGAAGACCCAACTGATAATTTTCCTGTTCATCTTAAAAATAGCTCCATGCAATCTTTCACATCACCTGAGAAGGCTTATGTTCCATTTCACCTCCTACAGTGCAGGAATCTCTCAATACTGACCCTCTGACACTGCCGCACTCCCTCAGCACTGACCCACTGACAGTGCGGCACTCCCTCAGCACTGACCCTCTGACAGTGTGGCATGTCCTCAGCACTGAACCTCTGACAGTGCGGCATTCCCTCAGTACTGACCCTCTGACACTGCCGCACTCCCTCAGCACTGACCCTCTCACAGTACAACATTCCCTCAGCACTGACCCTCTGACATTAACTTACATTAACATTGCAGTGAAGTCACTGTGAAAATCCCCCAGGTGCCACACTCCGGTGCCTGTTCGGGTAACACTGAGGGAGGATTTAGCATGATCAATGCATCTAACCAGCACAGCTTTCAGACTGTGGGAGGAAATCGGAGCACCCAGAGGAAACGCACGTAGACACGGGGAGAACTTGCAGATTCCACACAGACAGTGACCCAAGCCAGGAATCGACCCCGGGTGCCTGGCGCTGTGAGGTAGCAGTGCTAACCACTGTGCCACCCAGTAGTATAAATCTCCTGTAGTGATTGTTTGAAATTGGGCATTCCTGTGTTTGTCCTGACGAGTGCAGGATGAAAAGTTTCAGCAATACTTCTGTTCAGCAATATTTAATTTGTTCTCGGTTGAAAGGGGGTAGAATGATCCTTAACCTGCAAAAATATTGTTCCTTTCTGTGAATGTGTGTGTGCACTGCAGCCTAGATGGAAACCAGTTGGGTCTTCAACAATTAACATTTTGCATCACAATTTCTTTTGGCACAAGTCTCTGACGATGCCACAGCACCATCAACTGGGTGAAAGACGTGCTGGTTAGGGTGCATCGGCCGTGCTAATTACTCCCTCAGTGTTATCCGAACAGGCGTCGGAGTGTGGCAACTTGGGGATTTTCACAGTAACTTCATTGCAGTGTTAATGTAAGCCTTACTTGTGACACTAATAAATAAACATTAAAAAACAGGAGAAAAGGGTGCCGATTGGTTGACTCTGATTGGCTGAGGGGTTGCCATGGAGAAAGAAAGATCAGTCCGGATTCATTAGTTAGGATTTAGGAGATTTCCCACAGTTTTGTAGGTGGATTATTTATGAAATCATAGAAATCATAGAAACCCTACAGTGCAGAAGGAGGCCATTCGGCCCATCGAGTCTGCACCGACCACAATCCCACCCAGGCCCTATCCCCACATATTTACTTGCTAATCCCTCTAACCTACGCATCTCAGGACTCTAAGGGGCAATTTTTAACCTGGCCAATCAACCTAACCCGCACATCTTTGGACTGTGGGAGGAAACCGGAGCACCCGGAGGAAACCCACGCAGACACGAGGAGAATGTGCAATCTCCACACAGACAGTGACCCGAGCCGGGAATCGAACCCGGGACCCTGGAGCTGTGAAGCAGCAGTGCTAACCACTGTGCTACCGTGCCGCCATGATATGGCAGAAGCTTGAAATACGATGGCCTGAATGGCCTCCTTGTGCATTCTTCTGCTGTGTGATTCTACGTGAGAGAGTAAAACTGATGTTGGCACAGAATTTCAAAGACTACAATTCTTCGCAATGCAGTGAGGAATCTCCATTTAAGCCTGAAACGGTACCTCCCGGGAATGTCCCCGAATAACACAACCACCAATCAATTGCCACATTTAATTTCTGCGCAAAAAGACAATCAACCTCAAAACACAAATAGCGTTGACCTGAACCCTCTTCACTTCCACTGTTTAAAACACACGGTGAATTCCTCTGTAGCCAGTTTGAGGAGAAACACAGCAGAAAGGCCCTAGGCCAGGGTTAGATTGCTGGATCAAAACCTCAAATTCATCTCACTGAAACTTACAGAAGACTGAAAAGCCTGGATAGAGTGGACGTGAGGAAGATGTCTCCATTAGTAAGGGAGACTAGGATCCAAGGGCACAGCCTCAGAGTAAAGGGATGACCCTATAGAGCTGAAATGAGGAGGAATTGATGAGGATGGCACAGTGGTTAGCACTGCTGCCTCACAGTGCCGGGGACCCGGGTTCAATCCCGGCCTCGGGTGGAGTCTGCACGTTCTCCCCGTGTCTGCATGGGTGCTCCGGTTCCCTCCCACGCTCCAAAGATGTGCAGGTTAGGTGAATTGGCCATGCTAAATTTCCCCTTAGTGTCAGGGGGACTAGCTAGGGTAAATGCATGGGGTTATGGGGATAGGGCCTGGATGGGATTGTGGTCGGTGCAGACTCGAAGGGCTGAATGGCCTCCTTCCACACTGTAGGATTCTATGATTGAATGGTGGATTGCCCCTTAGTGTCCTAAAATGTGTAGGCTGGGGGATTAGCGGGGTAAATACTTGGGGTTACGGGGAACGGGTCTGGATGGGATTTCCCCTTAGTGTCAAGGGGATTACGTTGGGTTTCAAGGATAGGGCCTGGGTGGGATTGTTGTCGGTGCAGACTCAATGGGCCGAATGGCCTCCTTCTGCACTGTCAGGATTCTATGAATTTCTCCAGCCAGACGGTAGTGAATCTGTGGAATTCATTGCCACAGAAGGTTGTGGAGGCCAGGTCATTAAGTATTTAAGACAGAGACAGATAGGTTCTTGATTGGTAAGGGGATCAAAGGTTACGGGGAAAAGGCAGGAGAATGGGGTGGAGAAATATATCAGCCATGATTGAATGGCGGAGCAGACTCGATGGGCCGAATGGCCTAATTCTGCTTCTATATCTTATGACCTTATCTTAATTATTCAGAAGAGTTGGCCAAACAGCAACCTGCAGAGGTTGGATGCAACATTTCATCAGCACCCGGACACACCTGTGTCATTTACCGGGGCAGGATTTCAATGCTTCCAAGGGAGCGGGCATGAAATGGAAAGTCTGAGCACTCCCAAAGCACACTGCTGACACAAATAGATGAATACAGTACTCGCAGTGTGACAGGAGCGCGCGCCACCTTCAGCTCTTACACGATGAACAACACGCTCTTCCCAGCGAGCAAGAGGGATGAATCATTCCGACCCTCTAAACCCACGTCCGAAAGACGTGCTGGTTAGGGTGCATTGGCCATGCTAAATCCTCCCTCGGTGTACCCGAACAGGAGTGTGGGAACTAGGGGATTTTCACAGTAACTTCATTGCAGTGTTAATATAAGCCTACTTGTCACACTAATAAATAAACTTTAAAACTAATATAGAAACACAGGAACTAGAAGCAGGAGGAGGCCATTCGGCCCTTCGAACCTGCTCCGCCATTCATTTTGATCATGGCTGATCATCAAATTCAATATCCTGATCCCTCTCCCTTCCCCCCCGTATCACTTTAGCCCCAAGAGCTCCATCTAAGATAGAAACATATTTAACATTAATGTAATCTCATTGTAACAGGCCTACTTGTGACAATAATAAATAAATAAGCTTTAACTTGAGGGGACGCAGTTGTGTATAATTGTTACAGCCAAGACACCTTTTTATCTTTTTGGTAAAAGGGAAAATAAATACAATTCCTCAACTATTTGTTTAAAATACAATTAAAAGGTAAAGTCCCAGATGACCATAGGCTTTGAGGGGGAGGGCTGACTGGTGGTGATTTAACCTGAGGACGACCACACCTCAGGCAAGGGACAAGATTGAGAAGGTGGGGCCTTTGTGAATCGCATCAGCTGCGACGGGAATTGAACCCACGCTGTTGGTGTCGCTCTGCATCGCTAACCCACCATCCGGCCAAATAATCATGGCTTAAGTTTAAGTTTATTTATTTAAGTTTAAGTTTACTTATTAGTGTCACAAGTGGGCTTACATTGACACTGCAATGAAGTTACTGTGAAAATCCCCTAGTCGCCACACTCCGGCGCCTGTTCGGGTACACTGAGGGGGAATTTAGCATGGTCAGTGCACCTAACCTGCATGTCTGTAGGATGGTAAGGACAATCCAGAGCAGCGGAGGACTCCGGTGCTCCGGAGCATGTGGGCGGCACGGTGGCACAGTGGTTAGCACTGCTGCCTCACAGCGCCAGGGACCCGAGTTCGATTCCCGGCTTGGGGCCACTGTCTGTGTGGAGTTTGCACATTCACCCCGTGGGTTTCCACCGGGTGCTCCGGTTTCCTCCCACAGTCCAAAGACGTGCGGGTTAGATGGATTGGCCGTGCTAAATTGCCCCTTAGTGTCCCGGGACGTGCAGGTTAGAGGGATTAGCGGGGTTGTGGGGATAGGGCCTGGAGTGGGATTGTGGTCGGTGCAGACCCGATGGCCCGAATGGCCTCCTTCTGCACTGTAGAGTTTCTATGATTCTATGAAACCCATGCAGACACGGGGTGAATGTGCAGATGCCGCACAGACAGTGACCCAAGCTGGGAATCAAACCTGGGTCCCTGGTGCTGTGAGGCAGCAGTGCTAACCACTGTGCCACCGCGCCCCCCCCCCCCTGCTAACCACTGTGCCACCGCGCCCCCCCCCCTGCTAACCACTGTGCCACCGTGCCCCCACCCCGGATGTGCTGGCTGGCTAATGGTTGGAGTGTGAGGACAGGTTAAATGATACAAAAGATGTCCAAGAATACATTTAAGCACAGTTGGCAATTCTGGGCATGCCCAAAGAGCAGTGGACTCTCTCGCACATCTCCAGGCCCCATCAATCAGGTCTGACAATCTTTCAAGATTTTTCTTACTTGCATTGTGAAATTGAGGGGGAAGAAATCATTCTTTATTTAAGCAGTTAAATATTATGACAGCCCACTGATAGAGTCATCTGTGAAAAATCAAAAATGAGGAAAGACAGAAGGAAATCATACCCTGTGTAGATCCTTCCGGAAAGTTCTCTGTTGGAGTGTTCTGCACGGGGGCTGCTACGCTAGCCTGCTGAGGTGCGGATGAGGTGCTTGCCATCTGATGGACACTGGAGGCTGCCTGTGACATGTGCTTCGAGGGGGACTTCTGACTGGCGGCCAGTGGCTTACTCGATGAGTAGAAGGAGCTTAGCGTTTGAGGTTTATGCGTTTGGCTCTCTCTGTCCAACAACTTGTCCAGAATCTAGAACAAGCAACATTTCAATTGGGGAAAGAAAGAACATCCTTAGTGAAAACCAGGCTCTATCGAATCGTAGTTTCCAAAATGCAGGAGACACCATTCGGCCCATTGAGTCTGCACTGACTCTCTTACCCTATCCCCGTAACCCCACACATTTCCCATGGCCAATCCATCTAACCTACACATCTTGGGACACCAAGGGACAATTTAGCATGGTCAATCATAGAATCACTTCAGTGCAGGAGGAGGCCATTCGGCCCATCGAGTCTGCACCGATCACAATCCCACCCAGGCCCTATTCCCCATAACCCCATGCATTCACCCTAGCTCGTCCTCCTGACACTAAGGGGCAATTTAGCATGGCCCATACACCTAACCCGCACATCTTTGGACTGTGGGAGGAAACCAGAGCACCCGAAGGAAACCCACGCAGACACGGGGAGAACATGCAGACTCCACACAGACAGTGACCCCCAAGGCGGGAATTGAACTCAGGTCCCTGGAGCTGAGAGGCAGCAGTGCTAACCACTGTGCTGCCTAACTGGGACACTAAGGGGCAATTTAGCATAGTCAATCCACTACAATGCAGAAGGAGGCCATTCAACCCATTAAATCGGCACCAACTCTCTGACAAAACATCGAACCAAGGCCCAATTCCCGTAACCCCACGTATTTATCTGGCTAATCCTGCCTAACCTACACATATTGGGACTTGAAGGGGCAACTGAGCATGGCCAGTCCAGCTAACCTGCTGAAGCGCCCGGAGGAATCCCATGCAGACATGGGGAGACCGTGCAGAATCCGCACAGTCACCCGAAGCTGGAATCGAACCCGGGTCTCGGGCGCTGTGAGGCAGCAGTGCTAACCACCGTGCCACCCATTTGGCAAAGCTTTAACTCGCACCTCCATGGCCCTGAGGAGGTGTATTAAAAAATAGCTATGACCCCGTGATGTCATTGGATATTTGCTCTTGTTCACCTGCTCAGTTGACTTTGTTGCTGCAAACTAGCAAGTTGAACATTTTCTGTTGCCGGTCTCCGGGTTTGTATCACTCAGAGCACATTGAATTATATCAGAACGTAAGAACATAAGAAACAATAGGCCATTCAGCCCTTCGAGCTCTCTCTGCCATCCAAGCAAAAGCTGCCCTCATTAGCTGATGGTGCAAGGACTTGGGGACAGTAATGCAGGGGAGATGTGAGGACAGACTTTGTTTATGCAGCGAGTGCCAATGATTATCCGAATCGTTGCTTACAGGGGTGGTGGAAGCAGAGGCGGTGAATGATCTTGAAAGGAAATTGGATAGGAATGAGCAATAAATAACCTGGGGGGCTCCAGGAATAGACAGGAGAATGGGACTGCCTTTAATACTGTACAGAGTGCTAGCAGAGACTCAATGGGCTGAATGGCCTCCCTGCATGCTGCCAATGACTCAATGGCATGGTCCCGACATTTGAGTCAAGTTATAAACCAACAGCTCACCCATGACAAATAAAACCTGCGCCATTACAGATCGCGATGTCATGCTTACTTTTTTAAGCTTAGCTTGATCATCTTTGTAGGTGATCATGAGGGCAAGTGCAAGGTCTCCTTTCTCCCGCCTGGTGCCTTCACATAACAGAGGGTGTTCCGCTTCACTTATGGTGGTTTTCATACCTGGGGAAATAGCACAAATGAAGAAACCTTGTTGAGTTTTACCAGCCTCGAGGTTACCGATTGAATACATGCTCAGCATAAGAATGACACCTCTTATTTAGAATCAGAGAAATCCTACAGTGCAGAAGGAGGCCATTCAGCCCATCAAGTCTGCACTGACAACAATCCTACCTTGGCACTATCCCCACATAATTATCCCGCTGATCTACACATCTCGGGATACTAAGGGGCAATTTAGCATGGCCAATGCACCTAATCCGCACATCTTTGGACTGTGGGAGGAAACCGGAGCACCCGGAGGAAACCCACGCAGACACAGGGAGAATGTGCAAGCTCCGCACAGACAGTGACCCGTGGCCGGAATCGAACCCGGGTCCCTGGCGCTGTGAGGCAAGAGTGCTAACCACTGTGCCGCCGTGCCCCCCATTGGCACAGTGGTTGGCACTGTGACACTGTGATATTAAAGCCCACATTTCCGATCAAATCACCCCGGGAGGCAGCAGAACGAGGCAGGCCCTTTCAGAACATCAACCTGAACTTAGTGAGCACATTTATCAGAGCAGAATGTCCCAAAGTTGTAATCAGTGACTGAAGCACGAGCAGCAAACTTGAACATTGGAAGATAGGAATAAGAAGTTGGCAATTCAGCCCTTCGATCCTGCTCCGCCATTCAATCAGATCATGGCTGATCTCTCCCTGGTCTCAAATCCACCTCCCCACCTGCTCCCCATGTCCCTTTAACCCGTTTTAAAATTAGAAATATATCCATCTCCTTCTTGAAACCATTCAATGATTCAGACTCCACCGCGCGATGGGGCAGCGAGTTCCACAAATTCACCACCCTCTCTGCAAGTTCCTCCTCATCTCAGTGTTAAATCTACCCCCTTTCAACCTACACCCTGTGACCTCTTGTTCAAGATCACCCCAGAACAGGAAACATTTGGTCCACATTTACTTTATTAATCCCTTTTAAAATTTTATATCCCTCCATCAGATCCCCTCTCATCCTTCTGAACTCCAGCGAGTACAAGCCCAAACTGTTTAACCTCTCCTCGTACGTCAACCCTTTCATCCCCGGAATCAATCTGGTGAACCCAAGGAGGGAGTTATAAAGTTCTAATCAGTCTAGCTTCCTTCCCAACTGCAATTATTAGATCTTTAGGTCACTGTCACACACAATTTCATGGCTAGAGAAAATGTTCATCGACATCCAATTAGGAGCAAGAAAATTTATCATTTTAGCACTTTTTACGACATTGGGAGCGCACAGCCATTGAAAGTCTTTAAAAATAATTACTATTTAACATGACCATAAGACATAGGAGCAGAATTAGGCCACTCGGCCCATCGAGTCTGCTCCGCCATTCAACCATGGCTGATATTTTTCTCATCCCCATTCTCCTGCCTTTTCCCCATAACCCCTGATCCCCTTATTAATCAAGAACCTATCTATCTCTGTCTTAAAGACACTCAATGACCCGGCCTCCACAGCCTTCTGCGGCAAAGAGTTCCACAGATTCACCACTCTCTGGCTGAAGAAATTCCTCCTCATCTCTGTTTTAAAGGATCGTCCCTTTAGCCTGAGGTTGTGCCCTCTGATTCTAGTTTCTCCTACTGGTGGAAACATCCTCTCCACGTCCACTCTATCCAGGCCTCGCGGTATCCTGTAAGTTTCAATAAGATCCCTCCTCATCCTTCTAAACTCCAACAAGTACAGAGCCAGAGTCCTCAACCGTTCCTCATACGACAAGCTATTCATTCCAGGGATCATTCTTCTGAACCTCCTCTGGATCCTTTCCAAGGCCTGCACATCCTTCCTTAGATACGGGGCCCAAAACTGCTCACAATACTCCAAAAGGGGTCTGACCAGAGCCTTATACAGCCTCAGAAGTACATCCCTGCTCTTGTATTCTAGCCCTCTCGACATGAATGCTAACATTGCATTTGCCTTCCTAACCGCTGACTGAACCTGCATGTTAACCTTAACTGGGAGGTCCCATGTGTACGAAATAATCCAAGCACCTATCTTGTTGCGAAGAGTGGGACAGCCTCCTGTCACTGGCCATGCCAACCCCCTCCCAATACACACTAACTCTCACATTCTTCAGGTGCCAGACTGAAGGGGCCTTGGTAACTATGCATTTCAGCATTGGTCCATGATTATTATTTTTCTTTATTCATCCGTGGGACATGGGTGTCGCTGGCTGGCCAGCATTTATTGCCCATCTCAAGTTGTCCTTGAACCGAGTGGCTTGCTCGGCCATTTCAGAGGGCAGTTGAGAGTCAACCACATTGCTGTGGCTCTGAAGTCACATGTAGGCCAGACCAGGTAAGGACAGCAGATTTCCTTCCCTAAAGGGACATTAGTGGGTTTTTCCGACAATCAACAATGGTTTCATGGTCATCAGTCGATTCTTAACTCCAGATTCTTTTTATTAAATTCAAATTCCACCATCCACTGTGGCAGGATTTGAACCTGGGTCCGCAGAACATTAGCTGAGTTTCTGGATTAATAGTGTAGCGATAATACCACTCGGCCATCGCCTCCCCGTATGTTCTGCACTACAGTGGTTTGCCATTGCCTTCTGCAATATGGCTGACTGGGAAACTCTCCCACTCTTACCATATGCCATCAGGCGTATTGGAAAGATTTACAGGTTGCCTGTTTGGTCATGTTATGAACGCACCAGCCATGGTCACCAAGTTCCGGGGTGCGACTCGAACCCAGAGCTTCTGGCTCAGAGATAGGGACACTAACCCACTGCGCCACAAGTGGACAGCAGTGGTTCAAGACAGTGGCTCACCACCCCTTTCTTGAGGGCAATTAAGGATGGGCAATAAATTCTGACCTCGCCAGCAATACATCCAATATTTAGCAAACTTTAGTTATATTCGAGTAAAGCTAATCAACTTATCAAAAGCAGTTGGATCAAATTATAAACAAAACCAAAGATAATGATAGCTGATCTGGTAGAAGTTAGTCAGGAAACAATATGATCAGAATTATACCTTTCATTTTTAAATGGATTACTTTTGAATCATTAAATAGTTGGTCAGTGTAAACCAATTCCCATTCTCGCTGACTTATACTGGCGTCTGGTTAAGTATTGCCTCAAGTTTAAAATTTTAATTCTGCTTTTCAAATCCCTCCATGTCTGTCCTTTCCTTATCTCTGTAACGCTCCGAGATATCTGCACTGCTCTAAGGGAAGGCGGTGGTACGATGGTATTGTCACTGGACTGGTAATCCAGAGACCTAGGGAAATCCTCTGGGGACCCACATTTGAATCCCGCCATGACAGATGGTGAAACTTGAATTCAATAAAAATCTGGAACGAGAGGTCTAAGGATAACCATTGTCATTTGTCGTAAAAACCCATCTGATTGACTAATGCCCTTTAAGGAAGGAAATCTGCCGTCCTTACTTGATCTGGCCTACATGTGACTCCAGAGCTACAGTAATGTGGTTGACTCCAAACTACCCTCTGAAATAGCAATTAGGGATGGGCAGACCAACAGCAGTCAACAACACATCGCCTGAACGAATAATAAAAAGCGTCCCCGATTTTAATTGGTCCACCATTGGTGGCTGTACCTTTGGTTGCCATAGTTGCAAACTCTGGCTCTCTCAAACCTGTCTTCCTCCTTTTAGATACTTGTTAAGATGTACCAAGTTTTTAGTCATTAATATCTCCTGATGTGGCTCGGAATCAAATTTTGTTTCCTAATGCGTTGGGGCGTGTTACTTTTTCATAGACGCTAGCTATATATAAATGCAATCTACTATTAGAATCATTGAATCCTACGGCGCAGGAGCCATTTGGCCCATCGAGTCTGCACTGACCACAATCCCACCCAGGCCCTATTCCAGTAACTCCTCATATTTACCCTGCTAATCCCCCAGACACTAAGGGGCAATTTAGCATGGCCAATCCACCTAACCCAGACAGCTTTGGACTGTGGGAGTAAACCGGAGCACCCGGAGGAAACCCACGCAGACACGGGGAGAATGTGCCAACTTCGCACAGACAGTGACCCAAGCCGGGAATCGAACCCGGGTCCCTGGCGCTGTGAGGCAGCAGTGCTGACCACCGTGCCGCCATTTCTTTTTATTTCTATGAAGCAAAAACAGTGGACGCCATTGCGTTATGGTTGCAGGAACTGTAGAAACAAACTTCAACTTACCCAAAGCAGCAACAGCTGCCTCAAAGCCGAGCTCCTCATCTCCAGGCATCTCATTGTTGCGATTACGACTGGGAGGCCTCGAGCCAGTTGGTGAGACGACTGTAAAAGAAACAGAGTCAGAAACTTGGCTACGATTTTCCCAGCGTGCTCACTGTGGCTGCCAGCGCACTCGAGAGAGAAAAACAATGATTCATGGAGGATGAATGATCACTCAATTTGGCATTTTTGAATAAAATCATCATCGAGTCATCATCGAATGCTGACAGTGCAGAAGGAGACCATTCAGCCCATCGAGCCTGCACCTACAACAATCCCATCCAGACCCCTATCCCCATAACCGCATGCATTTACCCTAGCTAGTCCCCCCGACACTAAGGGGCAATTTAGCACAGCCAATCCAACTAACCAACACATTTTTGGACATTAAGGAGCAATTTAGCTTGGCCAATCCATCTAACCTGCACATCTTTGGCCACCATAGAGCGATTTTGCATGGCCAATCAACCTGACTCGCACATCTTTGGAGTGTGGGAGGAAACCGGAGCACCCGGAGGTAGACCATGCAGATACAGGGAGAACGTGCAAGCTCCACACAGACAGTCACCCGAGGCCGGAATCGAACTTGGGTCCCTGGCGCTGTGAGGCAGCAGTGCTAACCACTGTGCCACCCATGGCCGTACCCACTCGCCTTCTTCAGATCCCAAAAGCTTGGGTCTCCTTCGCCCAGACGGAGGTCTTTCAGGCCACTGCCAGTGCTCTCTCTGCCCATCTCAAGGGCTCTGCCCGCTGTCATTCAGACTCATGCCAAATTATCCTGGTCACCACATTCTCTCACATCACAACACTGGTGCATCCCCATTTACTGCTAATTTAAATAGTCTACACACATTTCTATTTGTGTTGCATGCAAATCAAATACTGAAAGAGAGAAACACTCAAACATTTCTCATTTGAGGAAGTAAAAAGTGCTGGTGTGCACACTCTAGTTGACCAAGGATTATTTAGTTGAATTTAGAAGGATGAGGGGAGGATCTCATTACTGAATACTGAAAGGCCTGGATAGAGTGGACGTGGGGAAGATGTTTCCATTAGTCGGAGAGACTGGGATCCGAGGGCACGGCCTCAGAGTAAAGGGACTTATTTAAGACTTATCTCGATAGCCACATGAACAGACTGGGAATAGAGGGATACAAACGGATGGTCTAGTTAGGAACACATGATCGGTGCAGGCTTGGAGGGCCAAAGGGCCTGTTCCTGTGCTGTATTGTTCTTCGGACGACCCTATAGAACCGAGATGAGGAGAAATTTCTTCATGGTGAATCTGTGGAATTCAGAAGGCTGTGGAGGTCAGGTCATTGAGTGCATTTAAGACAGAGCTAGGTTCTTGATTGGTAAGGGGATCAAAGGTTACTGGAAAAGACGGGAGAATGGGGTTGATAAACATATCAGCCATGATTGAATGGCGGAGCAGACTTGATGAGCCAAATGGTCTTATTCTCCTCCAAGGCAGCACAGTGGGTAGCACTGCTGCCTCACAGCGCCAGGGACCCAGGTTCGATTCCCAGCTTGGGTCATTGTCTGTGTGGGGTTTGCACATTCTCCACATGTCTGGATAGGTTTCCTCCGGGTGCTCCGGTTCCCTCCCACAGTCCAAAGATGTGCAGGTTAAGTGAATTGGCGAGGCTAAATATCCCCTTAGTGTCAGGGGGACTAGCTGGGGTAAATGCATGGGGTTATGGGGAACAGGCCTAGGTGGGATTGTGGTGCAGACTCGATGGGCCAAATGGCCATCTTCTGCACTGTCGGGATTCTATGATTCTATATCTTACTTTCAGCTCGCAAGTCCATACCAGGACCACTAACCAGCACATTTTGTCGATCTCTCATTCCCCCCTGATAAGGCAGCAGAAGACGTCAGTGGCTAAACTATTCAAGTGTCTCGGGTAGAGGAAAGAAATGGGGGAAAAAAACCTTTTGGAGCAGTTATCAACCAACTGAGGTCTGGCTCCTCACCAAGGTCTGGCGTCGATATTGGCAAAGCTGCTTCAGAATTGGATTCAGAAGATTTCCAAAAAAGACCATCAGCTTTCCCAGGATCTTATTGCCAATTCGCATCTCCATCTCGAGAGCAATCACATCATTATTTCAGTGCCCATCAAAGTTTTTGACGTAATGATCTAGCCTTGCAGATGTGATAAAACAGACCCTCTTATTCTTTACTTGGTTAAAGCATATGCCTCTCATCCACATTGCAATACCCTAGCATTTTCCCAGCATGGAGTAGCTCACAAACACTATTTATTTTCTTTAATAAAATTAAATTAAATTAAAATTCAGAGTAAACCTTTCTGAAATATTGTTGGGCCTATATTTCAGATCCAGTTAATGTTCCCTACATCTATAAGCAGAGAATAAGACAAACATCTCCGCCAATTAGAATAACCAAGTAATTCGGGGATGAATGTGAACTACCTTTGAGACGTGTGGGTTAGGTGGATTGGCCTTGGTAAATTGCCCCTTAGTGTCAGGGGGATTTGCAGGGTAAATAAGTGGGGTTATGGGGATAGAGCCTGGGTGGGATTATGGTCGGTGCAGACTCGATGGGCCGAATGGCCTCCTTCTGCACTGTAGGAATTCTATGATGAATGGACACAAGAGCTGGCCTCAAATTATCAGAAATAAAAGCATCAGGGAAAATGAAGGTTGAGGGGTGACTTAAAAGAAGACTTTAAGATTATGGAGGAATTTGACAGGATAGATTCAGAGAATATATTTCCATTTATGAGGGAGTCAAAGTCCATAAATATATGATGGTCACTAATAAATCCGCTCACCCGGAGGAAACCCAGGCAGACACGGGGAGAATGTGCAAACTCTACACAGTGATTCGAGGCTGGAATTGAACCCAGGTCCCTGGCGCAGTGAGGCAGCAGTGCTAACCTCTCTGCCACCATGCCACCCATATCCTTCTATTAATTTCTCCCTCATTTCTTTACCCAGAGGGCGGTGAGAATGTGGAATTTGCTACCACACAAGAGTAGTTGAGGCAAGTGGCATGGGTGTACATAAGGTGAAGCCGATCACATAATCACATAAGGTGATTAGCCAATCAAATGAGGGAGAAATGAATGGCAAGATATGGGTGACACGGTGGCACAGCGGTTAGCACTGCTGCCTCACAGTGCCAGGGACCTGGGTTCGATTCCCGGCATGGGTCACTGTCTGTGTGGAGTTTGCACATTCTCCCCGTGTCTGCGTGGGTTTCTTCCGGGTGCTCCGGTTTCTTCCCACACTCCAAAGATGTGTGGGTTAGATGGAGTGGCCAAGCTAAATTGCTCCTTAGTGTCAGGGAATTAGCAGGGTAAATACATGGGGTTACAGGGATAGGGCCTGGGTGGAATTGTTGCCAGTGCAGGCTCGATGGGCCGAACTTCTGCACTGTAGGGATTCTATGATAAGCTGATCGGGTGACAGAAGGGAGGAGTGTCGTTTGGAATGTAATCCCGGCACAGATATATTGGGCCAAACAGCTCAACTTGCGTTGCAGGTAAGGTGTAACCACGCATGACTGACAAATTAAGTTGCAGAATGTTACCTGGAGTGCACAAAACGTCAAAGATGAAACTGGCCAACATGAGGGGCAGGACAGGCCGATAATCGCAGAAGTTTCCTTCCCTCAGCTGTTCCGCCCTTTCCCGGATTGTATTCATCTCACTGACGCCAAGCGGGATCTTCTTCAACAGTGCCACAATTTCGGACTCCTGGTAAGCCAGCTTCACCTGAAAGAGGGAAACACTTTGAGGGTGCCTGCCGCTGCGTTCCACTCCGAGGTCATAATTACTCAAAGAAAAAACAATAAACTGTGATCACTGCAGTCATACCGAAAACTAATGGGACGTTTTGGAATACAAAACGCAGACAGGAACATTGCGAACATTCTCTCTTCCACCTTCGTCCATTGGGAAAAAAAGATACAAAAGTCTGACGTCACGTACCAACCGACTCAAGGACAGCTTCTTCCCTGCTGCCGTCAGACTTTTGAATGGAACTACCTCGCATTAAGTTGATCTTTCTCTACACCCTAGCTATGACTGTAGCACTACATTCTGCACTCTCTCCTTTCCTTCTCTGTGAACGGTATGCTTTGTCTGTATAGCGCACAATTCTTTTCATTGTATCCCAATACATGTGACAATAATAAATCAAATCAAACCAATTGCAATGTTGTGCCTTCAAATCTGGCCAGTTGTGGTATTACCGCTAGACTATTAATACTCAGCTAATGTTCTGGGGACACAGGTTCGAATCCCGCCACGGCAAATGGTGGAATTTGAATTCAATTTTAAAAATATGGAATTAAGGATCTACCGAGAACTATTAAACCATTGTCGATTGTCGGAAAAACCCATCTGGTTCACTAACGCCCTTTAGGGAAGGAAATCTGCTGTCCTTACCTGGTCTGGCCTACATGTAACTCCAGAGCCACAGCAATGTGGTTGACTCTCAGCTGCTCTTAGGCAACTAGGGATGGGCAATAAATGCTGGCCCAGCCAGCGATTCCCATGTCCCCATGGATCAAAAAAAAATCCCGCCCAGAGCAAATTTATTCAGGTGCACTGAACATAATGCTTTCACTTTTGAGAAAAGATTCACACACAGGGGTCATATACTGTGGCCGTGTATTGACGTACATAATGGCATTCAAATAGCTACGTCCCAAACTGGAATGGAACCATTTTGTCTTTTTAAAAATATATTCATTCTTTCATGAGTTGTGAGCATGACTGATGGGGCCAGCACTTGTTGCTCAACCCAAATTGCTCTTGAGCTAACAGGCTCACTAAGCCACCTTAAAGGGCAGTTATGTAGAAACATAGAAGATAGGAGCAGGAGGAGGCCATTCAGCCCTTCGAGCCTGCTCCGCCATTCATCACAATCATGGCTGATCGTCCAACTCAATTGCCTCATCCTGCTTTCTCCCCATAACCTTTGATCCCATTCGCCGCAAGTGCTATATCCAGCCGCCTCTTGAATACATTCAATGTTTTGACATCAACTACTTCCTGTGGTAATGAATTCCACAGGCTCACCACTCTTTGGGTGAAGAAATGTCTCCTCACCTCCGTCCTAAATGGTCTACCCCGAATCCTCAGACTGTGACCCCTGGTTCTGGACTCACCCACCATCGGGAACATCCTCCCTGCATCTACCCTGTATCGTTAAGAGTCAATTGCATAGAATCATAGAATCCTTGCAGTGCAGAAGGAAGCCATTCGGCCCATTGAGTCTGCACCGATTCTCCGCTGCCTGTGTCCCCAGAGCATTAGCCCGGACCTCTGGATTACTAGTCCAGTTGTGGAGATGCCGGCGTTGGACTGGGGTGAACACAGTAAGAGTTTTAACAACACCAGGTTAAAGTCCAACAGGTTTATTTGGTAGCAAATACCATTAGCTTTCGGAGCGCGAAGGAGCAGCGCTCCGAAAGCTAATGGTATTTGCTACCAAATAAACCTGTTGGACTTTAACCTGGTATTGTTAAAACTCTTACCGTGTTACTAGTCCAGTGACATTGCCCCTACAACACCATCGCTTTCCTATTTCGACTGTACTGCCTGGAAATGCTAAGCTTTTTTTTTTGAAAAGAAAATCAGAAAGCAATCTCTGGTCCGTATCATTTTTATTCTTCTAAATGACCACGGAATCTGCAGTCCATCTCGAACTTTACAGAATGTTTAATTAAATCAATGGCAGAAATCTTTAAAAAGCCAGAAGGGTAGAGGGAATAAAACTTTAATTTTCTAATTAAGTCACATTTGCTGCTGTCGTCAGCGCGTGAATCCACAAAAAAGAAACATAACTTTGTCAATTCCTTACATAGATGTGAGAGAACACTCAATGTTTAATCTCCCCAAAAACAATTGCCCTTTCCTCCACGGAATCTCCTGAGCTCCAGAAGATCAACTCTCTCTATCACTGCTCCAGTAAATTCTCACGCACCAACTGAGTTGGATGCATCGCATTGCCGGGGTGATAAGATGGTCGCACTGCACTGCCAAAAGTCCACGAGTGGGGGCACAATTTTGTCCCAATGGTTTAATTCCAAATCTCAAGGGATTGGGGAATATTCTGGGTGGCACAGTGGTTAGCACTGCTGCCTCACAGCGCCAGGGACTCAGGTTCGATTCCAGCCTTGGGTGACCGTCTGTGTGGAGTTTGCACCTTCTCCCCCGTGTCTGCGTGGGTTTCTTCCGGGTGCTCCCACAGTCCAAAGACATGCAGGTTAGGTTGATTGGCCATGCTACATTCTCCCTTGGTGTCAGGGGGATTAGCGGGGTAAATATGTGGGGTTATGGGAATAGGGCTTGGGTGGGATTGCTGTCAATGCAGGCTCGATGGGCTGAATGGCCTCCTTCTGCACTGCAGGGATTCTATGATTCTTCTATGATATTGTACTTGCCATTATCAATGTGCCACCCATTGGGGACCTCTATATCCTTGAACATCTCCACACCAATTTGAATGGCATAGCCACAGGGATCATCTGGGCAAAGATTGCAGGAAGTATTCCTCTCCCTGCATTCCCAATCCTGCTTTTGTTGGCTCTGAATCAAGTAGCAAACCGCACTGTAACCGTTCAACGATCCGCACACATGAACTGGGTTTAACATTACCCTCCCAGCAAAGAGGGAGCATCGTCAAGGAAGCTCATGTCCTTATGTATATTACGACTGAAAGGCAGGTTCTGGAAGTTGTTCTTTATCCCTTGCTCACCTCCAGGGCTTTCGTTGATGCTGGTGGTCTCTGCAGCTCCAAAGAAAACATGCCAATGCTGTAAGCTAGATTGTGGAGCTCCTGCCTCTCGCTCAGGACAATGAGTAAGAAGGCAGCTTTCGCCAGGGTATTGGTGGCAATTAGCGTTTGCTTGTGAGTCGAAACTTTGTTCTTCTTGCCCTGAAAGAGAGAAATACATTTACACGTGGCCATCCCATCAGCAGAACTCAACATGAGAATTCCGAGTATCAGGGGAGAAAAAATTATTCATTTGAAAGCACGATTTAGGAGGGGTAGGCCACTCGGTCCCTCAAGCCTGTTCCACCATCAATAACATCAGGTTAATCTGATTGTAACCTTCACATTTCCACCTCGCCTTAATAACCTTTCATCTCCGCGATTAGTTAAGAATCTACCCTGCTCTGCCTTAAAAATATTATCTGCTTCCACCACCATTTGAGGAAGAGAGATCCAAGGACTTACCCCTCTCAGAGAGAAACAAAACTAGCCAACGAAAGACTACAGGCCAACAAAAGACTACAGGCCAACAAAAGACTACAGGCCAACAAAAGACTACAGGCCAACAAAAGACTACAGGCCAACAAAAGACTACAGGCCAACAAAAGACTACAGGCCAACAAAAGAGGCGTCAACACAAGAACAGAATGTTGATGGAATTGGATTTCACTAGTTTGCTGCATGCTATAGCAGGACATCATTCTTCAGTACTCACGCTATCAGAGTTAAAATGGGCAGAATTATGCAGCCATTCAGTTCATCATGCACTCTGAAACAACTTTCCCATCAGTTCATTTCCCCAGGGCCCTGCATACTTTCCTTTTTTAAGTATTTATTCAATTCCCGCTTGAAATTTACCACAGGTCGTTCAGGCAGCGCCTTTCAGATCGTCAGAACCCACCGCGTTAAAAATAATTCTGTTCGCCCCCCACTTTTGGTTTGTTGTCAATTACCTTAAATGTTTGCAATGTAAAAGCAAAACAGCAACTCAAAGTTCACGTCATGCCATTTAAGATGTATTACTAGAATCACGGCGGATCGGAGCTACTATCACACACAGTTTTCCAGTGTGTTCAAACTGAGAAACATCCAACAGTCCAATTAGATTACAGATTTGGTCTTTCCCACAGTTTGAGCACCCTCACAGCATTTCAAGTGGTACAAGGCAGGATTACAATGTGGGCGTCACTGCATCCATCTCTCGCAACAGTAATAGAATTGATTTAAGGTGATGAATTAAAAGCATCACCAAAGGTGTTTCCCACATCAAAGCATCATCATAGGACCCCTACCGGCCTATTGAGTCTGCACTGATTCTCTGAGAGAGAGCACACTACCTAGGCCCACACCCCTGCCCTGCCCCCGGAAGCCCACACATTAATCATGGCCGATCCACCTAACCTATCTTTGGACTGTGGGAGGAAACCCACCAGACAAGGCCAACAAAAGGCTACAGGCCAACAAAAGGCTACAGGCCAACAAAACAGGCGTCAACACAAGAACAGTCACCCTGGCGCTGTGAGACAGCTGTGCTAACCACTTCAGCAACATCTCTCTCTTTGCAGCGATGTTCTGTACTTCCACAACTCTCAAGTCCCCTTCTCAACACACATCAGTCCAGGGGAAAAACAAAATAATCCAATTCATTGGACAGCAAGTTAATTTCTTTCTATGTGGAGACAGAGTTACGTCGATTCCAGGTCTATGCCAGCCCTTATGTTTCACATGAGCGTCCTTTCACCACTCTTTATCGCACTCTGCACACCAGCCATTTCTTTCTCCCTCATGTTGATCCAGATTCCCATTTCCACGACTCTTTTATAGTTGCCACCATAGAAAGCATTCTTTCTGGTTGTATCACAGCTTGGTATGGCCCCTGCTCTGCCCAAGACCACAAGAAACGATAAAAGGTTGTGAATGTAGCCCAATCCATCACGCAAACCAGCCTCCCATCCATTGACTCTGTCTACACTGCCCGCAGCCTCGGAAAAGCAGCCAGCATAATTAAGGACCCCACACACCCCGGACATTCTCTCTTCCACCTTCTTCCGTCGGGAAAAAGATACAAAAGTCTGAGGTCACGTACCAACCGACTCAAGAACAGCTTCTTCCCTGCTGCTGTCAGACTTTTGAATGGGCCTACCTTGCATTAAGTTGACCTTTCTCTACACCCTAGCTATGACTGTAGCACTACATTCTGCACTCTCTCCTTTCCCTTCTCTATGAACGGTATGCTTTGTCTGCATAGCTCGCAAGAAACAATACTTTTGACTATATGTTAATACATGTGACAATGATAAATCAAATCAAAATTAAATGCCTCTGTGATATTTGCCTCTATGTGATAGCGAGTTCCACATCCTCACCACTCCCTGGGGTAAAGAAATTTACTATTATTGAATAGTGAATTCACAATTGAATCTATTTATTTCTATCTTTTCTTTCTAGTCTGGTTTTAGATTGTCCCACATTTTTTCTACATCTACTCAACCAAACCAGTTCACAGGTGGAGATGCCTGAGTCAGGTCCGGCTGATTTATTGCGCTGTCTACCTGTCTGGCAACACCATGATTGTCATCTTTGCGTTGGCCTCATCCCTTCCCCCGTCTCTGCAGAATCTTCCAACCCTACAAATCCATCAAGAATTCTGCAACTCCCCAATTCTCACCTCATCCTCCGCCATTTTCATTACATCACAGCTGGAGGCTGTGCCTTCAGCTGCCCGGGTCCTTGGCTCTGGAATTCTTTTCCCAAACCTCTCCAATTCTCACTCCTTCTTGAAGCCACTCCTCAAACCCTACCTCTTTGACCAGGCTTCCCGTCCCTTCTCCCTCTCGGTGTCAAACATGTCTTTTAACACCCGTGCAGAGAGCTTTGGGATGTTAAAGATGTTATTATAGAGCTTCACAGCTCAAGAAGAAGCCCTTCGGTCCATCATGTCTGCACTGGCCATCAAGCATCAAGGGCGGCACGGTGGCACAGCGGTTAGCATGGTGCTGCCTCACAGCGCCAGGGACCCGGGTTCGATTCCCACCTTGGGTCACTGTCTGTGTGGAGTCTGCACGTTCTCCCTGTGTCTGCATGGGTTTCCTCCGGATGCTCCAGTTTCTTCCCACAGTCAGAAAGACGTGCTGGTTAGGGCACATTGGCCGTGCTAAATTCTCTCAGTGTATCCGAACAGGCGCCGGAGTGTGGCGACTAGGGGATTTTCACAGTAACTTCATTGCAGTGTTAATGTAAGCCGTACTTGCGACGCGAATAAATAAACTTTAAAACATTTTCCAGCACTTGATCCGTAGCCTTGTATGCTGTGGCATTCCAGTTGCTCATCGAAATGTTTCTTAGAACTTGTGAGGGTTCCCGCCTCTGCTACCCTTTCAGGCAGCTCCAGATTCCCATCACCCTCTGGGTGAAAACGGTCTTCCTCAAACCCCCTACCAGAATGCAAGTGGTCTTTAAGAGAGTTGGAGGCGTGGATCCGCAATCATTAAAAGCTCAGAAGGTAGCGTGTTCACAGAACTGACCTTCTTTCCAATAATTCAGGAAAAATGAGTACGGACACCGACTGGAATCAAACATGAACGCAATTTTATAGTTTTTTTTACCTTCGTCTGAGGTTGTTCCACCTTCAAATCCGGAGGATTGGCCAAGAGATCTTTGGCGAGGTCAATCGCAAGTCGACAGGCTTCGTTGTTGTAGCCGTGGGCATAAAGTGCCTCAGCACAGGCAAACAAAACCTAGAGAAAACGGAGCCCAGTTATACCCACAATAGGGAACCAAGAACCAGATGAAACCTGCCACTAGAAGCAGAGATATCCCTACTTCCTACTTTTTTTCATCATGGGATTTATTTTTTCATGTGTTGTGGGCACTAGTAAGATCCAATATTTGTTGCCCATTCCTAGTTGCCCTTGAACTGTGTGGTTTGTTTGGCTGTTAGAGTTGCGATGGCTAGTGGTATCATCGCTGAACTATTAATCCAGAAACTCAGCTAATGGGGACCCGGGTTCGAATCCCGCCATGGCAGATGGTGGAATTTGAATTCAAAAATATCTGGAATTAGGAATCTACTGATGACCATGAAACCATTGTTGATTGTTGGAGAAACCCATCTGGGTCACTAATGCCCTTTAGGGAAGGAAATCTGCCGTCCTTACCTGGTCTGGCCTACATGTGACTCCAGAGCCACAGCAATGTGTTTGATTCTCAACTGCCCTCAGGCAACTAGGGATGGGCAATAAATGCTGGCCAGCGACGCCCGTGTCCCACGAATGAATAAAAAAAAGTTAGTATGGGGTTGAGACTAACAAAAGTTACCTAATGCCTGAGAATTTCACACTTATGGGTGACACGGTGGCACAGTGGTTAGCACTGCTGCCTCACAGCTTCAGGAATCTGGGTTCGATTCTCGGCTTGGGTCACTGTCTGTGCATAGTTTGCATGTTTTCCCGTGTCTGCGTGGGTTTCCTCCGGGTGCTCCGGTTTCCTCCCACACTCCAAAGATGTGTGGGTTAGGTGCATTGGCCATGCTAAATTGCACCTTAGTGTCCCGGGATGCATAGGTTAGAGGGATTAGTGGGGTAAATATGCGGGGTCACGGGGATAGGGCCGAGGGGAGATTGTTGTTGGTGCAGACTCAATGGGCCGAATAGCCTCCTTCTGGACTGTACGGATTCTATGATTCTGTGAGCATTTCAGAGGGCAGTTAAAAGTCAACCACATTGCTGTGGCTCTGGAGTCACATGTAGGCCAGACCTGGTAAGGATGGCAGATTTCCTTCCCGAAAGGGACATTAGCGAACCAGATGGGTTTTTGTGACAATGGTTTCCAGATTTTTACTGAATTTACATTTCACCATCTGCCGTGGCGGGATTCAAACCCAGGTCCCCAGGGCATTATCCTGCATCTCTAGACTAATAGCCCGGTGACAAGAACACTACGCCACCACCGCCCCACTTACAAAGGATGGAAGCTTTCACCCTGCCTGTGTGGACTCATTTGGAATCCAGCTCCAGAGGTGATGAGGATCATTCCCGCTTCTCCCAGAATTGATTATTCAAGCATCCCAACACCTGAGCTTCACCCACATTGGGAATTACTGCAAGCGAGATGCAGGAGCAATATTCTTGATTCACTTTCGAGGGTATCGCCTGGGTACTAGTACTCACTTGTTTCATGCCCTCCAACCCAGGTTACTGGTCTAAGACTGCATCCCAAATGTGACAAAAAAACCCCGTGAGTATTGAATGGAAAGCCTATAATTGCTGGAAATCTGAAATAAAAACAGATATTTCTAGAAACATGGGGTAGGTCAGTCAAACTCTGAACTCTTTCACACGTAAACAGAAATCTGTCTTTTGTTCTCAAGGTTGTTACATAGAATCCTACAGTGCAGAAGGAGGTCATTTGGCCCATTGAGACAGCACCGACCACAATCCCACCCAGGCCCCATCCCCATAACCCCATGCATTTACCCTAGCTAGTCCCCCTGACACTAAGGGGCAATTTAGCATGGCCAATGCACCTAACCCGCACATCTTTGGACTGTGGGAGGAAACCAGAGCACCCGGAGGAAACCCATGCAGACACGGGGAGAACGTGCAGACTCCGCACAGACAGTGACCCAAGCTAGGAATCAAACCCGGGACCCTGGCGCTGTGAGGCAGCAGTGCTAACCACCATGCCGCCCTAGCAGCCAGTGGTTACCTGACTGAAAAGCCTTCCTAAGTGTTTTCAGGATATGCTTTACTTTGGTTCCATCCTACCTGCCTCTGGAGTGACACTGGGCTGCATTCTTAAACCACTGCAGTCTATACGAGAAACTCACCTCCAACGGAGTAACCTCCCTGACTCACGCTGGCAAAGGATGAGGGAGAATAACAGTGTGGAGATTGGAGTGCGTGTGGGCCAGATTGAAGTGGAGTGGCAGGTTCAGTTCCCTGAAGGACATTCATGAACAAGTTGAGGCTTTTGTTTTTTTAAAAAAAAGAGAACAACATTCGGGGGAAATTTCTGTTCTGATCCAGTTCTTGTTTCATGAGTTTGCCATGATCTCAGGGCAGCTAATTCTCTGCCGTAATCATGACATAACCATTCATAATCAGTGACTAGTGATCTGCCTCGGGGATCAGTGTTGGGACTGCAATTGTTTACGATTTACATAGATGATTTGGAGTTGGGGACCAAGTGTAGTGTGTCAAAATTCACAGATGACACTAAGATGGGTGGAAGAGCAAAGTGTGCAGAGGACGCTGAAAGTCTGCAAAGGGATATAGATAGTCTAAGTGAGTGGGCGAGGATCTGGCAGATGGAGTACAATGTTGGTAAATGTGAGGTCATCCATTTTGGTCGGAATAACAGCAAAATGGACTATTATTTAAATGGTAAAAAATTGCAGCATGCTACTGTGCAGAGGGACCTGGGTGTCCTTGTGCAGGAATCTCAAAGAGTTGGTTTGCAGGTGCAGCAGGTAATTAAGAAGGCAAATAGAATTTTGTCCTTCATTGCTAGAGGGATGGAGTTTAAAACAGCAAGATTATGTGCAGCTGTATAAGGTGCTGGTGAGGCCACACCTGGAGTACTGTGTACAGTTTTGGTCTCCTTACTTGAGAAGGGATATACTGGCATTGGGGGGGGTGCGGAGGAGATTCACTAGGTTGATTCCGGAGTTGAGAGGGTTGGCTTATGAGGAGAGACTGAGTAAACTGGGGCTATACTCATTGGAATTCAGAAGAATGAGGAGAGATCTTATAGAAACATATAAGATTATGAAGGGAATAGATAAGATAGAAGCAGGGAAGTTGTTTCCACTGGCGGGTGAAACTAGAACTAGGGGGCATGGCCTCAAAATAAGGGAGAGTAGATTTAGGACTGAGCTGAGGAGGAACTTCTTCACACAAGGGTTGTGAATCTCTGGAATTCTCTGCCCAGTGAAGCAGTTGAGGCTACCACATTGAATGTTTTTAAGGCAAGAAAAGATGGATTTTGAACAATAAAGGAATTAAGGGTTATGGTGAGCGGGCGGGTAAGTGGAGCTGAGTCCACGAAAAGATCAGCCATGATCTTATTGAATGGCGGAGCAGGCTCGAGGGGCCAGATGGCCTACTCCTGCTCATAGTTCTTATGTTCTCATGTTCTCGCAAAAGTTAAAGATTTATTTTATCATGTAAATAAAGTGTTTACCTCCATCCGACTCTCCTGCTCAAGCGGTTTTAAACCGGCAAAGATGTCCTGTTCCTCTTCGTTGCCGCCATCATGTTTTTCTTCTTCTTTAGCCACTTCCTGTGGATTAAGGTAATAGACTTGGTAGTCATCCTCTCCCGTCACAGAGCTCTCGGCCACTTCCGGGCCAAGTGTTTTCGACAGGGAGTCCGTCTCCGCCAGAGCTTCCTGCTCGCCGTTGCTCATTTCCTCAGCCGGTTCGCCAGCCTGCCCTTTTGCCGCGGCGCCGTTCGCTTCAGGGTCAAAGCTCTCGACAAAGAAGCCTTCGCTCTCGTCCGGGTACAAGCCCTTGTAGCTATTGGCCGGGCCGTCGTCAAAGTCAAAGGTGTTGCAAGCTTCGGCGCCGAGGGCCAGATTGCCGTCGTCCAGGCCGAGCTCCGCCAGGTCGGGCTCCAGTGAGCTGTCCTCGCTGCTGGTCCTCCTGTTCCCTGAATGTTTGCCGGCGGAGCCTTTCCCCTGAGGTAGTTTAGATTTGGTTGCGCTCGGCTTGTAGACGGGCTTGTCGGCGTCTGTCGGCGCCCGGCTCAGGCTGGACCGGGAGGCGTCGGAGGTAGCTTTCCTTTTGGCCGCGCTCTCTTTGGGCCGGACGGCCATTTCTGGCGGGCTCCTGCCTTTGCCGACGGACGCCAGCTTCGCCCCGGCGGCCTCGGGCCCGTGGGTCTTTGGCGGCGCCGTGCCGCTGGCCTCGCAGGCCGGATCGGCGCTCGGCGCCTCCCCGCAGGCCTTGCTGCTCTTGTGCTGCATGGCCTTGGCCCAGCAGAAGCTGCTCTTCTTCTCGCTGCTGTTGTAGGTGATGCCTGGGATGGGGAAGGCCTCCTCCCAGCTAAAGTAGCAGGCCTCCACCGCGGGCTTGAAGCCCTGGAAGAGCTTGTCCAGCGACTTGCGATGCTGGCCTCTCTTCACAATTTCAATCACCTTCAGGTGCCACTGCCTGAGCTGCGAACAAAGCTCTTTCCTCCTGCAACGCCAAGAAAAAACGTTCAGTCAGCGTGACAACATGAAGCAAATGTCGCCCAGCGCAAAGAAAGCTCTGCTACATCCGGGGAGGATGCGCTAGAATGATCCAGTTCACTTTTTCTTTCGTGATTTGAACAACGGATTACGAATTTTAAATGGACGCGTCAGGATTCTCCAACCTCGCCTGCGTTTGGGATTCTCCAGTCCCGCTGCAGTGATTTGGCCGAGTGGCAAATTCTCCATTCTCGCCGGCAGCGATGCGAGACCGGAGAATTCCGGCCTACGTTTGGATTTAAACAGCCCCAATCAATTCAACATTTGGAGTCTCCAACTTGGCATTGATGACTTTGCATCGATACAATGGCCTGCCTCAAACTTGGAGCATCAGGACTGGGTGACTCCCTTTCCCTTGCAACCACCTCCCCACACAGCCATGGAAGCCAGGGCAAAGTAGCCTGCACAAACAGCATCCTTTCCATCACCTTCAATACTCAGTCCCTCCGTCACCAGTGCAGAGTAGCAGCAGTGCATGCCATATAGAATCCCTACAGTGCAGAAGGAGGCCATTTGGCCCATCGAGACTGCACCGACCTCAATCCCCCCTCGGCCCTATTCCCATAACCTTATGCATTTATCCTGCTATTCCCCCTGACACTAAGGGTCAATTTTGCACGGACAATCCACCTAACCCGCACATCTTTGGACTGAGAGGGGAAACCGGAGCACCCGGAGGAAACCCACGCAGACACGAGGAGAATGTGCAAACTCCACACAGACAGTGACCCAAGCTGTGAATCGAACCCGGGTCCCAGGCGCTGTGAGGCAGCAGTGCTAACCACTGTGCCACCCGTATCTCTAGCTGTTCAAAATGGAAACCGTTCCAGAATTTAAAGCAAGTCCTTTCATACTCCAGATTCTTTGGTACAATGGTGATCACACTTCGTGAAGTGCCTTGGGGTAAACCGGGGTTCATGGAAGGTGTCATATCAATGGAAATCTTTTTATTCAGACCCTAGAGATTTCTAGGACATCATGTCCCTGCTCGCTCTCTCCAATATTTTCAAACGGCAATGTCTATTATCCTTCTTTATTGGCGCAAACCCACTCCATTGGCTATGACACAGATAGCAAATAAACAAAACTCACAACCTTGCAATTTTAAACTCCACACGCAACATACCCGAAGAGTTTGAGCTAACCAATCTCTTCAGTTGTGTTTGGGTCCCGCACTAGGGGAAAGTAGGGATTATCTCGGCTTCTCCACGGTAAGAGCAGCATAGAATTACCTGTGAGGACTCATGGTGGGGTCCAGCACTGCCAGTCTCCAGAGGGCCACCATCTCGTCACACATGCTGGCACATGCATGAGCTGCCACTTCCGACTGACCGTTACTGCGGCCTGTGTGACCACTGGCGCTGCTGTGTGACGCAGAGGTCCGAACGCTGTACCACCATCCAATTATCTAATGGGATTGGAACAAAAATCGTCAGCTGAGCATAGAGGAATTTCAGTTTGCCGTAGACATTGGATTTGAGCATTCCACGGCTGCTAGGCTCTTAAATACCCATGGCTTTAACCTTACAGTTCAGAATCATAGAATCCCTACAGTACAGGAAGTCCGCCATTCGGCCCATCGAGTCTGTACCAACCACAATCCCACCCAGGCCCCATCACTGTAACCCCACACATTTACCCTGCCAATCCCCTCGACACTAGGGTCAATTTAGCACGGCCAGTCAACCTAACCCACACATCTTATTAGTGTCACAAGTAGGCTTACATTCACACTGCAATGAAGTTACTGCGAAAATCCCCTGGTCGCCACACTCCGGTGCCGGTTCGGGCACAGTGAGGGAGAATTTAGCACGGCCAATGCACCTAACCAGCACGTCTTTGGAGTGTGGGTGGAAACTGGAGCACCCGGAGGAAACCCGCGCAGACACGGGGAGAAAACGTGCAACGTCCATACAGACCTGAGGCTGGAATTGAACCTGGGTCCCTGGCGCTGTGAGGCAGCAGTGCTAACCATTATGTCACCATGCTGCCTCCCCCCCCCCACCAACTCTGTCCCTGCTCCAATTTCCATTGCAAAGTGAACGCCCGGGTGTGACCTTCCCTGAAGCCCTCACCGACAGCAGGTAACTGGCACACATTTCCCAGATGGAAACCAAGGACAGCTGGAGGAATGGTGTTCACAGGAACCGAATGCCCCCACAGCCTTACCTGCTCGTAGGTCAAACACTGGTCGGTGAGGATTTCGAGGAGGGGAGCCGCGTTGCTGTCACGGCGTTTGAACATCTCGCGGACGATAGATAAAAGGTTCCAGATGCCCTCAGGCTCTCGCCCGCGAAGGGGCCGTAGGAGGCAAGCCCACTCTGCAGCGGCCGGTGGTTCCGTTGACGATAAGTACAAAGAGTTAACATCACTGTAGGGAGAGCAAAAACCGGACAGAGTGGTGAAGAAGGCATTCGGCATGCTTGGTTTCATCGGTCAGAACATTGAATACAGGAGTTGGGACGTCTTGTTGAAGTTGTACAAGACATTGGTAAGGCCACATTTGGAATACTGTGTGCAGTTCTGGTCACCTTATTATAGAAAGGATATTATTAAACTAGAAAGGGTGCAGAAAAGATTTACTAGGATGCTACCAGGACTTGATGGTTTGAGTTATAAGGAGAGGCTGGATAGACTGGGACTTTTTTCCCTGGAGCATAGGAGGCTGAGGGGTGACCTTATAGAGGTCTATAAAATAATGAGGGGCACAGATCAGCTACATAGTCAATATCTTTTCCCAAAGGTAGGGGAGTCTAAAACTAGAGGGCATAGGTTTAAGGTGAAAGGGGAGAGATACAAAAGTGTCCAGAGGGACAATTTTTTCACACAGAGGGTGGTGAGTGACTGGAACAAGCTGCCAGAGGTAGTAGTAGAGGCGGGTACAATTTTATCTTTTAAAAAGCATTTAGATAGTTACGTGGGTACGATGGGTATAGAGGGATATGGGCCAAATGCGGGCAATTGGGATTAGTTTAGGGATTTAGGGGGGGATAAGGGGGGGGGGGAGAAGGGGGGGAGGGGGGGAGAAGGGGGGGGAGGGGGGAGAAGGGGGGGAAGGGGGGAGAAGGGGGGAGGGAGGGGGAAGGGGGGAGAAGGGGGGAGGGAGGGGGGAGGGGGGAGAAGGGGGGGAGGGGGGAGGGGGGAGAAGGGGGGGAGGGGGGGAGGGGGGAGAAGGGGGGAGAAGGGGGGGAGAAGGGGGGAGGGGGAAGAAGGGGGGGAGGGGGGGAGAAGGGGGGAGGGGGGGAGGGAGGGGAGGAGGGGCGGGGGAGAAGGGGGGGGAGAAGTTCTCAAGTGCTATTGAGAAAAGTTGGGTTCCATTAGATTAGGTTCATCTGCCACACAGCTGAATATTAGATTGGATTAAATTAAGATTAAATTAGAGTGAGTCTTAGAATTGAGATGGATACATTAGCAGAAATAAATAAATAGAGATTGGAGAAAACTGATAGCTTCAGTTTCATTTTTTTAAATTAAACTGTGCTCAAAGGTATATTTCAGCAGCAAAGCAATAGTACAACCAAAGGTCCATCTTAATGTTTTATTGCCGGAATATTAACACTGTACATGAACTGAGAAGGTACTAACTGTACAGATCAGGTAAACTGGCAATCCTCGGGCATGGCAGCAGGGTGTAGCTCCTTGGCTAAAGGGTCAGTCTGTCTTAGCGGAGTGTTAACCTTGCAACCAGAAGATATGAAGGGGATAGGTCCTGGGTAAGATGCTCTGTCACAGACTCATTAGTCTGTGGAATTCCCTTCCACACAGAAAGCAGTGGAGGCTGGCTCACTGAACCTATTCAAGGCAGAGTTAAGACACAATTCTTTTGACAAGGGATTCCAGCGTTATGGGGGACAAGACAAGAAAATGGAGTCACAGCCACAAAGAGATCAGCCCCGACCTCAACGAATGCCAGAACAGGCTTGAGGGGCTGAATGGCCTACTCCCCCGTTCCTTGTGCTCCTAGAATCAGACAGCGCAGGAACAGGCCCTTCGGCCCACTATGTCGATGCTGAACAGAGGCATCGGATCACAAAGCGCAGACATAAAGGGTTTGACTTCAATCACCTCCACCGCCCCCCCCCCCCCCCCGCTCCAGGTGGCAGCAGTTTCAGTCATCGACCAGGCCTCCCCCAGTAAAGCCGGGGTCAGAACACTATTTAACATGAAAAATCCGCATCCTGATACACCATGTATCACGGGTGGCACAGTGGGTTAGCACTGCTGCCTCACAGCGCAAGGGACACGGGTTCAATTCCGGCCTCAGGTCACTGTCTGTGTGGAGTTTGCATGTTCTTCCCGTGTCTGCGTGGGTTTCCTCCGGGTGCTCCGGTTTCCTCCCATAGTTGTGTAGGTTAGGTGGATTGGCCATGCTAAATTGCCCCTGAGTGAGCCAAGATGAATAGGTGAGGGCGCTTAGTGGGACGGCCTGTCAGAGAGTCGGTGCAGGCTCGATGGGCTGAATGGCCTCCTTCTGCACTGTAAGGATTCTATCATTCTTGACGGCGTGAACCATATTGCTGTTAAAAGCCCAGGAGGTGGGCGGAGTGTTGTGGACGGTCACAGGACTTCGCTTTGCACATAATTAGCTGCCATACCTGCCCCATAATTCACTGCAAAGTGCTCGAGTCATCCTTAAGACAGCTCACTGAAACACAAACCTTTCACTAACTGATTCTGCTCCAACAGGGAAACACCATCACAAGGGTTCAAATTAACACTCGGGCATCACGATTAGTGTAAATTTTGGTGGACCCCCCAATTTGTTGATTGGTACAAATAAATCCTGGAAATCTGTGCAATCTCTCTGATGAATTCTCTTTTAGCAGCGAGACACAGACTTGGATTTCTATAGAATTTGTCATTGCCTCAGGTCATCCCAAAGCACTTTACAGTCAATGAGGTACCTTTGGAAGTGTTTTAAGTTTAAAGTTTAAGTTTATATTTATTTGTGGGACATGGGCGTCGCTGGCTGGGCCAGCATTTATTGCCCATCCCTAGTTGCCCGAGGGCAGTTGAGAGTCAGCCACATTGCTGTGGCTCTGGAGTCACATGTAGGCCAGACCAGGTAAGGATGGCAGATTTCCTTCCCCAAAGGACATTAGTGACCCAGATTGGGTTTTTCCGACAATCGACATCAGTAGATTCTTAATTCCAGATTTTTTAAAAAAATTGAATTCAAATTCTACCATCTGCTGTGGCGGGATTCGAACTATGGTCCACAGAACATTAGCTGAATTTCTGAATAGTCTAGCGATAATACCACTAGGCCAGTGCCTTCCGAGTCTACTTGTGACACTAATAACGTATATTTATTAGTGTGATAAGTATGCTTACATTAACACCGCAATGAAGTTACTGTGAAAATCCCCTAGTCGCCACACTCTGGCACCTGTTCGGGTACACTGAGGGAGAATTTAGCACAGCCAATGCACCTAACCAGCACGTCTTTCGGACTGTGGGAGGGACACCGGAGCACCCGGAGGAAACTCATGCAGACACGGGGAGAACGTGCAGACTACGCACAGACAGTGACCAAAGCCGTGAATCGAACCCGGGTCCCTGGCGCTGTGAGGCAGCAGTGCTAACCACTGTGCCACCGTGCCGCCCTGGTGTAATCCTGGTTGTGATGCAGAAAATGTGACAGCCACCTTAAACACAGTAAGCTCCCACAAACAGCGGACCAGAAAATCTGTTGTTTTTTTGCGTGTGTGATGTCGATGGAAGGATAAATGTTGGCTCGGACACCGGGGAGGATCCCTCCTGGCCTTCTTCAAAGCAGTACGGCAAATGCTTTGCAAAGAGAGCAGAAAAGGCCTGGGTTTAATGTCTCATCTGAAAGCAACGCTGTACTGAGGGCACACTGGAGTGTCAGCTTCGATTATTGATCCTCTTGGAGGAGGTGGTGGTGGTGGTGGTGGTGGTGGTGGGGGGGGGGGGGGGGGGGGGAAGAGTGGGGGTACCTGAACCCACGACTGCCTGACCCAGAGACGCGAATGCTACCCACTGGGCCGCAGCTGACACCGAGGGAACAAATATGACCTACAGGAAAGCCGATGGAAGAAGGGATTAAGGAAAAAGGATTACCTGAACACGACAGGCGAGGGGCCACAGAACTTGTGGAGGGTTTTCTTGATGTTGTCACTAAGTGTGGATTCATCAAGGTACCAGGTGCTCTGGTCTGAAGCAGATGGTCCCGCGGTGGGATCTGTCAATAGCAATCAACTTTTTCAAATGAACTTAAGGTTTCCCACAGATAAAAGCTGGCAACAGAGTTCGACAATTAAAAAACAAATACCTGTTCGGCCAACAGTACAAGATGTTACGTTACAGTACTTGCAGCACATTCGGCCCTTCGGGTCTGTGCTAGTTTCAACAAATGACATCTCACCCCATCACCAAATCCTTCTATTCCTTTCACCCTCATGACTTAACCGCCCCTTAAATGCCTCTCCGCCGCAACTCCTCACAATGGTCAGCATTCAGGTAAAGAACTGCCCCGTGTGCCGGGCTGCGTAATACCCGAGTGCTGAAACACTGATGTCGGGGTGTCTGCTCCAGACTAACCTGCCTGACCTCCACCTGTGCAAAGAACACTGGGAACGGCGGCGATAAATTTCACTAGAAATGTATGAGGTGTGATCAGCACCAGGGAGTTTGTTGGGGTGAAAATCTACTGCAGTATTTTGCAAACTCGCACATCAGTCAGAGCGATCTTGGTGGTTATAGATCCCGGTTTCAAAAGAAGGAAGTTGGATTGACTGAGTCATTCTTGTATTTGGTTTGGCAAAGTTCTCCATTTAGGTTGTTGTCTGTGGGATACATAACGTTGTGTTATGTGACGGTACAACTCTCAGACACGTGAGATCGTGCGAGAAGATAAAAACGAAGGGGATTAAAACCGCCAAAAAAATAGAACTTCACTTAAAACTTGGAGTGGCACAATGGTTAGCATTGCTGCCTCACAGTGCCAGGGATCCGGGTTCAATCCCAGCCTTGGGTGACTGTCCGTGTGGAGTCTGCACGTTCTCCCCGTCTCTGCGTGGGTTTCCTCCGGCTGCTCCGGTTTCCTCCCACACTCCAAAGGTGTGCCGTTTACGTGCATTGACCATGCTAAATTGCCCCTTAATGTCCCAAGATGTGTAGGTTAGGGGGATTAGTGGGGTAAATCTGTGGGGTTACGGGGATAGGGCAGGGGGGTTGGGTCTGAGTATGATGGGGATGAGAATCATATCAGCCATGATTGAATGGTGGAGCAGACTCGATGGGCCGAATGGCCTAATTCTGCTCCGATATCTTATGGTCTAAGATGCTCTGCCCGGGAGTTGGTGCAAACCCGATGGGCCAAGTGGCCTCCTTCCGCACTGTAGGGATTCTATGATTTTCTTTTTCCAGTGAAAGCTTCAATGGAGGGTCTATAACCTGCAGGAGAACTTTCTTGGCTCATGAAGGTTTATACATTGCAATTCTACAATTTCCCAACCTTGCTCCCTACTCGTTGCTGCAATTTAAGATGGTAAAACCCCAGCCAGTGTTCCAATCCAGCGTAGCAATGAGAACATTTAATACGGTACAGGAATTACTGCAAGCAAGACAGTATTAGATTACGGTCACTCATCTACAGAGTCTAAATTGTGGATATCATCTTAATTACTTGCAAGGTGTGGACAAAAGCTCCCTTTGGGGTCTATCACGACCAATTGTATCATAAAGCCGCCTTGCTCCGACTGTATTGTTGCGTTTCCACTTGCGGCGGTAAGTTATTCAAACCCATCCATTATTACTCCATACGAACCATTCTAATCTCATAAGATGTTGCTGTCCTATTTCACCTTCCCTCGTGGACTGCAGCAGGCTCCAATTGTTAATTAGCTCTCCAATTATCTCTCAATCCTGCAGCCAGTATATTTCAATTTCTTCCCCTCCACCCAGAGGTTGTGTGACTTTCCTCAAATTCTAGGGCCAGGGTTCTGTCTGTTCCCCCACCCCTCACACTCAAAGACCCTGCTCCCACCACCTACTCAGGAAGAGAGTTCCAAAGACTCTCAGCCCCCAGTGAAAGATTTTACCTCATAGAATCATAGAATTCTTAATAGTGCAGAAGAAGGCCATTTGGCTCATTGAGTGTGTACCAACCACAATTCCACCCAGGCCCTATCCCCGCAACTCCGTGCATGTACCCTAGCTAGTTCCCCTGACACTAAGGGGCAATTTAGCATGGCCAATCCACCCAACCTGCACATCTTTGGACACTAAGGGCAATTTAGCATGGCCAATCCACCCAACCTGCACATCTTTGGACACTAAGGGGCAATTTAGCATGGCCAATCCACCCAACCTGCACATCTTTGGGCACTAAGGGGCAATTTAGCATGGCCAATCCACCCAACCTGCACATCTTTGGACACTAAGGGGCAATTTAGCATGGCCAAATCCACCCGACCTGCACATCTTTGGACACTAAGGGGCAATTTAGCATGGCCAATCCACCTAACCCACACATCTTTGGAATGTGGGAGGAAACCGGACCATCCGGAGGAAACCCACGCAGACATGGGGAGAACATGCAAACTCCACACAGACAGTCACCCAAGCCAGGAATTGAACCCGGGTCCCCATCACTGTGAGGCAGCAGTGCCAACCACTGTGCCACCATGCCACCCATAAAAGAAGCGTGAGGTGCGCCTGGGATTTGAACTCGGGATCTCCTGCATTTTAATACAGTTCCCTAAGCGAGAATCGTACCCCTAGACCAATGAACCAATCACAAGTGTTTTGGAATTGTAGTCAAGTGGTTTTATTATCACTGTCGAGAGGAAATAGCAGAGAATGGTTTCGATCCTCTGGGTGGTGGGCTTCCGCTGCACCACTCTGCTCTGCAGTTTAAATGGGCGACCCCTTATTGTTATGATGTGGAGGTGCCGGCGTTGGACTGGGGTGGGCACAGTAAGAAGTCTCACAACACCAGGTTAAAGTCCAGTGGACTCACCTGATGAAGGAGCAGCACTCTGAAAGCTCGTGATTCCAAATAAACCTGTTGGACTCTAACCTGGTGTTGTGAGGCTTCGTACCGTGCCCTTATTTTTAAACATTGACCCTTCCTCCCCACCGGTTCTGGATTCTCCCACAAAGAGGGAACTATCTCTCCCCACCTGCTCCATCGTTTCCCCCGCTTGAAAGACACCCAGCCATTATTTCTACCGCTTCCATGTACAACGGCCAAACTGTAACACAAATGGCACCAGATGCCGGTTATCGGTTACCTGGAGCCCCGCACACGGTGTTAATCGCTGTCGACTGGGAAGAAAGCAGCTCATCCAAGAGTCTTTGTGCAGTGGGCAGGATCTGCAGGGGACGAGAGAGAGAGAGAAATGAGTCCACAAGGCAAGAATTCAACAAAGCAACTGATCTCTCACCTAACAGGATTTTGGCAACAATTTAAGCACAACCTTGCATCCAGTCTCAAAAAATGTATCAGACCATCCTCCCCCTGTGATCCCATTGACACTTCTAAGATTCTCACAGAGGGTGACAGGGTAGATGTGGGTAAGACGATTGCCCTGGTTGGTGAGTCTAGAACCAAAGAGAAGTGTCAGAGTAAAGGGCAAGGCCACTTAAGACTGTGATGAGGAGGAATTTCTTCACTCAAGAGAGTCTTTGGAATTCTCCGTAGCGGCTCAATCACTGAGCGTGTTTGAGACCCGAGTTCGATTCCCGGCTTGGGTCACTGTCTGTGTGGAGTTTGCACGTTGTCCCCCGTGTCTGCCTGGGTGTCCTCCGGGTGCTCTGATTTCCCCCCACAGTTCAAAGATGTGCGGGTTAGGTGGATTGGCCGTGCTAAATTGCCCATAGGGGACAAGCTAGGGTAAATATGTGGGGTTACAAGAATAGGGCCTGGGTGGGATCGTGGTTGGGTGCAGATTTGATGGGCTGAATGGCCTCCTTCTGCACTGTGGAGATTCTATGAAAACACAGTATGAAATGACAGCAAACTATGAGAATCATCTCCACTTTCCCATTTCCAAGGCTCTCAGAGACAACTCTTGTTGAAAAAAGTATACTCCACTGTAACCTCTCCGGCCTGGAATGATTGGGATGGAGACATTTTTGGATTTGGCATTCTTTTGGATTATAGGATGAAGTTAGAATCCCTAACAAGAAGTGAGAGAGCCAGAAAATGCCATACAGAAATGTGGGAGGTGATGGCCTCGTGGTATTATCGCTAGACTATTAATCCAGAAACTCAGCTAATGTTCTGGGGACCCAGGTTCGAATCCCGCCACGGCAGATGGTGGAATTTGAACTAAAAAAATATCTGGAATTAAGAATCTACTGATGACCGTGAAACCATTGTCGATTGTTGGGAAAAAACCATCTGGTTCACTAATGTCCTTTAGGGAAGGAAATCTGCCGTCCTTGCCTGGTCTGGCCTACCTGTGACTCCAGAGCCACAGCAATGTGGTTGACTCTCAACTGCCTTCAGGAAACTAGGGATGGGCAATAAATGCTGGCCCAGCCAGCGACGCCCATGTCCCATTAATTTTTAAAAATTACCCGAAGCATAAAAATATGTTGGAGAGATGGTGAAGACTCAATGGGCCGAATGGCCTCCTTCTGCACTGTAGGGATTCGAAGATTCAATTTCCACTTCCAACGTACTGTGCTAAAATGATGCTGCAAGTCTGCTCTAAGCATTTCCAGACAACTGGCATCGCACAAAAATAAATATTTGAACTGGAGAGGTTACAGAACATTATGTAAACTATGATCGTTTTGACAAAGTTACATTCTGAACAATTCAAAAGCTACACTCAACAGTTTTTGCCCCCTAGTTTCATTCATCCATACAGACAACAGTGAAACGGTGTCAGGATTTTGCGCCAATTCCAATGGTTCTCACCGGTTAGCCGATAATTCCTTACCTGCTGAGGCAATTCGCTGATCAAATACTGAGCAAACTTCTGCAGCTGATCCCTCTGCAGTCGGGACAGTGATTCAGACACTGGTGCTCGCAAACACACCGCTGAGGCCTTCGAAAGAAAGAAGGAAACATAAGAACACAAGAACTAGGAGCAGGAGTAGGCCATCTGGCCCCTCGAGCCTGCTCCGCCATTCAGTAAGATCGCGGCTGATCTTTTCGTGGACTCGGCTCCACTTACCCGCCCGCTCACCATAACCCTTAATTCCTTTACTGTTCAAAAATCTATCTATCCTTGCCCTTAAAAACATTCAGAGAGGCAGCCTCAACTGCTTCACTGGGCAGGGAATTCCACAGATTCACAACCTGAGCTTTCACAAATGGTGACTTGACAGAAAGGGGGGGGGGGGGCCAAGGGGCAAAAAAGAAAACACAATCTAAAAAAGGGAGGAACAAAAACACTTGTTAACAAGTTTTTAAAATGACAATCACACAAGATCCTCAGGCATTGGACTCGAAGAGTCAGAAAGAACCTACAAAATACTTCAAGATTACCCTTCGAGAATCCTTCGAACCTATGAAAAATACTACAAAATTGATTTTGATTTGATTTATTATTGTCACATACGGTGAAAAGTATTGTTTCTTGCGCGCTATACAGACAAAGCATACCGTTCATAGAGAAGGAAACAAGGGAACGTAGTGTTACAGTCACAGAAAAGAGTTAGAATGAAGTTTTAGAAGCATAGAACGAGAGTAAAAGATAGAATTGGAAGGTATGCTGGGTAGAGCGTGCAAGAAGTCGCCTCACTCCAGCGCCATCTTGGATATGTGCAGATTAGAAATCGAATGACTAATTTGTGGCTCTGTAGATCAATAACAATGATTAATACCTTGTCCCCACAGCCTCAAAGATTTTGAATCTCAATCCGTTGGGTTTACACTCACGCAAGTTTACTTGTTAAAATATTTTGGATGGCCAATGAACCATAATTCCTACAACATAGAAACCAGAATCAGGAGTTTGCCATGCGGCCCTTCAAGCCTGCTCCGCCATCCATTATGATCATGGGTGACCATCGAATTCAATATCCTGGTTCCCCCCTTCCTCCCATATCCCTTTAGCCTTGAGAATTGTATCTAATTTCTTCTTGAAATCACACAATGTTTTGGCCTCAACTACTTCCTGTGGTAATGAATTCCACACATTCACCACCCCCTGGGTGAAGAAATTTCTCCTCACCTCAGTTCTAAAAGGTTTACCCCTTATCCTCAAACTATGACCCCCTAGTTCTGGACTCCCTCACCATCGGGAACATTCTTTCTGAATCTACCCTGTCTAACTCTGTTAGAATTTTCTAAGTTTCTATGACATCATAGAATCCCTATAGTGCAGCAGGAGGCCATTCGGCCCATCGAGTCTGCACCGACCACATCCCACCCAGGCCCTATTCCCATAACCCCACACATTTACCCTACTATTCCCCTTGACACTATGGTTAGTTTGCATGGCCAATCAACCTAACCCATCTTTGGGAGCGTGGGAGGAAACTGGAGCAGCCGGAGGAAACCCACGCAGACACCGGGAAAACGTGCAAACTCCAAACAGACAGTGACCTGAGGTTGGAATTGAATCCGAGTCCCTGATGCTGAGAGGCAGCAGTGCTCCCCTCTCACACTTCTAGACTCCAATGAATATAATCCTAACCAGTTTCTTTATATGACAAACCTGCCATCCCAAGAATCAGCCTAGAACAAAAATTCCTACCCACAGCAATAACTTCATGAATTAGCAGGAATAAGCTTGAGTCGTGGTACGGTGGCACAGTGGTTAGCACTGCTGCCTCACAGCTCCAAGAACCTGAGTTCAATTCCCGGCTCGGGTCACTGTCTGTGTGGAGTTTGCATGTTCCCCCCACATCTGCGTGGGTTTCCTCCGGGTGCTCCGGTTTCCTCCCACAGTCCAAAGATGTGCAGGTTGGGGTTGATTGGCCATGCAAAATTGCCCCTCAGTGTCCTGGGATGTGTAGGTTAGAGGGATTAGTGGGGTGAATGTGTAGGGTTGTGGGGATAGGGCCTGGTGTGGATTGTTGCCAGTGCAGACTCGATGGGCCGAATGGCCTCCTTCTGCACTGTAGGGATTCTATGATTCTATAGGTATTACTCAGTACGATTATTTGAGGGCACAGTGAGTGCAGAAATACATTTGAAATTTATTAGAAAGGAATGGTACAAAAGGAGGGAACCGCAGTGATGTTCACACTCGAAGCAATGATGGCAGATAAATACACTAGCACTCACCCTGATTCCAGATGCACTCATTGGGACTTGGACGGCCCATTGCCCACATATTCACGAGTTACACTGGACAAAGAAGCTGCGTTAATATAGCGCCTTTCACAACCTCGGGGAATCCCTGAAGTGATTCACAGCCAACGAAGCAATCTTAAGGTATCGCCACTGTTGCAATCGCGGCGACCCTTGCACCTTGGGGGAAAAGCCAGCGCTTTTGTTTTGAGAGCTATCCCTTCACGGCTGAAGTGAGAGCGCGGTAATTGGGACGAGGGGGTGAATTGGACCTCTTGGCTACAGCATGCTTAGCCTCCGAGAGGTAAAACTTCAGCGGCGGTTGCTGTGGAGTTGAAGAAAAGGGTAAAAAGATACCCGATTGGGATATCGCATTGCACTTAGTGCTGTTCAGGAGGGAGACAGGATAGCTGTGTTTAATGCCACACTGACGTGGGAATGCTTGTTTTGAGATGCATCTTCAGTGTATCGACTAATTAAAAAGTGAAATTTCTCTCTTTATTGGAGATACATTTTACTTGCTAATGTTTGAATTTTTCTTGGTTCAAAATCCCCCAATTCTTTTGATCCCCTTTGCCCCCAAGTGCTATATCTGACTGCTTATTCAAAACATGCCATGTTTTGGCCTCAGCTGCTTTCTGTGGCAGTGAATTCCACAGGCTGCCCACTCTCTGCGTGAACTTCCAGTCATAGAGGTTTACAGCATGGAAACAGGCCCTTCGGCCCAACTAGTCCCATGCCGCCCTTTTTTTTAAACCCCGAAGCTAGTCCCAATTGCCCCCGTTTGGCCCATATCCCTCTGTACCCATCGTACCCATGTAACTGTCTAAACGCTTTTTAAAAGACAAAAATTGTATCCACCACCACTGCTACCTCTGGCAGCTTGTTCCAGACACTCACTACCCTCTGAGTGAAAAGATTGCCCCTCTAGACCCTTTTGTATCTCTCTCCCCTCTCACCTTAAACCTGTGCCCTCTAGTTTTAGTCCTATAGAGAGGATATTCATTTTCATCACTCTGTTCTGTTCCCTCTCTTTCCTCGGCCTATGCACTCGTATTGTGATGGAATGGACAGACTGATGACCAACTCCCAGAAAGCCATCAACTGCTACATGCTGCAACAACCCCCAGGCTTAATTGCCCTCCTACTGTCCTCATCCTTTGGGATAGTGCAGTGAGCCCATGACAGCGTGAGACAGAGAGCGAGCGAGAGAACAGCTACACCTCTCTTTTCAACTTCTCCAGCACATTTACTACCACAAGGCTACTTTGGAAAACATGAACTTTCTTCCAAAAGAGTGTTGCACAGGCAACAGACCCAGCATTACTCACTGCGTACTGCTTACACAGGAACAATGCCAAGAGTATGAGGAGCCATTACTTATTAACAGAATCTTTAAACTTGGTTCTACAAATAACCGTTGACAACTAAATCTTTATGCTTTTAAAGGCCCAATCGGACAGAGATTGCGAAGAGGAATTACATTAAAAAGGCTTTTAATCCCCTGGATGGACTGGGCTTCATTCACGACCCTTCATAGTTTCTTGCGGTCTTGGACAGAGCAGGAGCCATACCAAGCTGTGATAAAACCAGAAAGAATGCTTTCTATGGTGCATCTGCAGAAGTTGGTGAGAGTCGTAGCTGACATGCCGAATTTCCTTAGTCTCCTGAGAAAGTAGGCTCCTTAAATCACTCCAACTTAATTTTTCCTCCTCTTGTTTGAGTCACTTCATGTCTCTGTCACCCCCCTCCAATCTAACAAACACCGCCTGGTCACCTTCCAGAACTTTCTGTTCCTCAGACAAGCACCCTTCCATCTCCCCAGCATCCATGCCTTCAGCCAGTTGGGCCCCAGGCCCTGGAATTCCACCCATGAGCCCTTCCAGTCTCTCCTGACTCTTCTTAAAATTCACCTCTGTGACCCCGAATTTGGCCACCCTCGCTAACAGCTTCCATAGCTCCGCATCTCTTTCGCTCGATTACCCCTCCGAGAGATGCCTTTGGGATTGTCGTTCTATCCATCACAAGTACGATGTAAACTGAAAGTTGTTGTGGTTTCCATTCGCACCACTTCACACCAATACCATCCACCACTTCTCATATTTACGTTCAATTTAAATGATATTTACTTGCAATTCATCCTCATAACCAGGCACCCTCTAAACATTAGCAGATTCTTTTTCCACTAAACGAATATGCAGCTAATCACTGGGTGAAAATCCAGGGAAAAACAAACCCAGCCTATCCAGTCTCTCCTCATAGCTCAAACTTTCAATCCCAAACAACATCCTGGTGTATCTCCTCTGAGCCCTGTCCAGTGCCATCGCATCCTTCCGATAGTGTGGTGACCACAACTGCACACAGTACTCCACCTGCGGCCTCACCAATGTTTTATAAGTTTGTACCTGGACCTCCCTGCTCCTCTATACTATGCCCCGGCTAATGAAGGCAAGCATTCCATATGCCTTCTTCACCACCCCATCTACCTGTGCTGCTACCTTCAGGGATCCACGGACTTGTACCCCAAGGTCCCTTTGTTCCTCGATACTCCCTAAGGACCTACCGTTCATTGTGTATATCCTACCCTTATTAGACCTCGCATAATGCATCACCTCACACTTATCAGACCATAAGACCATAAGACATAGGAGCGGAAGTAAGGCCATTCGGCCCATCGAGTCCACTCCACCATTCAATCATGGTTGATTTCAACTCCATTTACCCGCTCTCTCCCCATAGCCCTTAATTCCTCGAGAAATCAAGAATTTATCAATTTCTGTCTTGAAGACGCTCAACGTCTCGGCCTCCACAGCCCTCTGTGGCAATGAATTCCACAGACCCACCACTCTCTGGCTGAAGAAATTTCTCCTCATCTCTGTTCTAAAGTGACTCCCTTTTATTCTAAGGCTGTGCCCCCGCGTCCTAGTCTCCCCTGTTAATGGAAACAACTTCCCTACGTCCATCCTATCTAAGCCGTTCATTATCTTGTAAGTTTCTATCAGATCTCCCCTCAACCTCCTAAACTCCAATGAATATAATCCCACGATCCTCAGACGTTCATCGTATGTCAGGCCTACCATTCCTGGGATCATCCGTGTGAATCTCCGCTGGACCCGCTCCAGTGCCAGTATGTCCTTCCTGAGGTGTGGGGCCCAAAATTGCTCACAGTACTCCAAATGGGGCCTAACCAGTGCTTTATAAAGCCTCAGAAGTACATCCCTGCTTTTGTATTCCAAGCCTCTTGAGATAAATGACAACATTACATTTGCTTTCTTAATTACGGACTCAACCTGCAAGTTTACCTTTAGAGAATCCTGGACTAGGACTCCCAAGTCCCTTTGCACTTTAGCATTATGAATTTTGTCACCGTTTAGAAAATAGTCCATGCCTCTATTCTTTTTTCCAAAGTGTACGACCTCGCACTTGCCCACGTTGAATTTCATCAGCCACTTCTTGGACCACTCTCCTAAACTGTCTAAATCTTTCTGCAGCCTCCCCACCTCCTCAATACTACCTGCCCCTCCACCTATCTTTGTATCATCGGCAAACTTGGCCAGAATGCTCCCAGTCCCGTCATCTAGATCGGATTTAATCAGGATTAAATTCAGTCTGCCATTGCTCTGTCCAATGGTACCGTGGTCAGCACTGCTGCCTCACAGTGTCAGGGACCCGGGTTCGATTCCCGGCTTGGGTCACTGTCTGTGCAGAGTCTGCACGTTCTCCCCCATATCTGCGTGGGTTTCCTCCGGGTGCTCCGGTTTCCTCCCGCAGTCTGAAAGACGTGCTGGTTAGGCGCATTGACCTGAACAGGTGCCGGAGTGTGACGACTAGGGGAATTTCACAGTAACTTCATTGTCGTGTTAATGCAAACCTTATTTGTGACTAATAATAAATAAACTGAACTAAAAAACTGATAGCCAAGTTCCGCACACATGAGGACGGCCTAAACTGGGATCTTGGGTTCATGTCACACTATCAGTAACCCCCACAGCTTGCCTCCTGGACTTGCAGAATCTCACTGGCTGTCCTGTCTGGAGACAATACACATCTCTTTAACCTGTGCTTAATGCTCCCTCCACTCACATTGTCTGTATCTTTAAGAGCTGGTTGGCTGTAGAGATTCGCATTCTAATCAGTATTCTGTAACTTGATTTTGTGTCTCTGTGCCCTGTTTGAGAGCAGATATCCACTCCATCTGATGAAGGAGCAGCGCTCCGAAAGCTAATAGCATTTGCTACCAAATAAACCTGTTGGACTTTAACCTGGTGTTGTTAAAACTCTTACTGTGTTTACCCCAGTCCAACGCTGGCATCTCCACATCATGACTTCACCTGTGACCAGCGAAGATTTAAATCTCTCCATCAGGGCCCCTGCAATCTCCTCCCTTGCCTCCAATAGAAGCCTGGGATACATCTCATCAGACCCTGGGGATTTATGCACCTTTATGCCCGCTAAAACATCTAATATCTCCTCCTTATTAATCTTAACGTGCTTTAGAACTTCACCGTCCCAACTGAAGTCTCCAGCTACAATGTCTTTCTCCTTAGTCAGTACAAAAGCAAAATATTAATTTAAGACCTCGCCCACATCATCCAGCTCCACGAACAGGTTGCCCCTTTGGTCTCGAAATGCGGCTTCTCTTTCCGCTCCTATGTCTTATGGTCTTATGGTCTGATAAGTGTGAGGTGATGCATTATGCTCTTAATCATAGAATCCCTACAGGGCAGGAGGAGGCCATTTGGCCCATCGAGCCTGCACCAACAACAATCCCACCCAGGCCTCATCCTACTAACACCAAGTACTTTACTCACTGATCTCCCTGACACTAAAGGACAATTTAGCATGGCCAATCAACCTAACCCGCACATCTTTGGAGTGTGGGAGGAAACCGGAGCACCCGGAGGAAACCCACGCAGGCACGGGGAGAACGTGCAAACTCCACACAGTGACCCGAGGCCGGAACTAACCCGGGTCCCTGGCGCTGTGAGGCACAGTAAGAAATCTCACAACACCAGGTTAAAGTCCAACAGGTTCATTTGGCAGCACAAGCTTTCGGAGTCTCAGGCTCCTTCATCAGGTGAGTGAGGAGTTGTGTTCATAAACAGGGCATATACAGATACAAACTCAATTTACAAGATAATGGTTGGAATGTGAGTCTTTACAGGTAATCAAGTCTTAAAGGTACAGACAATGTGAGTGGATAGAGGGTTAAGCACAGGGTAAAGAGATGTGTATTGTCTCCAGCCGGGACAGTTAGTGAGATTTTGCAAGCCCAGGAAAGTCGTGGGGGCTACAGATAGTGTGACATGAACCCAAGATCCCGGTTGAGGCCGTCCTCATGTGTGTGGAACTTGGCTATCAGTTTCTGCTCAGCGACTCTGCGCTGTCGTGTGTCGTGAAGGCTGCGTTGGAGAACGCTTACCCAAAGATCAGAGGCTGAATGCCCATGACTGCTGATGTGTTCCCCGACCGGAAGGGAACACTCCTGCCTGGTGATTGTCGAGCGGTGTTCATTCATCCGTTGTCGTAGCGTCTGCATGGTCTCCCCAATGTACCATGCCTCGGGACATCCTTTCCTGCAGCGTATCAGGTAGACAACGTTGGCCGAGTCGCAAGAGTATGTACCGTGTACCTGGTGGATGGTGTTCTCACGTGAGATGATGGCATCTGTGTCGATGAGCTGGCACGTCTTGCAGAGGTTGCTGTGGCAGGGTTGTGTGGTGTCGTGGTCACTGTTCTCCTGAAGGCTGGGTAGTTTGCTGCGGACAATGGTCTGTTTGATGTTGTGCGGTTGTTTGAAGGCAGGAAGTGGGGGTGTGGGGATGGCCTTGGCGAGATGTTCGTCTTCATCGATGACATGTTGAAGGCTCCGGAGAAGATGTCGTAGCTTCTCTGCTCCGGGGAAATACTGGACAACGAAGGGTACTCGGTCCGCCGAGTCCCATGTTTATCTTCTGAGGAGGTCGGTGCGGTTTCTCGCTGTGGCGCGTTGGAACTGTCGATCGATGAGTCGAGCGCCATATCCTGTTCTTATGAGGGCTTCTTTCAGCGTCTGGAGGTGTCTGTTGCGATCCTCCTCATCCGAGCAGATCCTGTGTATAAGGAGAGCTTGTCCATAGGGGATGGCTTCTTTAACGTGTTTAGGGTGGAAGCTGGAGAAGTGGAGCATCGTGAGGTTATCCGTGGGCTTGCGGTACAGTGAGGTGCTGAGGTGACCGTCCTGAATGGAGATGCGTGTGTCCAAGAATGCAACCGATTCCGGAGAGTAGTCCATGGTGAGTCTGATGGTGGGATGGAACTTGTTGATGTCATCATATAGTTGTTTCAGTGATTGTTCACCATGAGTCCAAAGGAAGAAAATGTCATCGATGTATCTAGTGTATAGCATCGGTTGAAGGTCCTGTGCGGTGAAGAGGTCTTGTTCGAACCTGTGCATGAGGATGTTGGCATATTGAGGTGCGAATTTGGTCCCCATAACTGTTCCGGTTGTCTGGATGAAGAACTGGTTGTTGAAGGTGAAAGCGTTGTGGTCCAGGGTGAAGCGGGTGAGTTGTAGAATTGCATCTGGAGATTGGCAGTTGTCGGCGGTGAGTACTGAGGCAGTTGCAACAATGCTGTTGTCGTGGGGGATGCTGGTGTAGAGTGCCGAGACATCCATTGTGACGAGGAGTGCTCCTGGTCCAACGCCAGCATCTCCACATCATGGCTGTGAGGCAGCAGTGCTAACCACTGTGCCACCTTAATATATTTATAAAATGCCTTGGGGGCGTTTTCCTTAATCTGCCAATGATATTTCGTGGCCCCTCTTTGCTCTCCTAATTTCCTTTTGTTAATTCCCCCAAAGCCAAGTCCAACTGAAATCAGATACTTGTGGCAATGAAAGATGGCCGCTGAGCACAGTGATCCAACTCAATCCAGGGAAAGGAGATCTGCCTACCCTACCTGGTTTGCCCCAACCAGGACTCTTTAATGCCCTCTGTGCAACTGGCGATGGACAACAACAAAAATGCCATTGCTCCAAACACCACCCACATCAAATCCTTGATAAAAATTCAAATAGGGTGCCGCACAAACAACTCCGGCGGATTTAAAGGCGGCTTCGTAAAGAAAATTAGACGCAGAGACTGAGGAAAAGCAGTGGCCAGACCTGTAAGATTTACAGGTCAGCGTTTTAACTCGCTGTTCCAGCACAGTGAATTATTCAATTACTGAGAGGCACTCTGACCTGAACACCAGGTCACAAGATACACAAGTGAGCAAATGACCATAAATTATGCCACACTTGGATCCCAGAGCTGTAAGATTCCAAAAGCGATACTGAACACTCCCTGAACCAGGAAACTGCTGCTGGATTGACGTAAAAGAACTCAAGAAGTAAACTGCATCATCCCCAACCCCTTCCCCGAGGACGCTTTTACTCCAGGATTATTTGACGCTCAAGGGAGGGAAGGCAAACCCTAGATCTATTGGACTTCTCTCTTTCTGCCTCCTGTACAGAAAGAGTTAGACAAAACAGGGCCTTCATATTTCACTCAGTCAGTGTCTATTACACTTTGAGGTTGCTCAGTCCAGGGAAACTGTGAAGGGTGAGTAGGGGGCAGGAGTCAGTCACACTAAATAACTGACAGCTTGGGCAGCACGGTGGCACAGTGGCCTCACAGCGCCAGGGACCTGGGTTCAATTCTGGCCTTGGGTCACTGTCAGTGTGGAGTTTGCACATTCTCCTCATGTCTGTGTGGGTTTCCTCCGGGTGCTCCGGTTTCCTCCCACACTCCAAAGATGCGCGGGTTAGGTGGAGTGGCCGTGCTAGATTGACCCTTAGTGTCAGGGGGACCAGCAGGGTATTTACGTGAGTTACAGGGATAGGGGCCTGGGTGGGATTGTTGTCGATGCAGGCTCGATGGGCTGAATGGCCTCCTTCCGCACTGTAGGGATTCTACGAAAGACCCAAACTCTGCCCTTAGACGGTGAGAGGCAGGAGCTTGAGAACTTGCAGAAGCCGATAGTCCAGTCAATCACATTTAAGGAGGGGGATTAAATATCGAGATGGTATAAGGAAAGAATGGGGATAGAGGGTTAGAGTGGAGTGCTCCCATTGTTGAGGCTGCGGTGACACAGGCAAACTCCTCTGTGTTGTCATATGGTCGGTTCCATAAAGCCATGATCTCTCAAAGCATTCCCACTTTTCCCAACTCCGAAGCTGTGAAGTGAAGTTTCCAACACTTTTGACGGGAGCCGTAACACGTGCAAAGTAAATGCACCCCGGCGCCTTGCCCAGTCTGACGGGGAGATCGAGGGTCTGACCCTTTGGAGATAAAGCCCAGTGATCCATTCTCTAATTATCTGTATTTATCTGAATAAAGGAGCATCATATTTGTGCTTTATTTTACACGCGGAGGAGCATTTCCCGAAACCGGAAAATCCCGCCCGAGGTCAAGGGAACTTTGCTTGGTCCGCCCTCCCCCCACCCGTTACAATTCCCATGGCGGGCAGGATGGAAGAATTTGCCCCGTTATTTCAGTGAGGACAACGAGATTCCTACCTCCTTGACCAAGCTTCTGGTCACACGAGCATCTGAAATAGGAGCAGGAGTAGGCAACTTGGCCCTTTAATCACATCTGACCTGATTGCCACCTCAACCCCACAGTCCCGCTTACTCCCAGTGACCTTTCACCCCATTTTGGCAGTGCAGTGCGACCATCTTATCACCTGGGCAATGCGGTGCATCCAGTTCAGTTGGTGTGCGAGAATTGCTTGCCCTTTATTGGGGCAGTCATCGAATCATAGAAACCCTACAGTGCAGAAGGAGGCCATTTGGCCCATCGAGTCTGCAATCTCACCCAGGCCATATCCCCGCTTAGTTACCCTGCTAATCAACGAACAAAGAAAGAACAAAGAAAATTAAAGCACAGGAACAGGTCCTTCAGCCCTCCAAGCCAGCACCGACCATGCTGCCCGAACTCTAACCTATCTCATCCCAGGACACTAAGGGTTAATTTAGCATGGCCAATCCACCTAACCAGCACACCTTTGGACTGTGGGAGGAAACCCACGCAGACACGGGGAGAACGTGCAGACTCCACACAGACAGTGACCCAAGCCAGGAATCGAACCCAGGTCCCTGGAGCTGTGAGGCAGCAGTGCTAACCACCGGTGGTGCCACGCTTCTGGTGTGAAGATGCTGGCGTTGGACTGGGGTAAACACAGGAAGAGTTTTAACAACACCAGGTTCAAGTCCAACAGGTTTATTGAGTAGCAAATGCCATTAGCATTTGCTACCAAATAAACCTGTTGGACTTTAACCTGGTGTTGTTAAAACTCTTACTGTGTCCACCCTTCTGGGGCAGCTATGGAGAGATTTGATCTTCTGGAACTCAGGAGACTCCGTGGAGGAAAGGGCGATTGTTTTTGGGCGATTAAACATTGAGTGTTCTCTCACATCTATGTAAGGAATTGTTACAGTTACGTCTCTTTTTTGTGGATTCACGCGCTGACGACAGCAGCAAACGCGATTAATCAGGAAATTAAAGTTTTATTCTCTCTACCTTTGTGGCTTTTTAAAGATTTCTGCCATTGGTTTAATTAAAAATTCTGTAAATTTCGAGATGGACTGCAGATTCCGCGGTCATTTAGAAGAATAAAAATGCTACAGACCAGAGATTGGTTTCTGATATTCTTTTTAAAAAAAAGCTTAGCATCTCCAGGCAGAACTGTCGAAATAGGAAAGCGATGGTGTTGTAGGGGCAATGTCACTGGACTAGTAATCCAGAGGTCCAGGCTAATGCTCTGGGGACACAGGCAGCGGAGAGTCGGTGCAGACTCAATGGGCCGAATGGCTTCCTTCTGCACTGTAGGGATTCTATGATTCTATGTGGTTGACTCTTAACTGCCCTTTAAGATGGCTTTGCGAGTTACTTAGCTCAAGGACAATTCGGATTAAGCAACAAGTGCTGGCCCCATCAGTCATGCTCACACCCCATGAAAGAATAAATATTTTTTAGAAAAGCGAAAATGGTTCCATTCCAGTTTGGGACGTAGCTATTTGAATGCCATTATGTACGTCAATATATGGCCACAGTATATGACCCCCCGTGTGTGAATCTTTTCTCAAAAGTGAAAACATTATGTTCAGCAAACCTGAATAAATTTACTCTGGGCGGGATTTTTTTTTAATTCAAGGGGCATGGGCGTCGCTGGCTGGGCAGCATTTATTGCCCATCTCTAGATGCCCGAGGGCAGTTGAGGGTCAACCACATTGCTGTGGCTCTGGAGTCACATGTAGGCCAGACCTGGTAAAGGACGGCAGATTTCCTTCCCTAAAGGATATTAGTGAACCAGATGGGTTTTCCCGACAATAGACAATGGGTTCATGGTTATCAGTAGATTCTTAATTCCAGATTTTTGTTTTATTGAGTTCAAATTCCACCACCTGCCGTGGCGGGATTCGAACACGCGATTCAGGCCTGGTCCCTTTATGTGCTGAGTTGAAATGTTGTATTGGTTTTATTGTTAGCAATCTTTGTCGAATTCAGTTTGAACTGAAGCTCACTGGATCTGTAGTCCAGCATTGGAGCCATTACACAACCGTGCCCACTAAATCCAGAGATTAGACTTGCCACTGGCGAGTTCTGTTTTCAATGGGATAAACCTGCTGAGTTTCAGTGCGTCAATTTCGCAGTCACGTCTCGACTGCCCCATGAAGGTTCACGTTACCATCTTTCCGCCCAAGTTCCATTGATCAGCTCTGTTTCAGTGGAAACATTGCCACCTCTTATCTCACTGATGTCACTCCAGCCTCAAACCTTACACCGGCGCGCGATGAATAATTCATGACCTCAAACAGATTTCCCAAGAAATACTCTGGGGAAAAAGTACTGACGGGCGAATTTTCCCCAATCGGAAGATCGTGCGGTGTTAAAATGAGAGCTGGACTACTCAATGGTGATGTCAGGAAGCACTCTCTTTGCACCAAGGATAGTAGAATTCTTGTACTCTCCACCCCCAGAAGGTGTTGGGGGGAAGGGGGGTGCAATTGGAAATGTCAAAACTCATATTGAGGGTTACAGAACCAGGAGGCGTACATGGAGTTAAGGTACAGATCCGCCATGGTCCGATTGAATGGCAGAACTGTCCCGAGGGGCTGAATAGCCTGATCCAATTCCTATTCTTCAATCCAGGCCAAGAAATACTAAGAGGGAATGAGTCTGTATGACAAGAAAGTTCCGAGGGTCTCTCCTTTGTCAGATTCTGACTGTTGGAGATCTCATGTCTGAAATATTAGCTTGCCTTTGCTTCTTTCAGATGCAGACCAGCCTGGGGGGATGGGGGGGGGGGGGGGGGGGGGGAGCAGAGTGGTATTGTCACTGGGCTAGAAATCTAGAGACCCAGGGTAATTGCTCTGGGGAGACCCAGGCTCAAATCCCGCCATGGCAAGTGGTGAAATTTGAATTTAATAAAAATCTGGAATTAAGAGTCCAGTAATGACCACTGTTGGAAAAGCCCATCTGGACTAATGTCCCTTTTGGGGAAGGGAATCCCACCCCGTCTGGGCTACACGTGACTCCAGGTCCACAGCAAAGGGCGGCACGGTAGCACAGTGGTTAGCACTGCTGCTTCACAGCTCCAGGGACCTGGGTTCGATTCCCGGCTCGGGTCACTGTGTGTGTGGAGTTTGCACATTCTCTTCGTGTCTGCGTGGGTTTCCTCCGGGTGCTCCGGTTTCCTCCCACAGCCCAAAGATGTGCGGGTTAGGTTGATTGGCCATGGTAAAATTGCCCTTAGTGTCCTGGGATGCGTAGGTTAGAGGGATTAGTGGGTAAAATATGTGGGGATATGGGGGTAGGGCCTGGGTGGGATTGCGGTCGGTGCAGACTCGATGGGCCGAATGGCCTCTCTCTGTGCTGTAGGATTTCTAAGATTTCTAAGACTCTTAACTAATCCTGAAGGGCGAATAGGGGTGGACAACAAGTGCTGGCTCACATTCTGTAAACCCTGCTGCTTACTTACCGCCAATCCCATGTCCATACCAGATTTTTCTTTTTCCTATTTAGGCTTGAATTTATGAATCTGGGAGAGAGAGTTTATTCCCTCTCTCTTTAAAAAGCATCGGACACACATTACCAGAATCAAACTGCCTCTATGGGAGCTCCGATCTGGCCATGGGACTGACCCACTCTAGATGTGAATCATAGCAGCCTGACAGTACAGAAAGAGGCCATTCGGCCCATCAGGTCCGCACCGTCAACAATCCCACCCAGGCCCTATCCCTGTGATCCCACGCATTCACCCCACCAATCCCCCTGACACCAAGGGTCAATTTAGCACGGCCAATCAACCTAACCCTCACATCTTTGGACTGCGGGAGGAAACCGGGCCACCCGGGGGAAACCCACGCAGAGACGGGGGAGAACGTGCAGACTTCGCACAGACAGTGACCCAAGCCGGGAATCGAACCTGGGTCCCTGGCGCTGTGAGGCAGCAGTGTTACTATGCCACCGTGCCGTGTATGAATGTCCTGCTATCTTTGGACAGCATGGTTTCTGGGAGTAGCTTTATTCTTGGGGGGAGCGGGGGGCCGAAATAGAGAAAATAGCAAGAACAACCTGCATTTATATAGCACCTTTATAGAGTAAAATGTTCTCAGGTGCTTCACAGGAGTGTTATTAAACCAAGTTTGACAAAGAATGACTCAAGATGGACTGCAGGATCTCACCAAGGCTCTCTTAGACAGCACCTTCCAAACCCATGACCTCAACCATCTAGAAGGACAAGGGCAGCAGTCACATGGGAACACCACCAGCTGCAAGTTTCCCTCCAAGTCATCCCATTGAATCCTACAGTGCAGAAAGAGGCCATTCGGCCTATCAAGTCTGCACCGATCACAATCCCACCCAGGCCCTATCCCTATAACCCCATGCATTTACCCTAGCTAGACCCCCTGACACTAAGGGGAAATGTAGCATGGCCAATCCACCAAACACACAAATCTTTGGACTGTGGGAGGAAACCGGAGCACCTGGAGGAAACCCACGCAGACACGGGGAGAACGTGCAAACTCCACACCGACAGTCACCCAAGCCGAGAATCGAACCCGGGTCCCTGGCGCTGTGAGGCAGCAGTGCTCACCGCTGTGCCACCCCAAGTGTGCATATCGCCGTTTCTTCACTGCCACTGGGTCAAATGTCTGGAACTCCCTCCCTAACTGCACTGTGTACTATACCAGGTGGACTGGTTCAAGAAGGCATCTCACCACCACCTTCTCAAGGACAATTCGGGATGGGCAATAAATGCTGGCCTAGCCAGCAATGCCCTCGACCCTTGAATCAAGAAGAAAAACGTAGAGAGGTGACCAAAAGCTGGGTTGAAGAGGTAGGTTTTAGGACGCATCTTAAAGAAGCAGAATAAGGTAGAGAGACGGTGAGGTTTAAGAAGGGAAGTCCAAATCGTAGGGCCCAGGGAAATGGCACATGTTCAAAACTCATTGACGTCCAGTACTGAAAAGAAGCGACTGAAACATCGGCAATTCTTACAGCCTTCGTCCACGGTGTATTTGCTCACTTTCTGGTAGTGTGTCCCAAATGTATATTTCCCCCCAACTTAGTCTCATTCGGATCCAAGATTGGCACTAATTCAGACTCTGACTCAGAGCTGGGGGTCAAGGGAAAAGCAAAGCACAGCGGGCAAAGCAGCTACAAGACCTCAACAATGAGAGTATCAGGAGCCAGCTCTCCACATTACCCGAGAATAAAGCAACGAGAGACACTTTCAAAGCCGGAAATCTTGTCCCTGGGCAGACAGAGCACTGAGCAACAGTCAAAGAACAGCATGGCACAGGAACAGGCCCATCGACCCACCAACTCTGTGCCGACACAGATGCCTCTCTAATCTAATATTTTCTTGCCTCTAACGTGGTCCATATCCCTCTATTCCCTGCCGATTCACGTATCTATCCAGATGCCTCTTGAATCCCTACATTACAAAAGGAGGCCATTCGGCCCACCGACCACAATCCCACCCAGGCTCCACCCCCGCAACCCCAGACGTCCACCCTGCTAATCTCCCCGACACCAAGGGGGCAGCCCAGCCGCACCGATCCACCTAGCCGGACATCTTTGGAGTGGTTTCGCTTCAGCTTTCTCAAACCCCTGACCCTTAACACCCCAAACCGAGCCTCACTCTCCATCCCCCTAACCCTCCACCCCCAACCCTCCACCCCTCACCAGTACACTGGCAAAGTGTTTTGTGAAGTGATGTGAAAGTGTGAGTGGGCTCCACTGTTTTAGGGCCTGGACCTTTTTTTTTGGAGTGGAGAATCTTACTCCATTACCCCATCTTTGTCCGGGTTCCGAACTTGAGTTTGCAAAGATGTAAAGAATGTAAAACTGCTGGGAGGGGAAAAAACATTGCGAGGTCCCTTTAAAAGCTGGTGTTCTGTTTCAGTGCTTGGAGGTTTCAAATGCAGGTGCATATGGGGGTCCCAGACTGAAACATCGATATCCAAGGCCAGGCAGCAGAGTTGCCTTGGTAACAGGCTTCAGGCATTTGAACATTTTTGAATTCAGCCGATCAACTTAAATTCAATTGAGATACCAAGAACCTATAACATTTGAATTTGATGGTGTTGACAATATCAGACCAATCCTATGGTAGGAAAATTGATAGGTCATCACAGGTATAAGAGAGAGTGCAAGGGGGGAAAAAAACAGAAGTTAACAACTGCCACCTCTCAAGTCTCGAGAGGGAGAGAGCAACCCTCAATGCTGCCAGCTTTATATATGTCTTAAGAGAGCGCACCATCTAACTAGCAAAAGGTACCAAATAAGAAAGAATTTACAAACAGAGGAATCCACAGAAGAACTCCAACAACTTCCGAAAGCCACAAAACCTGGTTGTATTTTTTTTTGAGAGTGACTGAATTCTATTATAATATTTTTTGGTTAATGAATGAAAGTTGTATTTATTTGAACAGCATTCCAGTATAATCTTATTTTCTTCGTTATGTTACTTGTTTAGTAAAAGTTCCCGGTTAGTTAAAGAAATAAATTGTTAAGTGTTCATGTTAAAGCGAGTGTCAGGTATTTCTGTTAGTTACCCACTAAACATTACTGAAGGACAGTTCACACCTTCCCAAACACTTTTAACAGGTTATGAGGCGAGGTATTCCTCTTTGGGGGATTCGGCGTGGCTTCTCAAATGAGGAACAACCTCCGCATCGTAACACTCCCTCACCCTTCAACTCAAACTCTCTTGCACTGCAAGTGCGAATCTGGGGTCGATTCCCGGCTTGGGTCACTGTCTGTGTGGAGTTTGCACATTCTCCCCATGTCTGCGTGGGTTTCTTCCAGGTGCTCCTGGTTTCCTCCCACAGTCCAAAGATGTGAGGGTTAGGTTGACTGGCCATGCTAAAATTGCCCCTTAGTGTCAGGAGGACTAGCTAGGGTAAATGCATGGGGTTATGAGGTTAAAGTCCAACAGGTTTATTTGGTAGCACGAGCTTTCGGAGCGTTGATTATCTTGTAATTGAGTTTGTGTCTATATATGCCCTGTTTGTGAAAATATTGCCCCTCTGAATCTTTTTGTATCTCTCTCCTCTCACCTTAAACCTACGCCCTCTAGTTTCAGACTCCCCTATCTTTGGGAAAAGATGTTGACTATCTACCTTATCTATGCCCCTCATTACTTTATGGACCTCTATAAGCTCACCCCTATACCTCCTACACCCCAGGGAAAAAAGTCCCAGTCTATCCAGCCTCTCCTGATAACTCAAACCACCGAGTCCCGGTAGCATGTTAGTGAATAAAAACTCCTTCACCCCTCCAGCCAAGGCAGCTTGCTTGGCAAGCTCATGATATTTGCTGCATTTACTCTGAACAAGGCTCGGAGCTTAAGTTTTGGCATCATCCCAACATCATTGATTCAGGTCACATTCCACCATCCTTCCCAGCCATGTTCACTGGGACTGGCTGAGCTCCAGCTGCACCAAGCTACAGAAACGTTGAGACCTCAGTTGGAGAGCGCACCTCGTCACAAAGAAAGTTCGCGGACCAGTCACACATCACGGGGAGAGAAGACATTTGCCATCACATTCCGCTCTCTCAAACTGCCCAGCGCACACAAACCGTGATCGCAGGACCCCAGCGGCCTGCGAGGGCATGGCAAGGGTCAGCGGGTCTTCAAATCCCTGCTATCGTTTCCCCGGCGTTTACTGAGCTGACCTGCATCGCCTCCTCCAGCCCCTCCTTTGAGAACTCTGCGCTCCTCCAATTCTGGCCTCTTGCCCCTCCCCAGTTTGGCTGCTCCATTGCCGGCCTCGCCTTCACCTGCCAAAGCCCTAATCTCCGAAATTCCCTCCCTAAACCTTTCTGCCTCTCCGCCTCGAAGACCCTCTTAAAATGTACCTCTTGGGTCAAGCTATTGGTCACAACTCCTGATGTGGCCTTTTGTTTGACAATGTTCATGTGGAGCGCTTTGGGACAAAGAACAAAGAAAATTACAGCACAGGAACTTTGGTCCTCCAAGCCTGCACTGACCATGCTGCCCGTCTGAACTAAAACTTTCTGCCCTTCTTCGGATCATAATCCCTCTATTCCCATCCTATTCATGTATTTGTCAAGACGCCTCTTAAAACTCACTATCGTATCTGCTTCCACTACCTTCCCCGGCAGCGAGTCCCAGGCATCTACCATCCTCTGTGTAAAAACACTTGCCTCGTACATCTCCTTTAAACCTTGCCCCTTGCACCTTAAACCTATGCCCCCGAGTAATTAACTCTTCCACCCTGGGAAAAAGCTTCTGACGATCCACTCTGCCCATGCCCCTCACAATCTTAAAGAGAAGAGAATAGAATCCCTACAGTGCAGAAGGGGGCCATTTGGCCCATCGAGTCTGCACCGACCACAATCCCACCCAGGCCCTATTCCCGTAACCCCACATATTTACTCTGCTAATCCCCCGACACTACAGTCAATTTAGCATGGCCAATCCACCTAACCTGCACATCTTTGGACGGTGGGGGGAAACCGGAGCACCCGGATGAAACCCACGCAGACACGGGGAGAACGTGCCAACTCCACACAGACAACTCCACACAGACAGTGACCCAAGGCCGGGATTGAACCCGGGTCCCTGGCGCTGTGAGGCAGCAGTGCTAACCACTGTGCCGCCCCAAGACTTCTATCAGGTCGCCCCTCAACCTCCGTCATTCCAGTGAGAACAAACTACGTTTCTCCAACCTCTCCTCATTGCTAATGCCCTCCATACCAGGCAACATCCTGGTAAATCTTTTCTGTACCCTCTCTGCTGATCAGTCCCAAGAAAAGTCTCTCCGTAGCAAATAAAGAGGAAGGTTAAACAAAATCCAATCAGAACACAAACAAATGACACAGAAAGTAAATGCAAGTCACCGACAAAGGACATGGGAAAGCTACAGCTGACAATAAGTCTTATGCACAGAAGTGGAATTAAGAGACAAAACAGAAACTTAAGTTAACTCCTCTCAGGGTTTGATTTGAGGCAGAAAGTTCAAGATCAAGATTTTCCAAGTGACAAATTTGCCTCCACGGTTGATATCCCGACACTCAATGAAAAATGAATTATTAAAAATGTGTGATCATGGATCAGAACGCGAGAGGATTGTTATTTGGAGTTCGGCAGGGGACAAGTAGATTATTTCGGGGCTGTGAAAGTTTGGGACAAAATTCTCTGCCAACAGATTACAAAATGGCGGACCACTGGACTGTTTCCATTGATCAAAACCAAACCACCTGAAAATATCAAGGGCGGCACAGTGGTCAGCACTGCGGCCTCACAGCGCCAGGGACTTGGGTTCGATTCCCGGCTTGGGTCATCATCTGTGCGGAGTTTGCACATTCTCCCTGTGACTGCGTGGGTTTCCTCCGGGTCCTCCGGTTACCTCCCACAGTCTGAAAGACATGCCGGTTAGGTGCACTGGCCATGCTAAATTCTCCCTCAGTGTACCCGAACAGGTGCCGGAGTGTGGCAACAAAGGAAATTTGGCATGTCAGCTACGACTCTCACCAACTTTTACAGATGCACCATAGAAAGCATTCTTTCTGATTGTATCACAGCTTGGTATGGCTCCTGCTCTGCCCAAGACTGCAAGGATCTACAAAAGGCCGTGAATGTAGCCCAATCCATCACGCAGACCAGCCTCCCATTCATTGACTCTGTCTACACTTCCCGCTGCCTCGACAAAACAGCCAGCGTAATTAAGGACCCTACGCACCCCGGACATTCTCTCTTCCACTGGGAAAAAGATACAAAAGTCTGAGGTCACCTACCAACTGACTCAAGAACAGCTTCTTCCCTGCTGCTGTCAGACTTTTGAATGGATCTACCTCGCATTAAGTTGATCTTTCTCTACACCCTAGCTATGACTGTAACACTACATTCTGCACCCTCTCCTTTCCTTCTCTATGAACGGTATGCTTTGTCTGTACAGCGCGCAAGAAACAATACTTTTCACTGTATGTTAATACACGTGACAATAATAAATCAAATAAAATAGGGGATTTTCACAGTAACTTCATTGCAGTGTGAACATAAGCCTACTTGTGACACTAATAAATAAGCTTAAACTAAATATTTTGTCCTTACCCAACTTGTAAATAAAAAAGAAATTGCACAGTGGTTCCTATCTAAAATTAGAATAACAAATAATCTAAATGTACACCGTACTTACATTGTGTATTCTGAAGAGGCAAAGTGCCACCACGTGAGCGCACCATTTAGCTCCTGCACCACAAGTACAGCTACACGAGGTTATCCTGCAGCGGTCAAACATAACAGCCACATTGAATGCTCCTTTAGCTTGTGCAGTCTGCGGAGGAACCACCGTCGCACTCAGGTGAAATCCTGTTTGGGGCAGGGGTGGAGGAAGAGGAAAGAAAAAGGTTTGAAGTGATCCGTGCTCACCGGATAAACAAATCCTCTATCTGCATGCACTGCCCGTCATCGGGCTGGCCCGCTTTTGGACTAACTTTACTCCATTGTGAATTCCCATGTCCACATTCTTCATGGGAACTGTCTATGTAAACGTGTCACGCTGTAATATCACCCAGTCACCAGTGGTGGTGCTGTAGCTACTCACCTTTTCGTTATTCATTTGTGGGACGTGGGCGTCGCTGGCTGGGCCAACATTTATTGCCCATCCCTATTTAGCTGAGGGCAGTGGAGATTCAACCACATTGCTGTGGCTCTGGAGTCACATGTAGGCCAGACCAGGTAAGGACTTCAGATTTAACATAGAAACTAGAAGCATGAGGAGGCCATTCGACCCTTTGAGCCTGCTCAGCCATTCATTTTGATCATGGCTGATCTCCCCCTTCCGCTCCCCCCCCCCCGCCAAGATCCCTTGATCCCTTTAACCGCTAGAGATACAACTAATTTCTTCTTGAAATCAACGTTTTGGGTTCAATGACTTTCTGTGGTAGCGGATTCCATACATTCATCACCCTTTCCTTCCCTAAAGGGTATGAGTGAACCAGATGGGTTTTTCCGACAATCGACAATGGTTTCATGGTCATCTGTAGATTCTTAATTCCAGATTTTTACAAATTGAGTTCAAGTTCCGCCAGCTGCCGTGCGGGATGTGAACCCGGGTCCCCAGACTGAGTCTCTGGATTATGTCCTTCGGTACAATAGAAAAAATTCCTATGCTCTAGTGTAACCAATTCATTACCTCCCAAATTGTCACAACTTTTGTTACATAACTTTAAACGTTATAAGTTCAGCAGCATGGTGGCACAGTGGTTAGCACTGCTGCCTCACAGCGCCAGGGACCCGGGTTCGATTCCCAGCTTGGATCACTGTCCGTGTGGAGTATGCACGTTCTTCCCGTGTCTGCGTGGGTTTCCTCCGGGTGCTCCGGTTTCCTCCCGCAGTCTGAAAGACGTGCTGGTTGGGTACATTGGCCGTGCTAAATTCTCCCTCAGTGTACCCGAACAGGCGCCAGAGTGTGGCGACTAGGGGATTTTCACAGTAACTTCATTGCAGTGTTAATGTAAGCCTACTTGTTTAAAAAAAAGTTATTTATTAGTCAGAAGTAAGGCTTACAGGGAACTGGGTCCGATTCCCAGAAGGACCCAGTTCCCTGTAAGCCTTACTTCTGAGGATCAGAAGGACCTTGGGGTCCGGGTCCATAGGACTCTTAAATCGGCCTCGCAGGTGGAGGATGCGGTCAAGAAGGCGTATGGCGTACTAGCCTTCATTAATCGAGGGATTGAGTTTAGGAGTCGGGAGATAATGCTGCAGCTTTATAGGACCCTGGTTAGACCCCACTTGGAGTACTGCGCGCAGTTCTGGTCACCTCATTACAGGAAAGATGTTGAAGCCATTGAAAGGGTGCAGAGGAGATTTACAAGGATGTTGCCTGGATTGGGGGGCATGCCTTATGAGGATAGGTTGAGGGAGCTTGGTCTCTTCTCCCTGGAGAGACGAAGGATGAGAGGTGACCTGATAGAGGTTTACAAGATGTTGAGGGGTCTGGATAGGGTGGACTCTCAGAGGCTATTTCCAAGGGCTGAAATGGTTGCTACGAGAGGACACAGGTTTAAGGTGCTGGGGGGTAGGTACAGGGGGGATGTCAGGGGTAAGTTTTTCACTCAGAGGGTGGTGGGTGAGTGGAATCGGCTGACGTCGGTGGTGGTGGAGGCAAACTCGTTGGGGTCTTTTAAGAGACTTCTGGATGAGTACATGGGATTTAATGGGATTGAGGGCTATAGATAGGCCTAGAGGTGGGGATGTGATCGGCGCAACTTGTGGGCCGAAGGGCCTGTTTGTGCTGTGACTTTCTATGTTCTATGTTCTAAATGCTTGGACAGGCAGATCTAAACTATCTTCCCTTATTCAGTGAAGAGGCTGGATAAAATAAGTACGTAAACAGCCTTTAGTAAAATGAAATATTGAAACCAAATTGGTGAACCATAGAATCCCTACAGTGCAGAAGGAGGCCATTCAGCCCATCGAGCCTGTACTGACAACAATCCCACTGAGGCCCTAACCCCTTAACCTCATGTATTTACCCCGCTAATCCCTCTGACACTAAGGGTCAATTTAGCACGGCCAATCCACTTAACCCGCAAATCTTTGGACTGTGGGAGGAAACCGGAGCACCTGGAGGAAACCCACGCAGATACGGGGAGAATGTGCAGACTCCACAGAGACAGTGAACCGAGGCCGGAATCGAACCTGGGACCCTGGCGCGGTGAGGCAGCAGTGCTGCCCTATCCAGAAAAAAAACCATTAAAAAACTGTTCAAAACTGAAAGGCATCCGCGTTGGGAAAGTGAATACTCTTCACTCCTACAATCCAGTGTTGGTGGACTAATGTTCCCCTGGGTTGACGTGTGGCTGCATTGCCTCTTGGAAACCCCCAGCCAAAGAACCCAACCCTGCCACACCTTCCCATTTGCCCACATCAGCCGTGTTGACTACTGGTGAGAGTCACACCTTGGCGATTACCGGTTTTGTCTGGTAGGAATTGGGCTGAAGCTTCAGAAATGCATTTCACGGAGGGCCTTTTTGAGATGCTGCGCTCTCGCCGCAGTCACCTGGGCTGCTTTCAAATCCCCAATGGTGAACGGTGGCACAGTGGGTGTTAGCACTGCTGCCTCACAGCGCCAGGGACCCGGGTTCGATTCCTGCCTCGGGTCACTGTCTGTGTGGAGTTTGCACATTCTCCCCGTGCCTGCGTGGGTTTCCCTCCGGCTGCCCCGGTTTCCTCCCACGGTCCAAAGATGTGCGGGTTAGGTTGATTGGCCGTGATAAATTGTCTCTTCGTGTCAGGGGGATGAGCAGGGTAAGCACAGGGTAAATATGTGGGGCTACAGGGATGGGGCCTGGGTGAGATTGTGGTTGGTGCAGACTCGATGGGCCGAATGGCCTCCTTCCGCACTGTAGGGATGCTATGAAAGAGTGGCAACATGCTCACAGTTCCATTACGTGTTCACAGAATTTTATAAGTGGATTTTCCAACACCGAAGAACTTTGCTTGCAAAATAATTCACAACTTTAATGTATAATCCAGAAATACAAGGACAGATATTGCAGAGGAAATAAAAACATTACTGATCACCAAATGGCATGTATGGACAGATTACAACCAATGGGTGTTCAGTTAAACTCTTGTCAGCATTTAATGAACTCCTCAATGCCACAGTTTGGCACATGATGCTTGTGTTGCAACTACACTGGAGTATCGAGACATTGGAAAATTGCCGACCCAGAATTTCCAACGTACATAATTCATGAGAATCTGGCAAGACTTGGAAAAAACTCAAATTGCCTCAAGGATTGATTGATTGATGAGGAATTTCTTGAATGAGCGCGCTGAAAGCTGCAGGCTCAGAGTGACATGGGTGTGAACACATACACACAAACCCCCGACACACACCCCCCCCCGACACTCTCACACTCACCCCCCCCCCCGACACTCTCACACTCACCCCCCGGACACTCACACACTCACCCCCCCGGACACTCACACACTCACCCCCCCGACACTCTCACACTCACCCCCCCCCCCGACACTCTCACACTCACCCCCCCGACACTCTCACACTCACCCCCCCCGACACTCTCACACTCACCCCCCCCGACACTCTCACACTCACCCCCCCCGACACTCTCACACTCACCCCCCCCGACACTCACACTCACCCCCCCCCGACACTCACACTCACCCCCCCCGACACTCACACTCACCCCCCCCGACACTCACACTCACCCCCCCCGACACTCACACTCACCCCCCCGACACTCTCACACTCACCCCCCCGACACTCTCACACTCACCCCCCCCGACACTCTCACACTCACCCCCCCCGACACTCACACTCACCCCCCCGACACTCACACTCACCCCCCCGACACTCACACTCCCGACACTCACACTCACCCCCCCCCCGACACTCACACTCACCCCCCCGACACTCACCCCCCCGACACTCACATTCACCCCCCCCGACACTCACACTCACCCCCCCCGACACTCACACTCACCCCCCCGACACTCACACTCACCCCCCCGACACTCACACACCCCCCCCGACACACACACAACCCCCCCGACACACACACACCCCCACCAACACACATCCTTGACTCAATTGGTTGTTTTCCAGCCTCAGAGACAGAAGATTCCTAGTCCCCACTCCCAAGGTTAATCTAGCCTGATATATCAGCACAACACCGAGGGAGTACTGCACCGCCAACGGTACTGTTTTTCCAGATGAGAAGTTAAGCCACAACCTTGTTTTCTGTCTCAGATCGCCACGAGAGGTACTGTGGCACTGCTTTGAAGAAAAGTGCAAGGTAACTCTTGTCCCGTGCCCTGCCCAATATTTGCCCCTCAATCAACATCGCAAAAACAGGTGACCTAATCTTCATTTGTGGGACCCTGCTTGGGCAAAATGGCTGCCACATTCCCTACAATTCAACAGTGACTACACTTGGAGAGAGAAATAAAGTACTTAAATGGTCGTGGAGCACTTTGGGACATGCTGAGGTAATTAAAAAGTTCAATAGAAATACAATTCTGTCTTGACTTTCATTCAATCAAAAAAGGATCTGCTTTCTTAGTGTTATAATCCATGAAGATGGGTGAAGGATAGATCTGGAGCCCATCTGTGACACACTTTTTTAAAGCATTTATTCAGAGAGATACGCACGCACCTCCTCACTCATCACAGTTTCAGATAGAAGCAAAATGTCGCAGATGCTGGAAATCTGAAATAGAGACAGAAAACAATTCTGAAGAGTCACATTGGACTCCAAACGTTAACTCTGTTTCTCTCTCTTCAGATGCTGCCAGACCCGCTGAGTTTTTCCAGCATTTTCTGTTTTTAATCAAAGTTTCAGTGTACTCCTAGAGGTGAAGCTGACTCCCCACTTAGTGCCCACCATAAAACACAATACAATCCACATATAATTAACACAAAGATTGGAGGACTGCCCCAATCATTGGACTTCATGAGCCACTTAATCCTTGCTGGTCATAAGAGTTCAAGGGGCAGGAGTTCAAACGCCAGCCTGGTAGCTGGTGGAATTTAAATTCAATTAATAAGTCTGGAATATAAAACTATCAGTGATGGTGACCATCAAACTATTGTCGATTGTCGGAAAAACCCATCTGGTTCACTAATGTCCGTTAGGGAAGGAAATCTGCCGTCCTTACCCGGTCTGGCCTACATGTGACTCCAGAGTCACAGCAATGTGGTTCACTCTCAGCTGCCCGCTGAAACCGTAGAATCCCTACAATGCAGAAGAGGCCATTCGGCCCATCGAATCTGCACCAATTCTCTGACAGAGTATCTTACCCAGGCCCTCACCCCTTCCCAATCCACGTAACCCCACACATTTACCATGGCTAATCCATTTAACCCACACACCTTGGGACACTAAGGGGCAATTTAGCATGGCCAATCCACCTAACCTGTGCATCTTTGGCCACTAAGAGGCAATTTAGCATGGCCAATCCACCTAATCTGCACACCTTTGGAGTACAGGAAGGAACCGGACCACTCGGAGGAAACCCACGCAGACAGGGGGAGAACAGTCACTCAAGATGGAAATGGGGCGGCACGGTGGCACAGTGGTTAGCACTGCTGCCTCACAGCGCCAGGGATTTGGGTTCGATTCCCAGCTTGGCTTACTGCCTGTGTGGAGTTCGCACATTCTCCCAGTGTCTGCGTGGGTTTCCTCTGGGTGCTCCGGTTTCCTCCCACAGTCCGAAAGATGTGCAGGTTAGGTGCATTGGCCATGCTAAATTCTCCCTCAGTGTACCCGAACAGGTGCCGGAGCATGGTGACTAGGGGATGCTCACATTAACTTCATTGCAGTGTTAATGTAAGCCTACTTGTGACACTATAAAAAAAAACTTTAAATGAACCAGGATCCCTGGTGCTGTGAGGCAGCAGTGCTAACCCACTGTGCCCCCAGGAATCGAACCCTGGTCCCTGGTGCTGTGAGACAGCAGTGCCAACCACTGGCCCAGCAAGCCGCTCTGTTCAAGGGCAATTAGGGGTGGGCAACAAATGTTGGCCTTGCCCACATCCCATGAAGGAAGAAAACATACATAGCTTATTAAAGCATACACTACCCTAACACAAACCCCTCAGCATTACTCCCTATTATGTGACTCACATACTTGTGCTCTGATTAAGACAACATTTTTGATGCAGACTTTGGACTGCGAAGGAAAAGATCTTCTGTGACACTTAACTTCACACTAAAGGGCTGCAAACATGCCCTTCTGTTACAATACAGAGAGTGTCCTCTCTACACTGTAGCTATTTATTCTAACACAAAGTTCTGGAGGTGTTTTTCTGCATTTTTGTGAAGGTTGCTACAATGTGCGGTTCAGAGATAGGCTGACATTCCTTCTCCAGTCCACACGTCAATGTTGTAAATACAATTCCTCGCTGCAGTGTAACAGTGTGAGAGGTGATTGTCACCCAGCTGTATTCGAGTGGGCTACTCCAGGAATGAAGTATTACTGTGAGATTAAGAGCAGTAATAGAGTGCATTATTGCATCGTAAACCCAGGAGTGAGACCTGGGTTTATGCTGGCAACTCCCACGCACACCAAGTCTTGATCCCAGCTGCTGTGCCATCAGGAAAGGTCTTGGTAGAAGGTCGGTTGGCAATCCTCCATAAGGGCGGGTTTACCACATGCTGACAATGCCAAAAACAAAACGGAACACGACGGGCAGCACGGTGGCACAGTGGTTAGCACTGCTGCCTCACAAAGATGTGCAGGTTCGGTGGATTGGCCATGCTAAATTGTCCCTTAGTGTCCAATGTGCAGGTTAGGCGGATTGGCCATGCTAAACTGCCCCTTGTCCAAAGATGTGGTTGGGTGGATTGGCCATGGGAAATTGCCCCTTGTCCAAAGATGTGGTTATGTGGATTGGCCGTGCTAAGTTGCCCCTTATCCAAATATGTGGTTAGGTGGATTGGCCATGCTAAATTGCCCCTTAGTGAGCCAAATTGTGCAGATTAGGGGGGAGTAGCCAGGTAAATACGTGGGGTTTCAGGATAGAGTAGGGTTGGGATGCTCTGTTGGAGAGTTGATGCAGAATGGGCAGAATGGCCTCCTGCACTGCAGGGATTCTATGATCCCTTACTCTGTATTTTTAAAGTCTTGAATTGTGTGTGCTATATTGGCCTGGAAATATTCCAGGAATGGCATGAAATGCCGCTGGTAGGACGGTTGATAAGATGGGGAGAGGGAGGGATCGATTTCCAGTCGACAGTCATTTAAATCCCGGCAATGAGATAAGAAGCAACTTCCTCTGAGAGGAAGGTCTCTGGCAGGGTTGGCGACCCACCATCATCACACCATAATTGTTGAGACCAGATGTCCCCACCATCTTTTCTAAAGATGTGCGGGTTAGGGGGATTGGCCATGGTAAATTCTCCCTTAGAGTCAGGGGGATAAGTAGGGTAAATATATGGGGTTACAGGGATAGGGCCTGGGTGGGATTGTTGTCAGCGCAGGCTCGATGGGCCAAATGGCCTCCTTCTGCACTGTAGGGATTCTATGATTCAGTCTTGTTGGTAGCAAATACCTCAGACACGCTGCCTTTCAAGGTTAATGAGCCTTTCAAGAGCTTATGATGTCCCAACACACTGGAGGGACAATGAATTACTTTCAGAGTGTCATTTTGCAGGAAACTTGGCAATCAACTTGTGCTCAGTAAGATCCCACAAACAGTAATGTGATAATAACCAGTTAACCTGGTTTTAGTGATACTGATTGAGGGATAAATATTGCCTGGGGCACCACTGATCTCCTTTGAAATATATGGTATCGTTTACTCCAATCCGAGACTCTCATCTCATGTGGGGATGGCACAGTGGTTAGCACTGCTGTCTCACAGCACCAGGGGCCCAGGTTCAATTCCCGGGTCACTGTCTCCCCGTGGGTTTCCTCCAGGTACTCCGGTTTCCCCTCTCAGTCTGAAAGACGCGCTGGCTAGGTGGATTGGCCGTGCTAAATTCTCCCTCGGTGTCCCCGAACAGGAGTGTGGCGACTTGGGGATTTTCACAGTAACTTCATTGCAGTGTTAATGTAAGCCTACTTATGACACCAATAAATAAAAAAATAAATACAAAAGACAGCACCACTGGCAGTGTAGCACCCCTATGTAACCGCACTGGAATGTCTTTCTAACTGCTGGTGCTCAAGCCTCTGGCATGGGTGCTGAATCCCCAAACTTGGGGTTCAGGAGTAAGAATGTCACCAAGCGAGCCAGAGCGGATACCTGGAGAGAGAGTGAAAGTTGAAGTTTGGTGGAAAAGGTGCCAATCTAGTCAAGAGATGCCAATCTGGTAGACTGCTTGGTCCCGGATGGTGCTGAGTCTCTGCAGTGTTGTTGGAGCTGGACTCAGCTAGCGAAATTCAAGGTATACAATCAAACTCCTGACTTGAGGGGTAGATGGTAGAGGGGTTTGGGGGGGAACTGAAATCACCGCTTGTTGGAAGCAATCTTCTTGTATGGTCACAGTAAGAAGTCTCTCAACACCAGGTTAAAGTCCAGCAGGTTTATTTGGACTTTAACCTGGTGTTGAGAATTCTGAGCCCATCCCAGTCCAACACCGGCATCTCCATCTTCCTGTACGGTCAGCTTGCAGGACAGCCAATGGGGAATACTTAAACATTATTTACAGAAATACCTTGGACAGTATTGTACATCAAAGGAAACCAGGCAGAGTGAGCTATCAGCTCTTTGAATTCATGGCACTGTGGAACATAGGAACAGGAGTAGGCCATTCCTAGGCAATCTAATACCATGCCTATTATCCCCCTTCAAACCAAAAAAACAATCTCTCAATCTCAGATTTAAAATTAACAATTGATACGATATCAATTGCCATTTGTCAAAGTATTGCAGCTTCTACCAACCTGTGAGTGTCAAAACCTGTTCCCGAACTTCATTCCAGAAATACCTAGTTCCAATGTTTAGGCTATGACACTTAGTCTTAGAACGCACCACCCACTCCCCTCCCCGTCCCTCCCCACCGCGCACACACACAACCAGCAGAAATAGTTTAAAGAAAAATTTAATTTTTAACTGTTCCCCACCTTTTATTTCTTTATTATCTTCATTTTTCTTCCCCCCACCTCTTTTCCATCCCCCCTTTTTCTCCCCCTTTGCTTCCCTTTCCCCTTTTTCTCAGTTTTACCTCTCGCTCACCCATCCCCTTTCTCCCCTCTCCCCACATCTTCATCTCTCACAGTTTACCCTCTGATTTCAGCTTCTCAACCGTTTGGTCATTCACACCTTCTATTCTCTCGATGGGCTGCCATTAGCAGCCTTTCCCCTGGTTTCTGTGGCTATGACTCATCTTTCATTCCCTCCCCCTGCAGTATAAATATCTCCCACTTTCTCTGCCTTTTAGCTTTGACAAAGGGTCATCTGGACTCGAAACGTCAGCTCTTTTCTCTCCATACAGATGCTGCCAGACCTGCTGAGATTTTCCTGTATTTTCTCTTTTGGTTGGCAGCAGAAATAGGATCCCTCTACCGATCCTGTCATGTCTTGAAAGCTTCGATATAATCAGTCCTTATAAATTCCAGGAAATACTAACTTGGTTTATGCAACCTTTCTTTGTTATTTGTTATGAGGGCGGCACGGTGGCACAGTGGGTTAGCACTGCTGCCTCAAAGCACCAGGGGCTCAGGTTCCATTCGCGGCTTGGGTCACTGTCTGTGCGGAGTCTGCACGTTCTCCCCGTGTCTGTGTGGGTTTCCTCCGGGTGCTCCGGTTTCCTCCCACAGTCTGAAAGACACGTTGGTTAGGTGCATTGGCCATGCTAAATTCTCCCTCAGTGTACCCAAACAGGCAGCGGAGTGTGGCGACTAGGGGATTTTCACAGTAACTTCATTGCGGGGTTAATGTAAGCCGACTTGTGACTAATAAATAAACTCAACTTATTTAACACTGTAAAGTGCAGGTATCATTCTGGTAAACCTCCACTGCACGCCTCTAAAGGCTAATGTATCTGAGATTGAGAGGTTTTTTTTGGTTTGAAGGGGGATTATCACAGTAAGTAGTCTCACAACACCAGGTTAAAGTCCAACAGGTTTATTTGGTAGCACGAGCTTTCGGAGCGTTGCCCCTTCATCAGGCGAGTGGTGAAGTGCACTCACTTACTTCCTGTGCCTCCCCCAGTCCAACGCCGGCAACTCCACATCAAGGGGGACAATCTAACATGGAGTTAGATTGCCAAGGAATGGCCTACTCCTGTTCCCATGTTCCACAGTGCCATGAATTCAAAGGGCAGCTGACAGCTCACTCTGCCTGGGTTTCTTTTGATGTACAACACTGTCCAAGGAAAATAATGTTCAAGTATTCCCCATTGGCTGTCCTGCAAGCTGACCGTACAAGAAGATGGAGATGCCGGAGTTGGACTGGGGTGGGCACAGAAGTCTCAACACCAGGTTAAAGTCCAAATAAAGCTGGTGGACTTTAACCTGGTGTTGAGAGACTTCTTACTGTGACCATACAAGGAGGTTGCTTCCAGCAAGCGGTGATTTCAGTTTGCTAAATCATCAAGATTTCATATCTAAATTAGCATTAGGTTAATCCCACCTTGGACAATCCAACATCAATCCTTGATTGAAGGGACAACAAACGTCTAAAAATGGAACAACATTGTTTGAGGCAATCTCGTCAAATCATATACACTTGTGTCACCGGGGCAGTCAACTAAATCGATCACTTGATCCATTTGCAAGGTAAAAACTGACAACTGTAAAATCATATTTATAAGCATTGCTCTTAATAATTCTGGTATATTAATTAACGCTTGGGGAAGCCACATTGGCCCCAAAAAGAGGCCACCATGCCAAAAACTGTACGCCACACTTGTACCCTCAATCTTCCGAAGGAAAAATTAATTACTCAAATTTCGAAATGTTCTGTTGACAAATTTTCTTCATAAACAGCCCAGTCGGAGTCTAAAATTAATCTTCATACACCAGATGGTTCGATGCGTTTCCACTTGGGATTCATCACACTGAGGACACAATCTCAGACAGACAGGTGGACAATCTGGATTGGGGAATCAGAATCGGGGTTCTCCTGCCCCGGATAACTACAACTGAATCATACAATCCCTACAGTGCAGAAGGAGGTCATTGCACCGACCACAATCCCACCCAGGCCCCATTCCTGCAACCCCACATACTTGCCCTGCTAACCCCCTGACACTAGGGTCAATTTAATATGACCAAACAACCTAACCCGCACGTCTTTGTAAAACTTGGTGAGAGTTGTAGCGGACATGCCAAATTTAATTGGCCTCCTGAGGAAGTAGAGACATTGGTGGGCTTGCTTAACTATAGCATTGGCATGGAGGGACCAGTCGTAAGTCTATCAGGAATATAGTAAGGGGCTGAGGACACAATCTTGTGGGAGGAAACCGGAGCATCCGGAGGAAACCCACACAGACAAGGGGAGAACATGCAGACTCCGCACAGACAGTGACCCAAGCCGGGAATCGAACCCGGGTCCCTGGAGCTGTGAGGCAGCAGTGCTAACCACTGTGCCGCCCAACTGGCTCCTGGTCTGTCTCCACCTCATTCTTAAATTTCTCATCCTTCTTTTCAACTCCATTTTTCACACTCCTCATCATGTGTAAACCTGCCCGGCCCTACAGCCCTCTGATCTCTGCTATAAGAACATAAGAAATAGGAGCAGGAGTAGGCCATCTAGCCCCTTGAGCCTGCCCCGCCATTCAATAAGATCATGGCTGATCTGAAGTGGATCAGTTCCACTTACCCGCTTGGTCCCTATAACCCCTAATTCCCTTACCGATCAGGAATCCATCTATCCGTGATTTAAACATATTCAACGAGGTAGCCTCCACCACTTCAGTGGGCAGAGAATTCCAGAGATTCACCACCCTCTGAGAGAAGAAGTTCCTCCTCAACTCTGTCCTAAACTGACCCCCCTTTATTTTGAGGCTGTGCCCTCTAGTTCTAGTTTCCTTGATCCACTGGAGCAAGCTGAGAGGGGTGATTGAAAAGCAGCAGTGCTGGTAAGAGATTAATTGGATTAATTGAATTGTTTATTTATTTAATTAGTCAGCTAGTGTGTGTATTTTTTTGGCCTTTACTTTAACAGCAGTTTTTCAAGTTTAAAGTGAAAACTAGAAGTGGGCAGCAAAGGAGTCTGGGAAGGGTTTTTATTTTAACTTTAAAAGTCAGTTACCTGGGTGGTTCCCCCTCAGTAGTAGTTTTTTTTTCTCTCGGGCCCCTAGCCCTATAAATTGGTGCAGAGGAGATACCCGATCCTCTACACTGGTAGAGGATCCCACCCTTCCATCCTCCTCTAACCTAATTATAAGTGTGGGGAAGTTTTTTGTTTTCTTTTTTTCTTGCTGGTAATGGCTTCAGGGATGGCAGTTCAGGCAGTATGCTGCATCTCCTGTGGGATGTATGTGGTGAGGAAATCCAGTAGTGTTTCAGGAGATTTTAGTTGTAAGAAGTGCATTAGATTGCAGCTTCTGGAGGAGCGTGTAAAGGAGCTGGAGGGGGAGGTAGAGGAACTCCGCATAATTCGGGAGGCGGAGGTGGAAGTTGATAGGAGTTATAGAGAAATAGTAACTCCTAGAAATGAGGCTTGGGTCAATGCCAGGAGGAGGGGTAAGAAGCAATCGGGAAGACAATCCCCTGGGGCGGTTCCCCTCCATAATAGGTTTTCGGTGCTGGAGGCTACAGTTGAGGAGGAATCAACTGAGCATAGAGAGCAGATCTCTGGGGGTGAGCCGAGTGAGAAAGCTCAGGTGGTTAGGGGCTGTAAAAGACTGGGCCTTGTGATTGGGGACTCCACAATTAAGGGGACAGATAGGAGGGTCGGAACTAAAGGTAGGGACTCAGGGTTGGTGTGTTGCCTACCAGGGGCTGGGGTCCGGGATGTGTCTGACAGGGTATTCAGGACTCTTAGGGGGGAGGGAGATAAACCACAAGTTATTGTACATGTGGGGACACACGACATAGGGAGGATAGGGGAAGGGGATATTAGGCAGGGATTTATGGAGTTGGGGTGGAAACTAAAGGCCAAGACTGACAGAGTGGTTATCTCTGGACTCTTGCCTGTACCACGGGATAGTTTAGAGAGGAATAGGGAGAGGGAAGGTTTGAATTCATGGCTGAGGGGATGGTGCAGGAGGGAGGGGTTCAGGTACTTAAGCAATTGGGGCTCGTGCTGGGGAAGGTGTGACCTCTATGAGAAGGATGGTCTACACCTTAATCAGAAGGGGACCAATATCCTGGGGGGTAAATTTGCTAAGGCCATGCAGGGAGGTTTAAACTGATTCGGGGGGGGGGAGGGATCCTGAGTAGTGGGGCTGAAAGTGAGGGATGCATGGATGGGGACTGCAATGCACGGCATTGCAGAGGTGGGGTGGAGCAGGGTTTGAAATGTGTATACTTCAATGCCAGGAGTATTCGCAATAAAGTGGGTGAACTTGCAGCGTGGATCAGTACCTGGGACTTCGATGTTGTGGCTATTTCAGAGACATGGATAGAGCAGGGGCAGGAATGGATGCTGCAGGTCCCGGGGTTCAAATGTTTTAGTCGAAGTAGGGAAGGAGGTAGAAGAGGGGGAGGGGTAGCATTATTGGTCAGAGATTGTATCACAGTGTCAGAGAGGAGGTTTGATGAGGACTTATCTGTTGAGGTAGTATGGGCGGAGATTAGAAATAGGAGAGGAGAGGTCACCCTGTTGGGAGTCTTTTATAGACCTCCTAAAAGTTCTAGAGAGGTTGAGGAAAGGATTGCGGAGTCAATCCTGCTTAGGAGTGAAAGTAATAGGGCAATTGTTATGGGGGATTTTAACTTGACTAATATTGACTGGAATTGTTATAGCTCTAGCTCGTTAGAGGGGTCAGTTTTTGTTCAAAGCGTGCAGGAAGGTTTTTTGACTCAGTATGTAGACAGGCCAACTAGAGGTGAGGCTATATTGGATCTGGTGCTGGGAAATGAGCCAGACCAGGTGCTAGACTTGGAAGTTGGTGTGCATTTTGGTGATAGTGACCACAATTCGGTTACGTTCACCTTAGTGATGGAAAGGGATAGGCATGAACCTCGGGCCAGTGGTTTTAGCTGGGGGAAGGGTAATTATGAGGCTATTAGGAGAGAATTAGGAAACATAGGTTGGACTAGGAGATTACAGGGACTGGGAACGTCCGACATGTGGAGTTTTTTCAAGGAGCAGCTACTGCGAGTCTGTGATAGGTATGTCCCTGTCAGGCAAGGAGGAATTGGTAGGGCTAGGGAACCGTGGTGCACCAAAAAAGTTTCTTTGTTGGTTAAAAAGAAAAAGGAGGCTTATGTTCGGATGAGACGTGAGCACTCGGGTAGTGCACTAGAAAGCTTTAGATTGGCTAAGAGGGAGTTGAAGAGCGAGCTTAGAAGGGCTAAAAGGGGACATGAGAAGACTTTGGCGGATAGGGTTAAAGAGAATCCTAAGGCGTTCTATAGGTATGTCAAGAACAGAAGGTTGGTTAGGGCAAGTTTAGGGCCAGTTATAGATGGCAGAGGGAAGTTATGTGTGGAACCGGAGGAGATTGGTGAAGCATTGAACCAATATTTCTCTTCGGTGTTCACGCAAGGGGACATGAATATAGCTGAGGAGGACACTGGGTTGCAAGGGAGTAGAATAGACAGTATTACAGTTGATAAGGAGGATGTGCAGGATATTCTGGAGGGTCTGAAAATAGATAAATCCCCTGGTCCGGATGGGATTTATCCAAGGATTCTCTGGGAGGCAAGAGAAGTGATTGCAGAGCCTCTGGCTCTGATCTTCAGGTCGTCGTTGGCCTCTGGTATAGTACCAGAAGATTGGAGGTTAGCGAATGTTGTCCCATTGTTTAAGAAGGGGAACAGAGACTTCCCCGGGAATTATAGACCGGTGAGTCTCACTTCTGTTGTCGGCAAGATGTTGGAAAAAATTATAAGGGATAGGATTTATAGTTATTTGGAGAGTAATGAATTGATAGGTGATAGTCAGCATGGTTTTGTGGCAGGTAGGTCGTGCCTTACTAACCTTATTGAGTTTTTTGAGAAAGTGACCAAGGAGGTGGATGGGGGCAAGGCAGTGGACGTGGTATATATGGATTTTAGTAAGGCGTTTGATAAGGTTCACCATGGTAGGCTTCTGCAGAAAATGCAGATGTATGGGATTGGGGGTGATCTAGGAAATTGGATCAGGAATTGGCTAGCGGATAGGAAACAGAGGGTGGTGGTTGATAGTAAATATTCATCATGGAGTGCGGTTACAAGTGGTGTACCTCAGGGATCTGTTTTGGGGCCACTGCTGTTTGTAATATTTATTAATGATCTGGATGAGGGTATAGTTGGGTGGATTAGCAAATTTGCTGATGACACCAAAGTCGGTGGTGTGGTAGACAGTGAGGAAGGGTGTCGTAGTTTGCAGGAAGACTTAGACAGGTTGCAAAGTTGGGCCGAGAGGTGGCGGATGGAGTTTAATGCGGAGAAGTGTGAGGTAATTCACTTTGGTAGGAATAACAGATGTGTTGAGTATAGGGCTAACGGGAGGACTTTGAATAGTGTGGAGGAGCAGAGGGATCTAGGTGTATGTGTGCATAGATCCCTGAAAGTTGGGAATCAAGTAGATAAGGTTGTTAAGAAGGCATATGGTGTCTTGGCGTTTATTGGTAGGGGGATTGAATTTAGGAGTCGTAGCGTTATGTTGCAACTGTACACAACTCTGGTGCGGCCGCACTTGGAGTACTGTGTGCAGTTCTGGTCCCCACATTACAGGAAGGATGTGGAGGCTTTGGAGAGGGTGCAGAGGAGGTTTACCAGGATGTTGCCTGGTATGGAGGGGAGATCCTATGAGGAGAGGCTGAGGGATTTGGGATTGTTTTCGCTGGAAAGGCGGCGGCTAAGAGGGGATCTTATTGAAACATATAAGATGATTAGAGGTTTAGATAGGGTGGATAGTGATAGCCTTTTTCCTCTGATGGAGAAATCCAGCACGAGGGGGCATGGCTTTAAATTGAGGGGGGGTAGTTATAGAACCGATGTCAGGGGTAGGTTCTTTACCCAGAGGGTGGTGAGGGATTGGAATGCCCTGCCAGCATCAGTAGTAAATGCGCCTAGTTTGGGGGCGTTTAAGAGATCCGTAGATAGGTTCATGGACGAAAAGAAATTGGTTTAGGTTGGAGGGTCACAGTTTTTTTTTTTAACTGGTCGGTGCAACATCGTGGGCCGAAGGGCCTGTTCTGCGCTGTAATGTTCTATGTTCTATGTTCTATGTTTAAGTGGAAAGAATCTCTCCATCTCTACCCTATCCAGCCCCTTCATTATCTTATAGGTCCCCTCAGCCTTCTAAATTCCAACGAATACAAACTCAATCTGCTCAGTCTCTCCTCATAATCAACACCCCTCATCTCTGGTATCAACCTGGTGAACCTTCTCTGCACTCCCTCCAAGGCCAATATATCCTTCCGCAAATAAGGGGACCAAAACTGCACACAGTATTCCAGCTGCAGCCTCACCAATGCCCTGTACAGATGCAGCAAGACATCTCTGCTTTTATATTCTATCCCCCTTGCGATATAGGGCAACATCCCATTTGCCTTCTTGGTCACCTGTTGCATCTGCAGACTGGGTTTTTGCATCTCATGCACAAGGACCCCCAGGTCCCTCTGCACAGCAGCATGTTGTAATTTCATTCCATTTAGATAATAATCCAATTTGCTATTATTTCCTCCAAAGTGAATAACCTCACATTTGTTAACGTTATACTCCATCTGCTATCCTCTAATTCTGGTCTCTTGCACATCTTGACTTTAACTGCTCCTCTAACGAAGGCTTTCATCAATCGAGGCCCGACGCATTGAAGTTTCCCTCTCTAATTTTCACCGCCTTACTGTCCTCCTTTAAACCTACCTCTCTGGCCAAGTCTTTAGCTACCTACCATGGCCAAAAAAGTTCAATAAAAAGAACTCTAAAAAATATTTATCCAGCATCTTCTTGTTTAAATTGTTTTATTTAAACAAAGAACGATTGGATAGACTGAGAAAATGGCCATAATCGACCACAAGGTGATAGTTCTGGAAGGTTCTGAACAGTTCAAAAAGTTTATTTATTCGTTAGTCACAAGTAGGCTGACATTAACACTGCAGTGAAGTCACTGTGAAAATCTTCTTGTCGCCACACTCCGGCGCCTGTTCGGGCACACAGAGGGAGAATTTAGCATGGCCAAGTCACTAACTCAGGCTCGGCACGGTGGCACAGTGGTTAGCACTGCTGCCTCACAGCTCCAAGGACCTGGGTTCGATTCCTGGCTTGGGTTACTGTCTGTGTGGAGTTTACACATTCTCCCCGTGTCTGCATGGGTTTCCTCCGGGTGCTCCGGTTTCCTCCCGCAGTCCAAAGACGTGCGGGTTAGTTGCATCGGCTATGCTAAATTGCTTCTTAGTGTCCTAGGATGCGTAGGTTAGAGGGACTAGTGTGGTAAAAATGTGGGGTTACGGGAATAGGGCCTGGGTGGGATTGTTGTCGGTGCAGACTCGATGGGCTGAATGGCCTCCTTCTGCACTGAAGGGATTCTAACCTGTACATCTTTGGACCGTCCGAGGAAACCAGAGCAGCCGGAGGAAACCCACGCAGACACGGGGAGAACGTGCAAACTCCACTCAGACAGTGACCCAAGGCTGGGAATCGAACCCAGGTCCCTGGCGCTGTGAGGCAGCAGTGCTAACCACTGTGCCACCGTGACAATAGTGGACAAAGGTTAACTCATCAAACTCCTGGAATGTGACACCCCTTGCATCGTATAAATATTCCAGCAAAGCCTTCGCAAAGGGCAAATAGAACGCCTGCACCAGCCAGCTCTGGTCAAAGGCAGAGCTATTTGTGACTCCCCATCTCCAACATGGTTCCAATGGTTCTACAGTTACCTGTTCAGAAGACAATGGGTTTTAACAAGGGGTCCCGCCAGCTGAATGGCTCGGCCCAAAAGCACCCTGTCACATGACTGAGACTTGAGCCGTTTGAACTGCTTTAATTGCACAGCTCATGAGTTCGGCCTTCGGTCGCTGTTGAACCTCAGAAGCGGAGCAAGACTCCAGGGGGAGCAACTGACCCCGTCGGCCATCTTGCATCAATGGACTAGCAACAGTACCAGAGCTCTGTCTGGGTTTCAACACTGTCCTCTTTTGAACCGCACTCCTATAAAACACTCCAGATTTCAGAATTTATGATGAACTAGATAGATCTTATCCACATTTTGAACAGGTAAGTTAGCTGTGGTTGTGCTGCGTGGGGAACTGGGTACAGTTCAGTGAATGGAAAATAGATGCTACAGCGTGTCATCTTCACTGTCTGCGGAATTCCAGTAACTGAGTTCTGTAATGTCAGAACCCCCAAGCCGGGAATCTCAGATTTCTGTAAACGTTACTTTTCAGCTCATCAGATAAAAGCAAATTACTGCGGATGCTGGAATCTGAAACCAAAAGGGAAAATGCTGGAAAATCTCAGCGGGTCTGGCAGCATCTGTAAGGAGAGAAAAGAGCTGACGTTTCGAGTCCAAATGACCCTTTGCCAAAGCTGAGCCTGTCGGCCATCTTGTATTAACGAAGTAGCGACAGCATCAGAACTCCGTCTAGGTTTTAACGCTCGCTTCTTTTTAACCGCACTCCGATAAAACGCTCCAGATATCAGAATTCATGATAAACTAGATCTTATCCACATTTTGAACAGGTGAGTCATCTGGACTCGAAACGTCAGCTCTTTTCTCTCCTGACAGATGCTGCCAGACCTGCTGAGATTTTCCAGAATTTTCCCTATCAGTTAATCAGAAATTGTTCATGGAAACGCAACGCTTGCAGGAAAGGAAAGGATTGGAGCGTTAACACTGGCAGATCTATAAAACAGGTCTATAAAATAACGACGGGCATAGATCAGCTAGATGGTCAACACCTTTTCCCAAAGGTCGGGTAGCCTAAAACTAGAGGGCATAAGTTTAAAGGTGGGAGAGGAGAGATACAAAAGTGTCCAGAGGGGCATTCTTTTCCCACACAGAGGGTGGTGAGTGTCTGGAACAAGCTGCCAGAGGTAGTAGTAGAGGCGGGTACAATTTTGTCTTTTAAAAAACATTTAGACAGTTACATGGGTAAGATGGGTATTGAGGGATGTGGGCCAAATGCGGGCAATTGGGACTAGCTTAGTGGTTGAAAAGAAAAGGGCGGCATGGACAAGTTGGGCCGAAGGGCCTGTTTCCATGCTGTAAACCTCTATGAGTCTATTTGTAAGTGGCACACTTTGCTGCACACAGATTGTATTTCCCCTGAAGACCCTGCATATTAATGTGCCAGGGAAAAAGAATTCCATTCGCTCAACCCCTACGCTCATAGGAACAGGAGGTGGCCATTCAGCTTCTTGCACCTATCAAACCATCTAATCTGATCATGGTGGATATGCAACATGGCTTCGTTTCCGCATCTCGCTTCCAAATCCCCTCTTACCCTTGCCCAACAAAAGCTACTCATCTCAGTTCTGATATTTCAGTACGACCTCCCAACCCCAACGAGCCTCAATATTGTTTTGGAAGGACGCAGTGCTGCAGATTTCCCTTTGTAGGTGCTTTTCAATAATACCCACCACCCCAAAACAGCTTAGCCCTCTTTGTTCTCCGTGTTCTGGACTGCCGTCGACCCACCCAGAGATCATTTGTCTAGTTACCCTATCAAATAAATCCTTTAATCGGCTTTAACACCTCAATTAGACCAAATTAGACCTTAATCTTCAAAGGATTACAACTCTAATCTCTGCAACCTGTCTTCGCATTTTAACTCTTTCATATCATTGTGTTGAACGGGTCTCTTGCACCCGCTCCCCCCCTCCCCATCCAAAGCTAAGATAGAAGGGAAGGCGATGGCCTCGTGGTATTATTATCGCTAGCCTATTAATCCAGAAACTCAGCCAATGTTCTGGGGACCCGGGTTCAAATCCCGCCACGGCAAATGGTGGAATTTGAATTCAATAAAAAATATCTGGAATTAAGAATCTACTGATGATCGTGAAACCATTGTCGATTGTCGGAAAAACCCATCTGGTTCACTAATGTCCTTTAGGGAAGGAAATCTGCTGTCCTTATCTGGTCTGGCCTATGTGTGACTCCAGAGCCACAGCAATGTGGTTGACTCTCAACTGCCTACAAGGGCAACTAGGGATGGGGCAATAAATGCTGGCCCAGCCAGCGACACCCATGTCCCACAAACAAATAAAAATATATACACTTCCCGAGGAGCGGAGCCGAGAACTGAATGGGGTATTCTGGGTGGGCTCTGCTGGAATCACACCGTGTCTAAATCTCTTAAATTGAGGAACAATAGTTATCACGTCACAGGATGCAGCCAGTAGTGCATTCCATTGGGATAACCCACTAACTTGTAGGATATCGGCAACACTTCATAACCCGTGAACAGTGCCGGATTTAGACTTGGTGAGGCCCGAAGCTATATAAAGCTTGGAGGCCCCTTGTTAAAAAGTTACACCGAAAGGTCTCACAAAGGTGCGAACCAAAACCTTGGGTCGCCACAAAAAAATTGAAAACATAATTATGCCTTTTAATTATTTAATAGCAAGGTATTTAAAGTGAAAAATACAAATTATTTTCAAATCAATGCATTTACTGATTACATATTTATCATTTGGCTGGCTTGATCTCTCGCATAGATTATAATATAGTGTAACTACAGAACACATAAAAAGCCACGTGTAATTTTTAAAACACCTCAAAAAAAAATTCTGAAATTTTGTGAGGCCCCTGCGGATTGTGAGGCCCGAAGCTGTAGCTTGTTTAGCTTATGCCTAAATCCGGCACTGCCCGTGAAGGTTTTTAATCGGACCGCAGTTACCGAAGTAAAGTATAAGGCAGGAGCCAGGCTGGTGCATTTAGACTCGATATCTTTTGTTTTCATTTACTTGTGTCACAAGCAGGCTTACATTAACACTGCAATGAAGTCACTGTGAAAATCCCCTAGTCGCCGCACTCCGGCGTCTGTTCGGGTTACACTGAGGGAGAATTTAGCACGGCCAATGCACCTAACCAGCACGTCTTTCAGACTGTGGGAGGAAACCGGAGCACCCGGAGGAAACTCACGCAGACACGGGGAGAACGTGCAAACTCCACACAGACAGTGACCCAAGCTGGGAATCGAACCCGAGTCCCTGGCGCTGTGAGGCAGCAGTGCTAACCACTGTGCCACCCCAATCACACTAACAATTGAGCCCAGTAATGCTGGAGGGAATGGTTCAAAGTCTTGGGGGAGCAAAAAGGTGGAAAAAGAAACAAATTCCTATTCTAATTCTCTTCCCGCACCTAGTGTCCACCCGGGTTCTATTCCTGGCTCGGGTCACTGTCTGTGCGGAGTCTGCACATTCTCCCCGTGTCTGCGTGGGTTTCCTCCGGGTGCTCCAGTTTCGTCCCATAGTCCAAAAGACGTGCAGGTTAGGTGCATTGGCCATGCTAAATTCTCCCTCCACGTACCTGAACAGGCGCCGGAGTGTGGCGACTAGGGGATATTTCACAGTAACTTCATTGCAGTGTTAATGTAAGCCTCCTTGTGACACAGCTAAATAAACTTTAAAACTTTAGTGATGCACTATAGCCGATTTTTCTAGTAATTCCCGTAACAGGTCATTAGTCTGTTGCCAGGGGCTTATAGCTTGAGGGGCCCCAGTCCACATGAAGCGTGGCTGACCAGGTGTATCTTACCTCCAGCCATTGGCACATTTGGAAGGATTTGCAGGTTGACAATCTCAACCTGTTGGCCGCGTTATGAACGCGCCTTCCTTGGCCATCAAGTTCTGGGAATGGACTCAAACCCAGAGCTTCTGGTTCAGAGGCAGGGACGCTAACCCCACTGCGCCACAAGACCACCCAAAAAGAAACAACTGCCCATTCCAAAACAGAATCACCTAAAGCATGCCATAAGAGATCACTGCAAGGCAAACTCAGGCGATTACACAGATGCAATCTGTTCAATTTGTGTATTTACAGACGTCCATACTTTTGATGCATTTAAGAAAATTACAGGAGGAGGAAACAAATAGGGTGATACATCGTTAGGATGAGATGAAATAAGGTGGCGGCGGATGGAGACGCACAAGACGGTCATAAACGCCAGCATAGACCTGTTGGGCTGAATGGCCTGTCTCTGGGCTGTAAATACTACATGTGCGTTGCTCTCCCACTGACCATTCAGCATGCTTAGTTTCACCAGTCAGAACTTTGAATACAGGAGTTGGGACGTCTTGTTGAAGTTGTACAAGATATTGGTACGGCCACACTTGGAATACTGTGTACAGTTCTGGTCACCCTATTATAGAAAGGATATTATTAAACTAGAAAGAGTGCAGAAAAGATTTACTAGGATGCTACCAGGACTTGATGGGTAGACTGGGACTTTTTTCCCTGGAACGTAGGAGGCTTCGGGGTGATCTTATAGAGGTCTATAAAATAATGAGGGACATAGATAAGGTAAATAGTCAACATCTTTTCCCAAAGGTAGGAGAGTCTAGAGGGCATAGGGTTAAGTTGAGAGGGGAGAGATACAAAAGGTTCCAGAGGGGCAATTTTTTCACACAGAGGATGGTGAGTGTCTGAAACAAGCTGCCAGAGGTAGTAGTAGAGGTGGGTACAATTTTATCTTTCAAAAAGCATTTAGACAATTACATGGGTAAGCTGGGTATAGAGGGAGATGGGCCAAACACGGGCAACTGGGACTAGCTTAGTGGTTAAAAAAAAGGGTGGCATGGACAAGCTGGGCTGAAGTCTGCAAGTACAACAGGTGATCAAGAAGGCAAATGGGATGTTGGCATTTATCGCGAGGGGGATAGAATATAAAAGCAGAGATGTCTTGCTGCATCTGTACAAGGCATTGGTGAGGCCGCAGCTGGAATACTGTGTACAGTTTTGGTCCCCTTACTTGCGAAAGGATATATTGGCCTTGGAGGGAGTGCAGAGAAGGTTCACCAGGTTGATACCGGAGATGAGGGGTGTAGATTATGAGGAGAGATTGAGCAGATTAGGTTTGTACTCATTTGGAGTTTAGAAGGCTGAGGGGTGATCTTATAGAGGCATATAAGATAATGAAGGAGCTGGATAGGGTAGAAGCGGAGAGATTGGTTAGAAAGGAAACCAGAACTAGACGGCACAGCCTCAAAATAAAGGGGGGTCGGTTTAGGACAGAGTTGAGGAGGAACTTCTTCTCTCAGAGGGTGGTGAATCTCTGGAATTCTCTGCCCACTGAAGTGGTGCAGACTACCTCGTTGAATATGTTTAAATCACGGATAGATGGATTCCTGATCGGTAAGGGAATTAGGGGTTATGGGGATCAGGCGGGTAAGTGGAACTGATTCACTTCAGATCAGCCATGATTTTATTGAATGGCGGGGCAGGCTCGAGGGGCTAGATGGCCTACTCCTGCTCCTATTTCTTATGTTCTTATGAAGAGCCTGTTCCATGCTGTAAACCTCTATGACTCTATAACACCAAATTAACTCCCAACATTCTGTTACATAAAATGGAAGAAAACGTAAAAACATTCCAAATCCCACTGTGGATCTTTGCTTAAATTTATTTATTCTTTCACAGGATGTGGGCTCCGCTGATAGACCCACCCAAAGCCCCTTGGGAAATACACAAAGGGTGAAGTATTTCAAGGTCAGGCTGTGGCCACTACAGAGGGATTGCAAGAAAGTTTTCAACAGAGGAAACAGCCTAAAGGCTGGGCTTGCTCCCTTTCTCACTTTTGGACTAGGTGTATTACCTCGTTCAGAACTTTAAACAGAAATCTACCAGCAAACAGATCTCATAATAACATCCAAAATTGCGAGGATTAGGTTGATTGGTCAGGTTAAATTGCCCCTCAGTGTCAGGGGAATGAGCAGGGTAAACATGCAGGATTATGGGGATAGGGGCCTGGGCGGAATTGTCGTCGGTGCAGGCTCGATGGGCCGAATGGCCTCCTTCTGCACTGTAGGGATCCTATTATTCAATCTATTCTATTTTTCTGTGATCTCCTCCATCAGACCGAATTCACTAAACCAGCTAATCCAAATCGCCCACAACGTTTAAAAATCTGCGCCTCATGGACAATTCTTTGAACTTTTCTCTCCACATTGGAGTCTAACTTTCCTTCAGACACCTGTGTGAGTGACGTTGATTATTCTTCCCTTGAGATTCACGGTCAATGAAATGGCTCTTGCTTTGATTCAAGAAAACTCTTCTTCAATTGGCTCCTCATTGCTCATAGTTGAAATAGTTAAATGCATTTGGAGGTGGAAAAGACATATCCTCATGAAAAAGAAACCAAAACTTTTGCTACGGCCAACTGAGGTGGCTGAAGAGAGGGGAGTCACCCCTCCTCACCTGGTAATAAGGTACACACAAGGTTCATGTCTGCACAAAACATCGTCACGGTGAATGTCTTTAAAATGTAGAACAATGAACGTCGGAAAAAATTCCAAATGTAGATAAGGATCCAACATTTTAACTTCTTCTTAGTCACACCCCATTGAGAAGCTCCTTTGCTAAATAAACAATTACAATGGACACGCTACACAAAGCCAAACATTCTTCAAGCACTGACTTAAGTGCCAAATGTTTTATCCAAACAAATCTTTATCACGCTGTAATATTTCTGCTAGTTCCCACTATACTCTGTGGGCGAGGGTTTCCATGCCAAATGGATCATGGAAGATGGTCCAAAAGCCACCACACATTCAAAACTTGAATCCGACAATGGGAGATCTCAAAACTTTGACAGACTCCTCCTTTCACAAGTGCTCTTCCCAACGTTCACCCACTTTTGGGGGCGGCATGGTGGCACAGTGGTTGGCACTGCTGCCTCACAGCGTCTGGCACTGCTGCCTCACAGCACCAGGGACCAGGGTTCAATTCCCGGCTTGGGTCACTGTCTGTGTGCAGAGTCTGCACGTTCTCCCCGTGTCTGCGTGGGTTTCCTCCGGGTGCTCCGGTTTCCTCCCACAGTCTGAAAGACGTGCTGGTTAGGGTGCATTGATCCGAACAGGCGACGTGGGGAATTTCACTGTAACTTCATTGCAGTGTTAATGCAAGCCTTACTTGTGACTAATAAATAAACTTTAACTTTTTGTTGTCACACTGCCCTCCGAACTACGTGGGAGATTTTCTCTCAGGTTCCTCCGATCACTATTCTCCGGCCAAGTCAGTGCTCACAATATGGGCTGCCCACAGCTCAAGACTGGACTCAGTTGCGAAAGTCCCACAGTCAAACAGTTTGCCCACTCCCATCTGCTGGTCACACATATGGCGACTTAAGTCAAGTCACCAGAGGGTGCCAACTGAACCAGCCTGCTGCTGATACAAGCAGCAGAGACAAACAATTCATTTACAATAAACTTTGGTTGATTTATAACGGTTAGGCTTTTTTTTTTAAAAAGAAAGATTGCCTCAATAAATGTCACCTTCATTGAACGCTGATCACCAATGAGATATAACATGTCCAATTCCAATGGCTAGTACGTAGAAAAGACAGAAAGCAAGTCACCTCTTCTTCTCCACAGCTTTATTCTTACTAATGTAAAACTCTACTCCTCAATCCCTACCCGTTGTCCCTTTAATTGCAGACAGTGACGTTCTTAACCTATTTACCTCCAACTACTCACTTAATTGGGTGGCACAGTGGGTGAGCACTGCTGCCTCACAGCGCCAGGGATCCGGGTTCGATTCCCGGCCTTGGTCTGTGTGGAGTTTGCACGTTCTCCCCGTGTCTGCGTGGGTTTCCTCCGGTTTCCTCCCAAAGTCCAAAGATGTGCAGGTTAGGTGAATTGGCCCTGCTAAATTGACCCTTAGTGTCAGGGGGACTAGCTAGGGTAAATACGTGGGGTTACGCGTTAGGGCCTGGGTGGGATTGTCGTCGGTGCAGGCTCGATGGGCCGAATGGCCTCCTTCTGCACCGAAAGGATTCTATGATTACTAGTCGACTCTTTAACTGTTTCCTATCCTGACACAATGCAAGGTAAAAGGTAAAGTCGCCATAGCCCCAGAGGACCATAGGGTGCTCTGCCCTTTTGAGGGGGAGAGCTGACTGGTGGTAATTTAACCTGAGGTCATCACACCTCAGGGGAGGGGCAAGGTTGAGAAAGGGGTGCCTTCATTTTTTAAAAATTCATTCACGGGACATGGGCGTCGCTGGCTGGCCAGCATTTATTGCCCATCCCTAGTTGCCTGAGGGCAGTGAGAGGCAACCACATTGCTGTGGCTCTGGAGTCACATGTAGGCCAGACCAGGTAAGGACAGCAGATTTCCTTCCCTAAAGGAAACCAGGTGGATTTTTCCGACAATAGTTTCATGGTCACCAAGTCCAAATATTTTAATTGAATTCAAATTCCATCATGGCAGGAGTCAAACCCGGGTCCCCAGAATACTACCTGAGTTTCTGGATTAACAGTCTGGCAATAATCCCACGAGGCCATCGCACCCCATGTGAATAAACCTCAGCTGGTACAGGAATTGAACTTGCGCTGTTGGCGTCGCGAACCAACCAACAGAGCCAACTGTTCAATAACACTTCCCCACAATCTCAAAGTGAGCAGCACAAGAGAACCTGGAGGGGAAGCTTGGGAGACAGGAACCAACTCATTGGCTAAAAAGTGAAGCTCTATCTAAAATGGCCGACCTCAGACAGCATCACAAAACTAACCATTTGCAGAGGCAGGTTACGGACGAGATAAGACAATGTTTGGTCTCAAACTCATCAACAGACTGGTCAGTAAACCGAGGTTCTCTTTTAGCCGTTTAACAGAAGGAAAGCATATGTATCACTCAGCGAGATATGGTAGAGTGAGGCCTAAAATTCAAACAGGGGGGTGGATCAAAAACAGCCCATTTCGAAGGGTTTCAAGTGGACAGTGGTTAAGGAACTGCCCTGTCTTCAGGAGAGAAGCAAGACCTGTACCCGTCGAGCCAACCGAACCACAGGAAATTGGAACGCTTGTTAGAGACGTGGAGAGGCCTGCGTACAGATGGGTGCACAGTAAGGCTTCATGGCAAATGTGGGAAAAGCTACAGGCAGGCCTCAGTCACACCTGCGCGGATGGAAAATGATCTGACGCTGCCAGCGTGGCATGGAAACCAGCCACACAAAAAGAACACCAGCTTCCAAACCCAGTGTCACAGATACTGTGCCAGCTCAGTTCCGACCTTTGTGTGGTCAATTCTCAGCTGGGGTAGGGCTGCAATAAACTAGCACACCCCCGTGCACAGGTCCAAGCACCTTTGCTAACGTCTCGCACAAGTGGAAAGTAATTTAAACTGCCCCCCCTGGTGTAAGTCCAACCAGAAACAAGCACACAATGGGCCCATAGGACCATAAGGTACAGGGGCAGAATTAGGCCATTCGGCCCATCTGCTCCGCCGTTGGAAATGACTTTTCTAAACATTTCCTCTCGCAAGGAGCCGCTCTGTTGAAAAGAATCTCCTACTCTGAGCACTTCTTTGCGCACTAGCATGGCCAGCCAATGGAAGTCTCACCTTACTCCCTCTAGCCCTGCCTGTTAATGCTCAACTTCTTAAGAAAAGGAATGGGCAAACACAAAAGTGGAAGGAGAGAGGAAGTACGCGGACAGCACCGTTCGCGTTTCCATGGGTGCCCAAAGTACTTCAAAGCCAGTGAATCACTTCTTTTAAGTGTTGCGATCCAAACAAGGTGACCAATCTGCACTCAGCAAGGGTCCACAAGCACAGGGGTTAAATACGCAGTTTTGCTGTTATTTGGGGGATTATAGGTTGGCTGGGAAACTCCACTTCTCTTATTCAACCCAAGTGCCAGGGGATCATAGAAACTAGAAGCAGGAGGAGGCCATTCAGCCCTTCAAGCCTGCTCCGCCATTCATTGTGATCATGGCTGATCGTCCAACTCAACACCCTGATCCTGCCTTTCCCCCATATCCTTTGATCCCCTTCGCCCCAAGTGCTATATCTAACTACTTCTTGAAAACATACAAGGTTTTGGCCTCGACTACATTCTGTAGTGGCAAATTCCACAGGCTGTCCACTCTCTGGGTGAAGAAATTTCTCCTCTTCTTTATCCTAAACCATCTACTCTGTATCCTCAGACTGTAACCCCTGGTTCTGGACACCTCCACCATTGGGAACATCCTTCTTGCATCTACCCTGTCTAGTCCCGTTAGAATTTTAGAGGGTTCTATGAGACCCCCCTCATTTTTCTGAACTCCAGCAAATACAATCCTAACCACCCAAATAGGCCTTGGTTTAATGCCTCATTGAAAAGAAGGCACCTCTGATAGTGCAGCACTCCCTCAGCAGCGTCAGCCTGGAATGCATGCGCCATTCCTGCAATGGGGCTTGGACCCAGTAAGTCCCTACCCGGAGAAGTGGGTGCACCCATTCCTCATGGGTTAAAGACCAGCAATGTCCCAGCATATCTGCGGGGCCTCTTCGGTTCTCATCAGTAAGTGCCTGAACTCTCTGGGCGGCAAGGTGGCACAGTGGTTAGCACTGCTGCCTCACAGCACCAGGGACCGGGGTTCGATTCCTGGCTTGGGTCACCGTCTGTGTGGAGTTTGCACTTTCTCCCCGTGTCTGCGTGGGTTTCCTCCGGGTGCTCCAGTTTCCTCCCACAGTCCAAAGACGTGCTGGTTAGGTGCATTGACCCGAACAGGCGCCGGAGTGTGGTGACTGGGGGATTTACACAGTGCCTTCATTGCAATGTTATTGTAAGCCTACTTGTGACACTAATAAATAAACTTTTTACTTTTTTCACATAAATATAGTCCTAATTACATGGACCAAGTTTTGCAGCCAAGTGCAGGGCCGGGGTTGGAAAGTGCCTTTGAAAGGTCTGTCAACTTAGGCAGGACTGGAAAATCCCAGCAGTGGGAAGGGCCCCATGTGTCTTACCCTGCTCCAATATCTCCTCATCCCCTTTTCCTCATCGAACCAATTTGTAAATGCTGCCGTGGCCTCCACCACCTAACCCCAGTAATTCTATTTTAAACGTAGGAACATGGAAAGTAGAAGCAGGAGGAGGCCATTCGGCCCTTCGAGCCTGCTCCGCCATTCATTATGGATCATTGCTGGTCATCAAATTCAATATCCGGGATTCTCCCCCACCTCTCCCGTTATCCCTTGACTCCCTTTAGCCCCAAGAGTTATATCTAATTTCTTCTTGAAACCATTGAAAGCAATATTTTGGCCTCAACTACTTTCTGTGGTAGTGAATTCCACACATTCACCACTCATAGAATCCCTACAGTGCAGATAGAGGCCATTCAGCCCATCAGGTCTGCACAGACCACAATCCTACCCAGGCCCTACCCCCATAACCCCACTTATCCACCCAGCTAGTTCCCCTGACACTAAGGGTCAGTTTAGCATGGCCAATCCACCTAACCCGCGCATCTTTGGAGTGTGGGGGGAAACCGGAGCACCCGGAGGAAACCCACGCAGACACGGGGAAGAACGTGCAAACTCCACAGAGTCACCTGAGGCCGGATTTGAACCCGGGACCCTGGTGCTGTGAGGTAGCAGTGCTAACCACCGTGCCGCCCTCTCTCTCTGGGTACAGTTTGGCAAAATTGTCCCAACCAAGAGAGAAAACCTTCAGCTAAAGTTTATCCTGGCCCGCTGACTCTCTTGTGCAGTTTTTGCATTGAGATATACCTCAACTGGGAACCTCTGTCAAAACCTCTGGAAGCTGCATTCCACTTGTAGCTCAACTGATACGAACCAAGGTTGAGAAGTTTTCAAACATTTAGACAATGGTTTATAAAGTTCACGATATAAAATTTCATTGTATAGCTAATAATGTGGAAGTTTTGCACTCTGACTTAACATCTATGATGTGGAGATGCCGGCGTTGGACTGGGGTAAACACAGTAAGAAGTCTCACAACACCAGGTTAAAATCCAACAGGTTTATTTGGTGGCAAAAGCCACTAGCTTTCGGAGCGCTTGCTGCTCCTTCGTCAGGTAAGTCAGATGACTCGCCTGATGAAGGAGCAGCAAGCACTCCGAAAGCTAGTGGCTTTTGCTACCAAATAAACCTGTTGGACTTTAACCTGGTGTTGTGAGACTTCTTACTGACTTAACATCTATACAGAGGTAAAAAAATGTTCACGTTTCGGTTCAATAGAATTCACAAACAGATACTCTTGGCAGTGGTGTAGTGGGGTTGTAACTAGATTTATAATCCACAGACCAAGGTAGCGGTTTGGGGGACCCAGGTTCGAATCCCACCACGGCTGATGGTGAGATTTGAATTCAACAAAAATCTGGAATTAAAACGTTTAATGATTACAATGAAACCATTGTCGTAAAAACACATCTGGTTCACCGATGCCCTTTGGGGAAGGAGATCTGCCATCTTCACCCGGTCTAGCCTACACCTGACTCCAGGTCCATACTTTTTGCCGCCCCACCGGTTGAGTTGTGGTAGCCCAAGGTTGGCTGCCATGGTAACTCACCAATGGCTAGACAGATAAAGGTGCCGTTGGTTGGCTAATAGGTCAGGCGGGGTTGCGATAGTCCATGCAAGCAGAATAAATCCTGCTGCCCAATCAGGACCTGACCTCTTCCCTCCCCAGCCGACACTCACTGAACTCCCCAATCCAACATCAATAACCGAAAGTTAAGGGGGAAGGAAACCAGTTTAAAAGGCCAAGCGAGATGTTAGACAAATAAGAAAGGCTCTTCCTATGGAATCATAGAAATCTACTCTCAGGTGAAGGCCATTCAGCCCATTGTGTCCGTGTTGGCTCACAACAGTTCTCCACCTAATCCCATTTCCAATGACCAATTTCTGTACATTTACGCCCCCTGGTTATTAACCGCTCCACTGAGAGAAACAGGACCTTCCTATCGTCCAGACCCCTAATGATTTTCTATAGCTCAATTAAACCTTCCCTCAGCTCCGCTCTCCGATCATCCCTCTGGGATGGAGATTCTCCAGTCCTGGTAACATCCTGGCAAATCTCGACTGAGAGTTGCCATCCAGTGTGACCTTACTAACCCAGCACGACCTTACGAACTCAGAGCGGTTAGCTACCTTCCAAAATCTCAATACAAGATGGCTCAACACAAGACTCCACCCTTCAACAGAGAGGCTGATGCTTTTAAGCGCTAACTCACCTATCTGCAGTGGATCCTTGACTGCCCGCACTCGGAACAGTTGTTCCCCTCTTTGGAATTCATCTGCACTACCGTTAGCCAGACACGAGTATAACCTGAGGATAAGGTGAGAAATATATTGTTAAGTTACGACGACTGCGAATGAGGAAATTCAGGGGCTGACTGGGAATGAATGACACAGGATTACATCGAATTTACAGCACACAAAAAGACCGTTTGGCAAAACGGGGGTCTTGGCCCAGTGCTACAGCACACGCGCAAGTCGCCTCCAGTCCCATCAGCGTAACCTTCTACCGCTTTCTCCCATGCGTGCTCAATCTGGTTTCCCCCTAATTAAGCTCTGACTCGAAACGTTGGCGCTATTCTCACCCCACAGCTGCTGCCAGACCTGCTGAGATTTTTCCAGCACTTTCTGCCTTTGATGAATAGCGGAGCAGGCTCGAAGGGCCGAATGGGCCTACTCCCGCTTCCAGTTTCTATGACTTCCTCCACGGTTTCCCTTCATTACTTAGACACAAACGTCCATCAAATACTTACTTTCGGGTGTTCATTTTTTAAACAAACAGATAAATGTTGATGACGGAGTGTCAGGCTCTATCTGTGCATGATGTGGATGGAATAGGCTTGGTTTTCATAGACCGCGTGGCATCATGTTGCTATGTAAATTAAACCTCAAGTCCAGCGTCAGTTTAACTTGAGCTAAGGCTGCAACAAAACTGGCCACTAACCCCCCCCCCCCAACAAGAGATGATGCTCCTCCTGCAACGCGTGGGGGAATGGTTGAAACAAAATTCAGGATGGTGGCTGTTTGTTTAGGAACTGTGGCACCAACTGTCAGGGCTGATCTTTCAACAGGTGTCGTCACAAGCTGTAGTTAAACGGAGGCAGTAACTCCAGAAGAAATGCACGAGGATGGCTGAACACGATAGTCTGCCATAGGACAGAACCATGGAACATCCCTTCATAGGGAAGGACCTAAGGGGGAGGCAGTGGCATACTGGTATTGTCGCTAGACGAGTCATCCAGAGACCCAGAGTAATTCTCGGGTTCGAATCCCACCGCGGCAGATCATGAAATTTGAATTCAATAAAAATCTGGAATTAAAAGTCTAATGATGGCCAAGAATCGACCATTGTCGATTGTCGGAAAAACCCATCTGGTTCACTAATGTCCTTTAGGGAAGGAAATCTGCCGTCCTTACCTGGACTGGCCTACATGTGACTCCAGAGCCACAGCAATGTGGTTGACTCTTAAATGCCCTCAGGGATAGGCAATAAATGCTGGCCCAGCCAGCGACGCCCACATCCCATGAATGAACAGAAAAAAATTTGCCCCTTGGGTTTCTCCTAAGTATAGGATGCACGCAAGCATCCATTTAGCTATCCATCGCTGAGCTATTTGATTTATCCTGCCTTATGGATGATATCAAAATTTGATAAATGGAGGTCATCCAGTCACTCAGTGCAAGAAACAGAATAAACCTGGGGTTCTGCAAACATCGATATCATGGGAATGATGTTCCGACTGTTAGCTCGTGCAACAGTCAATAAAACAAAGGTAGCAGATACCGAAGTGTGCAATTGGGCTGACAAGTGGCAGATGTTGGTAAAGAGAGGCTAGGATCATAGGACAAGCAATGGGACACATTGATGAAGCAGCTGAAGATGGTTGGGTCCAGGACACCACCCTGAGGAACTCCTGCAGTGATGCCGTGGGACTGAGATGACTGACCTCCAACCACCACAACCATCTCCCTTTGTGCCAAGTATGACCCCAACCAGCGGAGAGGGTTTTCCCCGATCCCCACTGATTCCAGTTTTGCTCGGGCTCCTTGATGCCTGACAGATTGCTCTTCCGCCTTCTTCCGTCGGGAAAAAGATACAAAAGTCTGAGGTCACGCACCAACCAACCCAAGAACAGCTTCTTCCCTGCTGCCATCAGACTTTTGAATGGACCTACCTCGCATAAAGTTGACCTTTCTCTACACCCTAGCTATGACTGTAACACTACATTCTGCACCCTCTCCTTTCCATCTCTGAAACGTATGCTTTCTCTGTATAGCGCGCAAGAAACAATACTTTTCACTGTATCCTGATACGAAGAACAAAGAAAATTACAGCACAGGAACAGGCCCTTCAGCCGTCCAAGCCTGCACCGACCATGCTGCCCAACTTAACTAAAACCCCCTACTCTTCCGGGGTCCTATTTATGTATAGGATGGGAATACAAGACGCCCCGTAAAAGTCACTATCGTATCTGCTTCCACTACCTCCCCCGGCAGCGAGTTCCAAGCACCCACCACCCTCTGTGCAAAAAAACATGCCTCGTACATCTCCTTTAAACCTTGCCCCTCGCACCTTAAACCTATGCCCCCTAGTAATTGACTCTTCCACCCTGGGAAAAAGCTTCTGACCATCCACTCTGTCCATGCCTCTCATAATCTTGTAGACCTCTATCAGGTCTCCCCTCAACCTCCGTCGCTCCAGTGAGAACAAACCAGGTTTCTCCAACCTCTCCTCATAGCTAATGCCCTCCATACCAGGCAACATCCTGGTAAATCTTTTCTGTACCCTCTCCAGAGCCTCCACATCCTTCTGCTAGTGTGGCGACCAGAATTAACACTATATTCCAAGTGCGGCCTAACTAAGGCTCTATAAAGCTGCAACATGACTTCCCAATTTTTAAACTCAATGCTCCGGCTGATGAAGGCAAGCATGCCGTATGCCTTCTTGACTACATTCTCCACCTGTGTTGCCACTTTCAGTGACCTGTGAACCTGTACACCCAGATCCCTCTGCCTATCAATACTCTTAAGGGTTCTGCCATTTATATTTCCTATCTGTATTAGACCTTCCAAAATGCATTACCTCACATTTGTCCGGATTAAACTCCATCATGTGACAATAATAAATCAAATCAAAATAGTCAAAGAAGTTTTTTTTTATTCGTGTCACAAGCAGACTTACATCAACACTGCAATGAAGTTACTGTGAAAATCCCCTAGTCGCCACACTCCGGTGCCTGTTCGGGTACACTGAGGGAGAATTTAGCATGGCCAATGCACCTAACCTGCACGTCTTTCAGACTGTGGTAGGAAACCGGAGCACCCGGAGGAAACCCACGCAGACACGGGGAGAACATGCAAATTCCACACAGACAGTGACCCGAGCCAGGAATCGAACCGGGGTCCCTAGCGCTGCGAGGCAGCAGTGCTAACCCACTGTGCCACCGACCGTGCTCCCCCACAAAGCGGGCAAAGCTGAACCACTTGGGTTGCTGATCCAGCAATGGGAGTTTCCTGGGAGACTCGGCCACCCCATCCCCCAAAATCCGATGATGAGAATCTTGCCAAACAGGAGAAAAGTAATTCAGAGAAATTTCCTAACTCGGCGTGTAAGCAATACTGCTGAATGTTACAACACAAGTCTTCGGATGGCCAGTATTTATTACCCAACCACCAGCAAAAAAAAACAGACGCACACGTCACCCATTTCACGGTCACTTGGCAAATGCTTCTCCTGCACCAAGTGGACATTGTATTTGCATGAATTAAAACAGGTCATTTGCACTTCCAAGCAAGTCACTGTACGTGAAACAGAGAGACAATAACTCGCTAAATAAACACCAATTTGTCTTTTGTCGGAAGGATTCTCCAAACAGCTATTAGAATTGAATTGCAGATTCGGTGAAAGGTCATCGATTCGAAACGATAACCAGGCTTCTTTCTGCGCGGGACGCTGCTCAGGTTTGCAGCACTTGGGGTTTTTAGTTACGGAATCGTTGGTTTTCTCCTGCGTAACCCCCTAGGCGCTGGAATTCCTCCCCTAAACATCCCTTCCCTCTTTACATCCTCCCGCTTCATAGAATCATAGAATAACTGCTTCCCAATACATGTGACAATAATAAATCACATCAAACCAAACATCCTACTTTCATTGGCCAGTAAAACTGAAAAGATGGTGGTGTGGTTCTATCAATCGACTCGACAATGTTTCCTGGAGTTAAGAGGTGGATTATACTGAAATATAAACTGGCAGAGTAAATGCTCTTTCCCTTAGCTGGAGAGTGTAGAACTAGGGGCCATTGTCTCTACTGAGTCATCAGTAGAGTGCGGGGGGAATTTCTTTTTACACACAGAGTGGTGGGGGCCTGGAATGCACTGCCAATGAGTTAAAGTAAAGTTTATTTAAAGTTTATTTATTAGTCACAAGTAAGGCTTACATTAGCATTGCAGTGAAGTTACTGTGAAATTCCCCTAGCCGCCACAGTCCGGCGCCTGTTCGGGTCAATGCACCCTAACCAGCACGTCTTTCAGATTGTTGGAGGACACCAGAGCACCCGGAGGAAACCCACGCAGAGACGGGGAGAACGTGCAAACTGCACACAGGCAGTGACCCAAGCCGGGAATCGAACCCAGGTCTCTGGTAACCACTGTGCCACCCCAAGTGAGGTGGTTGAGGCAGACACGTTAGCAACATTTAAGACTTATCTGGCTAGACACATGAACAGGCGGGGAATAGGAGGACACAGACGGTTGGTCTAGATAGGACAACGTGATCAGCGCAGGCTTGGAGGGCCGAAGGGCCTGCTCCTTTGCCGTACTGTTCTTTGTTTTTTTGTTCTTTGTCTCAGGAGAAGGGATTGGTCATTTAGGACCGAGGAAATTAAGAGAGCGCTCTTCACTCGGTTGGGGGGATGGTGAATCTTTGGAATTCCCTACCCCAGGGAGCAGTGGATGGCCAATCGTTGAGATCGATATTGAGTGGTGGGGCAGACTCAAGGGGGCCGTACAGCCTGCTCCTGTTCTCATTCCTAATGTTCTGATGTCAACGCTGAGAGGGCACGCTGCCATTCTATGGGCAGTTAGACTGAGTTAGTCCTCTGATTACCACTGGGGGCGGGGGGGTATTATCAGTCGCACCAGCTAGGGTTTGCTGAGTTGGCCAAGGACACTCAGCCCTGCCGGGATAGTAATCTGTGACGGGACTCGGCTACACGGGTGCCAGCAAAGGTTTACATGTTTCTCAGACGAAGGACATTCTGGGAAATTGCCCAGGCAATTCACATAGCACCTTACAACCAATTAAGTAGTCATAGAGTCAGAGGTTTACAGCATGGAAACAGGCCCTTCGGCCCAACTTGCCCATGTCGCCCTTTTTTTTCAACCACTAAGCTAGTCCCAATTGCCTGCATTTGGCCCATATCCCTCTATACCCATGTAACTATCTAAATGCTTTTTAAAAGATAAAATTGTACCCGCCTCTACTACCGCCTCTGGCAGCTCGTTCCAGACACCCATCACCCTGTGTGTGAAAAAATTGCCTCTCTGGACCCTTTTGTATCTCTCCTCTCTCACCTTAAACCTATGCCCTCTAGTTTTAGACTCCCCTACCTTTGGGAAAAGATGTTGACTAGTTAGCTGATCTATGCCCCTCATTTTAGAGACCTAAAAAAAAAGTACACTTGAGGTATAGCCACTGTTGTCATGTAAGAAACGAGGCAACCAGATTACTACCTGAATGGCTGTAAATTGGGAGAGGGGAGTGTGCAGCGGGACCTGGGCGTCCTTGTGCACCAGTCGCTGAAGGTAAGCATGCAGGTGCAGCAGGCGGTAAAGAAGGCAAATGGTATGCTGGCCTTCATTGCGAGAGGTTTTTGAGTACAGGAGGAGGGAGGTGTTGTTGCAATTATACAGGGCCTTGGTGAGGCCACACCTAGAGTATTGTGTGCAGTTTTGGTCTCCTTTTCCGAGGAAGGATGTTCTTGCTCTCGAGGGAGTGCAGCGAATGTTTACCAGGCTGATTCCGGGGATGGCGGGACTGATGTATGAGGAAAGATTGACTAGGTTAGGATTGTTTTCACTGGAGTTCAGATGAATGAGGATGGGGACCTCAGAAACTTATAAAATTCTAACAGGACTAGACAGGGTAGATGCAGGGAGGATGTTCCCGATGGTGGGGGAGTCCAGAACCAGGGGTCACAGTCTGAGGATTTGGGGTAGACCATTTAGGACAGAGATGAGGAGACATTTCTTCACCCAAAGAGTGGTGAGCCTGTGGAATTCATTGCCACAGGAAGTAGCTGATGCCAAAACATTGAATGTATTCAAGAGGCGGCTGGATATAGCACTTGGAGCGAATGGGATCAAAGGTTACGGGGAGAAAGCAGGATTAGGCTATTGAGTTGGATGATCAGCCATGATCGTGATGAATGGCAGAGCAGGCTCGAAGGGCCGAATGGCCTCATCCTGCTCCTATCTTCTATGTTTCTATGTGCACAGCAAGCTCCCACAAACAGTAATAAGCTAATGATCGATAATGATAATAATTGAGGGATGAACATTGACTGGGACAACTACCCCACTCTACTTCAAAATAGTGCCGCAGGATTTTTTTTTTACATCCACCCGGGCAGATGGGGATTTCAGGTTAGCGTCTGGTCTGAAAAGCAGCTCCTCTGGCACTGCAGCATCCCCTCAGTACAGCGACGGAGTGTCAGCCTCGACTTGGTGCTGTAACTGGGAAAGGGGGGGGGGGGGGGGACACTTCCTTCTGATTGCCCATCCAGGTAACTGCCTTTATTTGTAAGTGCTGGGGAAGGAAATAAGGTAAATGTTGCCTGGAGTACAGTTTGGTTCTTTGCTTGTTAGCTGGAGGATGTAAAAATAGGACACATAGCAGAGAGCTTCAGAAAGACTTCCTGTTCAAACTATGGTCGTCTTGCTTGGATCAGTTCAGAACAGGAAAGATCTGCAAAAACTCTCCAACATGTACTGCAAGGCAGAGATAATAATACTGTCTTAATGATTGGCACAGATACACTGCAACCAGTCAAGAGGATTTTGTTTAAAAATGAAAATACCATAGAACCATAGAAAATCACAGCTCAGAAACAGGCCATTTGGCCCTTCTTGTCTGTGCCGAATCATTTTTTGCCTAGTCCCACTGACCTGCACTTGGACCATATCCCTCCACACCCCTCTCATCCATGAACCCGTCCAAGTTTTTCTTAAATGTTAAAAGTGACCCCGCATTTACCACTTTATCCGGCAGCTCATTCCACACTCCCACCACTCTCTGCGTGAAGAAGCCCCCCCTAATATTCCTTTTAAACTTTTCTCCTTTCACCCTTAACCCATGCCCTCTGGTTTTTTTCTCCCCTAGCCTCAGTGGAAAAAGCCTGCTTGCATTCACTCTATCTATACCCATCATAATTTTATACACCTCTATCAAATCTCCCCTCATTCTTCTACGCTTCAGGGAATAAAGTCCCAGCCTGTTCAATTTCTCTCTGTAATCAGCTTCTCAAGTCCCGGCAACATCCTTGTGAACTTTCTCTGCACTCTTTCAACCTTGTTTACATCCTTCCTGTAACTAGGTGACCAAAACTGTACACAATACTCCAAATTCGGCCTCACCAATGCCTTATATAACCTTACCATAACACTCCAACTTTTATACTCGATACTCTGATTTATAAAGGCCAATGTGCCAAAGGCACTCTTTACGACCCTATCCACCTGTGACGTCACTTTTAGGGAATTCTGTACCTGTATTCCCAGATCCCTCTGTTCAACTGCACTCTTCAGAGTCCTACCATTTACCCTGTACGTTCTACTTTGGTTTGTCCTTCCAATGTGCAATATCTCACACTTGTCTGCGTTAAATTCCATTTGCCATTTTTCAGCCCATTTTTCTAATTGGTCCAAATCCCTCTGCAAGCTTTGAAAACCTTCCTCACTGTCCACTGCACCTCCAATCTTTGTATCTTCAGCAAATTTGCTGATCCAATTTACCACATTATCATCCAGATCATTGATATAGATGACAAACAACAATGGACCCAACACCGATCCCTGCGGCACACCACTAGTCACAGGCCTCCACTCAGAGAAGCAATCCTCCACAACCACTCTCTGACTTCTTCCATTGAGCCAGTGTCTAATCCAATTGACTACCTCCCCATGTATACCTAGCGACTGAACCTTCCTAACTAACCTCCCATGAGGGACCTTGTCAAAGGCTTTGCTGAAATCCAGGTAGACAACATCCACTTTCCTGGTAACCTCCTCAAAAAACTCTAATAGATTGGTCAAACATGCCCTACCACGCACAAAGCCATGTTGACTCTCCCTAATAAGTCCCTGTCTATCCAAATATTTGTAGATCCTATCCCTTATCACACCTTCCAATAACTTGCCCACCACCGACGTCAAACTTACTGGCCTATAATTTCCCGGATTTCTTTTGGAACCTTTTTTAAACAACGGAACAACATGAGCCACCCTCCAATCATCCGGCACCTCCCCCGTGAACACTGACATTTTAAATATGTCTGCCAGGGCCCCTGCAAGTTCAACACTAGCTTCTCTCAAGGTCCGTGGGAATACCCTGTCCGGTCCTGGGGATTTATCCACTCTGATTTGCCTCAAGACAGCAAGCACCTCCTCCCCTTTAATCTGTAAAGGTTCCATGACCTCCCTACCTGTTTGTCCTATTTCCGTAGACTCCATGCCCGTTTCCTCAGTAAATACGGATGCAAAAAAACCATTTAGTATCTCCCCATCTCTTTTGGTTCCATACACAGTATACCACTCTGGTCTTCAAGAGGGCCAATTTTATCCCTCACTATCCTTTTGCTCCTAACATACCTATAGAAGCTCTTTGGATTTTCCTTCACTCTGTCTGCCAAAGCAACCTCATGTCTTCTTTTAGCCCTCCTGATTTCCCTCTTTAGTAGCTTCTTGCACTTTTTATACTCATCGAGCATCTGATCTGTTCCTTGCTGCCTATACATTTCATACAACTCTCTCTTCCTCTTAATCAGTGTTACAATCTCCCTCGAGAAACAAGGTTCCTTATTCCTATACCGTTCATAATAATTAGCTATATCATAGAAACCCTACAATACAGAAAGAGGCCATTCGGCCCATCGTGTCTGCACCGACTACAATCCCACCCAGGCCCTACCCCCATATCCCTACATATTTACCCACTAATCCCTCTAACCTACACATCCCGGGACACTAAGGGGCAATTTTAGCATGGCCAATTAACCTAGCCCGCACATCTTTGGACTGTGGGAGGAAACCGGAGCACCCGGAGGAAACCCACGCAGACACAGGAAGAATGTGCAAACTCCACACAGACAGTGACCCAAGCCGGGAATCGAATCCAGGTCCCTGGAGCTGTGAAGCAGCAGTGCTAACCACTGTGCTACTGTGCCGCCCACAACAGGAAGTTCAGAAACTGGACAAAAACAATTACACATTAGACCAAAAGTTAATGTCATTGTTAGTGGTTGAACAGCCAGGGTGAATGTTGTATATATTCCCCAACTGTTCCCCTCCGGATAGCAATTTCTCCAGAGGCGGTAAATCCAGAAACATCATTACAGCTCCCACAGCCATAGGTTTACATCTCGATAGCACCTTTCATAACCTCAGGACATCTGAATGTGCTTCACAGCGGCACGGTGGCACAGTGGTTAGCACTGCTGCCTCACAGCGCCAGGGACCCGGGTTCGATTCCCGGCTTGGGTCACTGTCTGTGTGGAGTTTGCACGTTCTCCCCATGTCTGCATGGGTTTCCTCCGGGTGCTCCGGTTTCCTCCCACACTCCAAAGATGAGTGGGTTAGGTGGATTGGCCATGCTAAATTGCCCCTTAGCGTCAGGGGGACTAGCTAGGGTAAATGCATGGGGTTATGGGGATAGGGTGGGATTGTGGTCAGTGCATTGGCCGTGCTAAATTCTCCCTCAGTGTATGCGAACAGGCACTGGATTGTGACGACTAGGGGATTTTCACAGTAACTTCATTGCAGTGTTAATGTAAGCCTACTTGTGAAACTAATAAATAAACTTTACTTTACAGCCAGCGAGGTAGTATTGGTGTGGCAGCCTTGATTCTGGTGCTCAAAGACCTGGAGTGGGACTAGAACTCAGGAGACAATATACCACCAACTGAGCCATAGCTGACATCCACTGGGAATCAATCTTGTTGACCAGGTTAATAAATTAGATTGCTACAATTGTGGAACTGTTTGAATGCAGTAAGGCATCGGAGAAGCATGACGAACCAGGGATCTCGAGCAGAGCAAAGCATACGCAAAGCCCTGGCTCGGAGCCAATCAATTTTCAGGCTTACATGCCAAAGAGTGTTGTGAACACACTATCTGTGCCAATCTTGATTGTAAATGCAGATTAAGAAGTACTGACACAGTACGTCCAACAAAGCACAAAAATAAAACACAACCTTCACCAAGACCTGATCCAATTTCTTTACATTTAACTCATTTATATAATGAACTTTCCACTGCAAAATTACACCTCCGCTCCGAATAAATGGGGCGGCACGGTGGCACAGCGGTTAGAGAGAGATAGGTTCTTGATTAATAAGGGGATCAGGGAAAAGGCAGGAGAATGGGGATGAAAAAAATATCAGCCATGATTGAATGGTGGAGCAGACTCGATGGGCCGAGTGGTCTGACTCTACTCCTATGTCTTATGGTCTTAGCACTGTTGCCTCACAGAACCAGGGACCCGGGTTCCATTCCAGCCTCAGGTCTTGTCAGAGATCCTTGGGTACCAGCAACCTCAGGCGCACTCAGTCGACTCTTAAAACAAACAGCGCTGGACAGCATTCATCGAAATGGCTGGATGGTTCTGACGTTACAGAAAAACAACTCAGCAGTCAATTAACTGCGGAATCTGTGTTCTCACGCGCTCTCAGAGAACTCAGAGCTTCCTCCGAGTTCTCTGGTTTCCTCCCACACTCCAAAGGTGTGTGGGTTCGGTAGATTGGCCGTGCTAACTTGACCCTAGTGCCAGGGGGATTAGCAGGGTAAATGTGTGGGGTTTCGGGAATAGGGCCTGGGTGGGATTGTGATCGGTACAGACTCGATGGGCTGAATGGCCTCATTCTGTAGGGATCCTATGATTCTTCTTTCAAAATGATGCACAACCGTGGCCAGGTTAAGATGCAGCTTTTAAAATTAAAATTAAGGCCCAAATATAGCCCAGTCTGATACTGTGAAGCCTCCTTTTATTCGGGTAGGATCATGGGAGGTATCGTCTCCAGCTCACTCATTTTCGTTTGGGCAATTCCGTGACATGGTTTCCACAAACAGCACTTTTATCCCTGCTGCATTTGGATTAAACCAAGAGCACAAAACTTTGGAATTATGCCCCTTATGCCAAGGTCCAGGTCATTAATGTGTGTCACGGAGAGCAAGGCTTCTAATACCAACCTCCTGGAGAGCTCCACTCCCAACCTTCCTCCAGTCCGAGAAACATCCATCAGTCACGCCGCCGCGTTTTCCATCAGTTAACCAATTCCCTAACCACGAAACTCCCATCCACTTTATTCCGCAACCTGTAACATTGCTCACAACTCTGTTCTCCTTCATCAAATGGCTTCTGGGAGTGCATGTACTCCACATCAACAGCATTACCCTCATCAACCCTCTCTGTTACTTCATAAAAAAAGCCCCAGTAAGTTTCATCACATGACTCGCCCCCACACTCCATCCATTAGTTGGCCAACACATCCATCCTTGTGACGCATTGCCTTCCTAAACCAATTGGAAAGCAAAGAGACTCATTACCCAACTGGATGATGCCTGACTGACTGGCGTGTAGTTGCTCTCTGCCAGTGGAAGCAGTTGTCCTTATTTATTCCGTCAAAACCATTCATGATCCCCAAACACCTCTGATCAAACCTGCTCTTAACCTTCACTATAGCACGGCACAGTGGCACAGTGGTTAGCACTGCTGCCTCACAGCGCCAGGGACCCAGGTTCGATTCCCAGCTTGGGTCACTGTCTTTGTGAAGTTTGCACATTCTCCCCGTGTCTGCATGGGTTTCCTCCCACAGTCTGAAAGACATGCTGGTTAGGTGCATTGGCCACGCTAAATTCTCCCTCAGTGTACCCGAACAGGCCCCGGAGTGTGGCGACTAGGGGATTTTCACAGTAACCTCATTACAGTGTTAATGTAGGCCTACTTGGGACACTAATAAATAAATTTAAACTCACTGCTCTAAGGAAAGGTTCCTCAACATTTATTCATCTCTCCATTATAACTGGAGTGACCTTTGAGGTCTGAAACTGCAAGGATCAGTACTGACCACGCTACGCTAAATAGACTCTCAACTAGGGCATCAGAAGAGGTACAATTGGCCTCCCTGCCACGGATGTGACGTGCAGTGGGGGAGGAAAGAGAGAAAAAGCAAGTGTGGAAAGTCAATCCCTATCCACTGATTCCTGTGGGGGGAGTGGGATTTGGCCCACCTGTCCTGCCCTACGCTTTAGTGCACGTCACACCTGGTTGGTCTACACAACCTTGGCACATTCAAAATAATCCTCCGGACATGATACCGGAGCGATGAGATGAGCTGTAATGCTTACATGAGTCATGCCTTTCAGGGAAGGAGAGGGAGGAACAGGGGTGGGAATCCAGGAGTTCATTTTGGGGGCTGTGTGGGAGTTGAGGTAGGTTGATTTGAATATAGTTCCAAATGGTTGGCTTTACTTTATAAAAGTAATGACACACAGAAACTCTGCCAAGAAACGTGACATACTGAATTCAATGGACACACTCAAATGATGCATTGTTGACTTTTATAAGCGGTACGGTGGTTAGCACTGCTGCCTCACAGCCCCAGGGACCCGGGTTCAATTCCGGCCTGGGGCCACTATCTGTGTGGAGTCTGCACATTCTCCTCATGTCCGCGTGGGTTTCCTCCGGGTGCTCCGGTTTCTTCCCACACTCCACAGATGTGCGGATTAGGTGGATTGGCTGTGCTAAATTGACCCTTAGTGTCAAGGGGTTAGCAGGGTAAATATGTGGGGCTACGGGAATAGGGCCTGCTTGGGAATGCGGTCGGTGCAGACACGATGGGCCGAATGGCCTCCTTCTGCACTGTAGGGATTCTATGAAGCCGTGACACCTCTCCTATGACCTTCTCCTGTGCAGAAAGGGAGAAGGCGTTAAAAGCAACCACTGATACACATCTACAAACCCAGTGAAATGACTAACACCTCAGGTGACTCACTAAGTTTGGTTTGCATTTAGATAATACATGATTCAATCTGCATGACTGGAGGAGGTAATGATACCAAATCTGAGGTGGGATAGTCTTGTATTTGAAAAAAGTAAACATGTGTACAGAACTATTTACAAAGGTCACCAACTTTGGTTTTTAAAAAATGGTTCTTTATTTGTGCTAACCTGAAAATGGGCCGTCGGCAGCAAAGGGTTTCAAAGGTTGGATTTATTCCAAACTTCACCTCCAGAATCTCACTTGTCGATAGTATTTGCGACCAGGCGCTCGGCCTCTTGGCTAAGATCAAGTGTATGGACGGCAGCCCATGGTCGGCCGCACTTGGTTGAGGTCATTAGGTTACGCTGAGGCTTCATATGTTTCATATGAAGCAATTTTTAAAAGCGGCATCTCGGCCTTTTGGCTAAGATGCAAATGAGCTCAAGTCTTGGAGGAGGAACCTCCCCCTTCTCCAATCAGCTTGGCTCATGTAGATCAGGCCCAGGACAGGGTGGTTTGGTCGCTCGCCCTGTCTTGTCAGCCTGGATTGGAACTGTCTCTACTTGTTGAGACTCTGAATTGGACTTGATTTGATTGAAGTGGAAAAGTATTTTTAAAAAAATTTGGGACCAGGTGCATTGATAAGACCAAATTTGGACATGGATTGTCTGAGCACTGCTGCTTCACAGCGCGAGGAACCCGGGTTCGATTCTGGCCTTGGGTGACTGTCTGTGTGGAGTTTGCACATTCCCCTCGTGTCTGCGTGGGTTTCTTCCGGGTGCTCTGGTTTCCTCCCACACTCCAAAGATGTGATGGTTAGGGGAATTGATGGGCTTGGGTGGGATGCTTTTTCGTTGAGTCGGTGCAGACTCAGAGAATCACAGAATCAGATATATATAAATGATTTGGAAGAAGGTGTAACTGGTGTAATCAGCAAGTTTGCGGATGACACAAAGATGGCTGGAATTGCGGATAGCGAAGAGCATTGTCGGGCAATACAGCAGGATATAGATAGGCTGGAAAATTGGGCGGAGAGGTGGCAGATGGAATTTAATCCGGATAAATGCGAAGTGATGCATTTTGGAAGAAATAATGTAGGGAGGAGTTATACAATAAATGGCAGAGTCATCAGGAGTATAGAAACACAGAGGGACCTAGGTGTGCAAGTCCACAAATCCTTGAAGGTGGCAACACAGGTGGAGAAGGTGGTGAAGAAGGCATATGGTATGCTTGCCTTTATAGGACGGGGTATAGAGTATAAAAGCTGGAGTCTGATGATGCAGCTGTATAGAACGCTGGTTAGGCCGCATTTGGAGTACTGCGTCCAGTTCTGGTCGCCGCACTACCAGAAGGACGTGGAGGCATTGGAGAGAGTGCAGAGAAGGTTTACCAGGATGTTGCCTGGTATGGAGGGTCTTAGCTATGAGGAGAGATTGGGTAGACTGGGGTTGTTCTCCTTGGAAAGACGGAGAATGAGGGGAGATCTAATAGAGGTATACAAGATTATGAAGGGTATAGATAGGGTGAACAGTGGGAAGCTTTTTCCCAGGTCGGAGGTGACGATCACGAGGGGTCACGGGCTCAAGCTGAGAGGGGCGAAGTATAACTCAGACATCAGAGGGACGTTTTTTACACAGAGGGTGGTGGGGGCCTGGAATGCGCTGCCAAGTAGGGTGGTGGAGGCAGGCACGCTGACATCGTTTAAGACTTACCTGGATAGTCACATGAGCAGCCTGGGAATGGAGGGATACAAACGATTGGTCTAGTTGGACCAAGGAGCGGCACAGGCTTGGAGGGCCGAAGGGCCTGTTTCCTGTGCTGTACTGTTCTTTGTTCTTTGTAATCCCTACAGTTCAGAAGGAGGCCATTCGGCCCATCAAGTCTGCACCAACCACAATTCCACCCAATCCCTATTCCCGTAACCTCACGCATTTACCCTGCTAGTCCCCCCGACACTAAGGGGCAATTTAGCATGGCCTATCAACCTAACCCGCACATATTTGGGCTGCGGAAGGAAATGGGAGCACCCGGAGGAAACCCACACAGACACAGGGAGAATATGCAAACTCCACACAGACAGTGACCCGAGGTGGCAATTGAACCTGGGACCCTGGGCTCTGTGAGGCAGCAATGCCAACCACTGTGTCACTGTGCTGCACTTGATGGGCCAAGTGACTTCCTTCTGTACTGTAAAGATTCTATGCTCAGAAGATAGTCTTTTCACATTAAAGCTTAAGTTTATTTTTATTAGTGTCACAAGTAGGCCAACATTAACGCTGCAATGAAGTTACTGTGAAAATCCCCCAGTCGCCACACTCCGCCGCCTGTTCGGGTTACACTGAGGGAGAATTTAGCACGGCCAATGCACCTAACCAGCACGTCTTTGGAGTGTGGGAGGGAACCGGAGGAAACCCACGCAGACACGGGGAGAACACGCAGACTCCGCACAGGCAGTGACCCAAGCCGGGAATCGAACCAGTGTCCATGGTGCTGAGAGGCAGCAGTGCTAACCACTGTGCCGCCGTGCCAGTTGTTCTTTTGAGTCAGGGAATAGAGTCCTCAGGCGAGCAGAACGGCCCACGGCAATTTACAGAGATGGAGCAAAAGGAGCAGAGGGAGAGCGTAGAGAAGGGATAAGCTGGAGGACATAGGGTGAAGATGGTTTTTGAGAAGGATTTGCGGTCGCGAGGAAGAATATGATATGAACCTAAAGCAGAGCAAGATACAGGGGTTGCGACTCAGACAAGATCCCGGGATATTAACATCTGCTCAGAACCTGCCTTACAGAAGATTTTCTATCTTGTTCTTATCTTTCTCTATCCTATCCCTGATCTTCTATTTTGCCTCAGCTCTTTCAAGCAGCATAAATTCCATCACATTCCTCCCTCTCTTTAATTCTGAGGAAGAGTCGTATTGACTCGAAACGTTAACTTTTATTTCCCTCTCCACGGATACTGCCAGATCCTGCTAAGTTTCTCCAGCATTTCCTGCTCCTTGTTAACGATTTCTGTTGCCTGTCGATGCGCACATCAAACAAATAAAAGATGTTTTTATCCGAAACCCTTTCAACTCGGATTTTGGGAGACTGGCTTTTGGTTTCATGCACGAGGAAAAATTATTTCGATCGACGCTGGAGAGCTTCCAGCATCTGTACCACGGGTTCCTCCTGGGTATAAGGGGAGAGAGAGAGGGAGGGGGGTATTTGGTTTGATTTATTATTGTCACATGTATTAGTATACAGTGAAAAGTATTGTTTCTTGCGCGCTATACAGACAAAGCATACCCTTCATAGAGAAGGAAACGAGAGGGTGCAGAATGTAGTGTTACAGTCATAGCTAGGGTGTAGAGATAGATCAACTTAGTGCGAGGTAGGTCCATTCAAAAGTCTGACAGCAGCAGGGAAGAAGCTGTTCTCGAGTCGGTTGGTACGTGACCTCAGACTTTTATATCTTTTTCCCGATGGGAGAAGGTGGAAGAGAGAATGTCCGGGGTGCGTGGGGTCCTTGGTTATGCTGGCTGCTTTTCCGAGGCAGTGGGAAGTGTAGACAGAGTCAATGGATGGGAGGCTGGTTTGCGTGATGGATTGGACTACATTCATGATCTTTTATAGCTCTTTGTGGTTTTGGGCAGAGCAGGAGCCATACCAAGCTGTGATACAGCCAGAAAGAATGCTTTCTATGGTGCATCTGTAAAAGTTGGTGAGAGTCGTAACCGACATGCCAAATTTCCTTCGGCTTCTGAGAAAGAGACATTGGTGGGCTTTCTTAACTGTAGCATCAGCATGGGGGGACCAGGACAGGTTGTTGGTGATCTGGACACCTAAAAGCTTGAAGCTCTCAACCCTTTCTACTTCGTCCCCGTTGATGTAGACAGAGGCATGTTCTCCTTTACGCTTCCTGAAGTCGATACGATCTCCTTCGTTTTGTTGACATTGAGGGAGAGATTATTGTTGCCGCACCAGTTCACCAGATTCTCTATCTCATTCCTGTACTCTGTCTCGTCATTGTTTGAGATCCGACCCATTGCGGCGGTGTCATCAGCAAACGTGAAAGTCGAGTTGTGGGGGGAATTTGGCCACACATGTTCGTTCATCTTTTGGGGGCTTTCCCCACAGTTACATGAATTCCAGCTCCCTTATCCTGAATGAGGCAAGGCTTTCCTCCTGGTCCAAGGACACAAGCGAAGAAAAGGAGTTGAATTCTCAGTGCAGATTCACACGAGTTAACCCACAAGTCTTGTTGTCCAAACAAAAACAGGTCCAAATTAAAAATGGCGATATTTTCAGGAGGTTAGTTAGAGCTTCACCATAGTGTTGCCAACTTTTTAGATTTAGATAGTTAGCATCAAAATGCCACAGTAAAATTTCACAACCCAATATGCTTCAGTATTGTCTGATGAGATGGGCCTCAAAATGCTCCCCTGACCATCACTGCTCAGTGATCTAGAGCCAGTTCCTCATCCTGGTATTTAATGAGCTCTACCCAGACCAGTGTTTTGCAAATGTTTTTACTGAAGACCCACTTTTACCGAATGGCCCTTCCTCGTGACCCACGCCACGTTCACTTCCTGTACGTCTCTGGCCCTCTCATTCGCGTAACAAAGAAAGGGCTCACTAGAAAGGGAAAGAAAATTGGCGCCAAGTGTAGGCACAGGATGATTGGCACCAGGTGTACGTACATACAAAACGCGCTGATCACAAAGGTTAGCACTGCTTACGCATCTTGCGACATTAAGGGACAATTTAACATGGCCAATCCACCTAATCTACACATCTCCGCACTGTGGGAGGAAATCGGAGCACCCAGAGGAAACCCATGCAGACACGGGGAGAATGTGCAAAATCCACACAGACAGCGACCCAAGGCCAGAATCGAACCTGGGTCCCTGGCGCCGTGAGGCAGACAAAGAGAATCAAATGCTGGGCTTATCCTTTTATTTTTTTATTCATTCGTGGGACATGGGCGTCGCTGGCTGGCCAGCATTTATTGTCCATCCCTAGTTGCCCGAGGGCAGTTGAGAGTCAACCACATTGCTGTGGCTCTGGAGTCACATGTAGGCCAGACCGGGTAAGGATGGCAGATTTCCTTCCCTAAAGGACATTAGTGACCCAGATGGGTTTTTCTGACAATTGACAACGGTTTCATGGTCATCAGTAGATTCTTAGTTCCAGATATTTTGTATTTAATTCAAATTCCATCCTCTGCCGTGGCGGGATTCGAATCCAGATCGCCAGAATATTAGCTGAGTTTCTGGGTTAATAGCCTAGCGATAACAACACTAGGCCATTGCTACTCCCTGTGGGCATTTAAGAGTCAACCACATTGCTGTGGGTCTGGAGTCACAGGTGGGCCAGACCGGGTTAGGACGGCAGATTTCCTTCCCTGAAGGACATTAGTGAACCAGATGGGTTTTTATGACAATTGACAATGGTTTTATGGTCAACATTACTGCGACCAGCATTTCAACCACTGCAGAAACCCTTGCACTGTGTGTGTGCGTGCAGTGCCCAAAGCTACAGTAAGTGAGAGTAAAAACGTCTCTGTGAGGCTCCGTACAGTGCTCCAGATCAACTTTTTCCAGGGAACAGTCCAACTGGAGCTCACCCAACCTGGAACAGTTACCCCGTGACTCATAGCTTCACAACTCTTGGCACCAGTGGGTTTTACTCTGAAGGAACGCTGCCCAGAGAACTGCTCTGTCCTCAGAAGAGTTTCACTCCTGTAAGTACATCCAGCAATCTATTCTCAACTGTACTGAAGTCTGCCGTGGGCACAGTGATGAAGCAGGTCAAAGACATTTCAACTACTGCACATCATCGCAAGGTCAAAATGCTGGTCTAAAGTGTCCAAATATTCCCAACGGGTTCCAGAAATCTTTACTCAAATTTTATATTAGCATTTTATCACTTTTAATGTGGAGAATAATGCCCCGATTCCATTCCCACTTTGATTTTTATTAATTCCAATCTATGTCCCAATGTCCTACTCTCATTGATTTAGTACTCTAGACTTACCTTCAGCACTAAGGGCAGCACAGTGGTTAGCACTGCTGCCTCACAGCACCAGGGACCCGGGTTCGATTCTGGCTTTGGGTCACTGTCTGTGTGGAGTTTGCACGTTCTCCCCGTGTCTGCGCGGGTTTCCTCCGGGTGCTCCGGTTTCCTCCCACAGTCCAAAGATGTGCGGGTTGGGTGGACTGGCCAGTAGTAAGGGCATGCTAAATTGCCCTTTAGTATCCAAAGATGTGTAGGTTAGGGGGATAGGCGATGTAAATATGTGGAGTTACAGGGATAGGGTGGGGGTTGGGCCTGGATGAGATGCTCTTTCGAGGAGTTAGTGCAGACTCGATGGGCCGAATTACCTCCTTCTGCACTGTAGGGATTCTATCATTATTGCTTAGCACTTTACACCTCACCCCAAGATCACTGCCCATTGCCCCATTTAGAAACAGAAAATAGGTGTAGGCCACTCAGTCCTTCGAGCCTGTCAAATTCTGATCCTGCCTTTCCCCCATACCCTTTGATCCCTTTAGCCCCAAGAGCTATAACAGAAACACATCAGGGTGGCCCTGCTCATTTAATCCTTCCTCACTGGGGATCAGCTGCATGTTTCCTATCCGCACTGCCTTCTGCACCTCAATATTGCCCTTGCGTGCACATGACCACAAATGGATGCACGAGTGCAGTGTTCCCCAATGAGGAACTTACCTACATAATGTTCCTGCCTTTGAAGATGATGTATTTCCACTCTGGTTCGATAGGTTCTGAAAAGCCGCGTGCGATCTGCAGACTCTGCCACAGTCAGAGCAGTTGGCGATGGAAGGCATGGGTCGTTTGGAGGTTTGTGCATTTCCTCAGGTGCCTCACCTCTGCGGCGTCCCTGACAAAGTCTCTCAATGCGTTCGACCCTTCCCGAATGAGCCTCCTCCATCTCAGTGGGTCACCCAGCCAGGTGTGGGCTGGGCTCAATAGTTGGCTGAGATGTTTGACCTCTTCAGGCACGCTCCGAGGACAGCAATCCTTCCTGGGAGTAACCCTGCCGTGACCTCGCTTGGAGCGGAGCAGGCAAACGCCATCACCGCTTCTGAGTGATTGGCGCCTTGATGTTGGATTGGCTAGCTCGGGGTTGGATTAATGTTTATCCAGCCTCCCCTTAAATGCTCCATATTATTCACCTCAATAACTTGGCGTTACGTGTAGTCGAACCTCCGAGGGCCTTTGCACTTTTGCTGCTCTGCACTGGTCGAAGAGTAAAGTCTACCAAAACTCCTGGACTTCCTACAACATAATCCCTGGTGATATCAGCACTGTAGTCATAGGACTTGTGCCTTGTTCATTTTGCCTTCCTTCCTACACACAGTACTCGACACAATTGTCCACATCAAATTTCATCAGCCCTGTTCCGCCCAACGCTCTAACTAATATTGGAGCTGCCTCCTCAGATGATACGGCCATTAGTCTTGATTCTCTTCAGAGCTGGAGGAAGGGATTTAGTGTTCTGTATTTAAATGGTAGATGGCCATCAGGTGGTGAAGGAATATGAAGAAGCCACGATAGAATGATCACATGGTCAACGATGCAATGCGCTTAACGAGCCCAGTGGACATTTTTCACATTCCCAGCAGATCCCGCCATGTTGGATTCAGAGCCAACCTCAATCAGCAAGTCCATTTTCCCACCACTCTGACGTTGGGGAGGGAGGTTTCTCCACTTCCAGCAATACTGCTGACACTTGGAGATCAGAAGTCCTTCAATATGGTTTGCAACTCGGAAATAATCTTCTAACCCATCAGTTTTCCTGTTTACACAAACCTGATAAAGTTGATGATCATCATTTGCTGGGAGCCTGTTCTTTTGAACCTATCACATCAGTTTTTAAAATATTCTTTCATGGGATGTTGGCCAACATTTGTTATCCATTTGTGGTCATGTGCACGCAAGGGCGATACTGAGGTGCTCAAGGCAGTGCGGATAGGAAACATGCAGCTGATCCCCAGTGAGGAAGGATTAAATTAACAGGGCCACCCTGATGTGTTTCTATTATAGCTCTTGGGGCGAAAGGGATCAAAGGGCGGCATGGACAAGTTGGGCCAAAGGGCCTGTTTCCATGCTGTAAACCTCTATGACTCTATCCCTAATTAGTCTTTCAGAGCATGGTCAACCACATTGTTGAGTACACGGGGAGGTGATGGCCTAGTGGTATTATCGCTAGACTATTAATCCAGAAACTCAGCTAATGTTCTGGGGACCCGGGTTCGAATCCTGCCACGGCAGATGGTGGAATTTGAATTCAATAAAAAATATCTGGAATTAAGAATCTACTGATGACCATGAAACCATTACCGATTGTTGGAAAAACCCCACTAGGGTTCACTAATGCTTTTTAGGGAAGGAAATCTGCCGTCCTTACCTGGTCTGGCCGACATATGACTCCAGAGCCACAGCAATGTGGTTGCCTCTCAACTGCCCTCGGGCAACTAGATATGGGCAATAAATGTTGGCCAGCCATGTCCCACAAACGAATAAAAGAAATGTAGGCCAGACCAGGTAAGGATGTCAGATTTTCTTCTCTAAAGGAATTAGTCTATTCAGTATAGTCCTTGCCAACATAACCAGATACTAGCCAAGAATCCTAAGCAGGTTAACACACTTCAGTAAGTTCCACCTGAGCAGAACGCAAGTTAAACCTTCACTGCGGTTATTCTCAGAGGAGTTTCTTTGTATACTGAAAGGTGAGATCATTTTCCATAAAACCTCACCGCTCAGTTCAATACAACAGGAGTGCAGTTATCCCCTGGGTGTCCTTACACAACCTATGTAACAAAGGGGGAAAGAAAGCATATTCTCATAAAGGATCATCAGTAGGCCATTCAGACCCGAGTATGACACTGGCTCCAGCTGGTTTGCTCATGCAGACAGGCAGCGTGTATACAACGGGCAGCACGGTGGCACAGTGGTTAGCGCTGCTGCCTCACAGCGCCAGGGACCCGGGTTCAATTCCGGCCTCGGGTCATTGTCCGTGTGGAGTTTGCACGTTCTCCGTGTCATCGATTGTTGCACAAACTCATCTGGTTCACTAATGCCCTTTAGGGAAGGAAATCTGCCGTCCTTACCCGGTCTGGCCTACATGTGACTCCAGAGCCACAGCAATGTGGTTGACTCTCAACTGCCCTCTGAAATGGCTCAGCAAGCCACTCAGTTCAAGGGCAATTAGGAATGGGCAACAAATGCTGACCTTGCCAGCGACTCCCACATCCCATGACAGAAGAAACATACATTCACATGAAGAAATCAAAAGAGAGTACAAATAGAAGCAAAATACTGCGGATGCTGGAATCCGAAATAAAAACAGAAAATGCTGGAAAATCTCAGCAGGTCTGACAGCATCTGTGGGGAGAAAATAGAGCCAACGTTTCGATGGGTGGCACAGTGGTTAGCACTGCTCCTTCAGAGCACCAGGGACCCAGATTCGATTCCCGGCTTGGGTCACTGTCTGTGTGGAGTTTGCACATTCTCCCCCGTGTCTGCGTGGGTTTCCTCCGGGTGATCCGGTTTCCTCCCACAATCCAAAGACGTCCAAAGACAATCCAAAGGGTTAGGTGCATTGACCGTGCTAAATTGCCCTTTAGGGTCAGGGGGACTAGCTAGGGTAAATACACGTGGTTATGGGGATAGGGCCTGGGTGGGATTGTGGTTGATGTAGATTCGATGGGCCGAATGGCCTCCTTCTGCACTGTAGGGACTCTATGAGTCTGGATGACTCTTCATCATAGCAATTTCGTCAGAGCTTAAAAAAAAAGAGGAATTGACTATTTCAGGTTTCCAGCATCTGCAGTCTTTCGCTTCTGTATTTGTGAAACAGTTGAATTCTCGCGTCAATCTGATAGGCTTGCCACGTTTTAAAAACAAAAATATTGGAAACCAAATTCCCAAACTGCCGTGGTGGAATTTCAGCTCCGCCGGAATCTCTCTGGATCACCCGCCAGCAAGTTTCATCGCCACATGTTCCTCTTCAATATATATAGCGTCGTCAATGGATTGAATGGCCTCCTTCTGCACTAGAATGACTCTGTGGCTTGGACACAGGACCCGGTGTCCGAACTCCATGCCCTTCCGTAGCCTTTTGATCTGCCGTGCAGAGTTCCAGGAGCTCTACGGAGAGGTTAACTGAGATTCCACTCGATTGCTTACGCACACACACGAGGAGGAGCAATTGGCCTTCTGATTCCGGATCTACCCACCAATGTGTAGCAGCGTGGTGAATAGACCTTTTCCAACCCGCTCATTAACAAAAGTCAAAGGGGGTTGATGTAATAAGTCTTCGGGGGCAGAAGTCCCTTCCAGAAAATCCCTTTATTTACAGAGTGCTATCAGTCAGCAGTCTACCTCCAGGGGTGTCAGAGGAACTGACACTCCCTGTTAAGTATAAGGCAAAGATTGGCCCACCGATTGGATCCTTAATCAGGAACATCTTTTGTTGTCCAACCAGATAAACGAAATCAAACTAACTTCGGGACAACTCAAAAGGGGCAGCTCCCTAAAAGGAGGGGAACCGCCCGAAACAAAAGACAAAGTAGAAAGGAAACTTAAAACATTAAATTAAAATGTGATTAAAGGTGTCAATAACACACCCGATCCCTGCGGTGCCCAGCGGGCACGGAAGGCATCAACTGTGCCCCCGGACATCGCCTGCTCCCTTTCCAGGGACACCCGGCCGCGAATATAGCCGCGGTAGAGGGCCAGACAATCGGGTTGGACGACCCCCTCGATTGCCCGCTGCCTGGATCTGTAGATGGCACGCCTTGCCAGGCCGATCCTTAATCAGGGAGTTCATACTCCAATAGGCCCACTTCAACGACCTGATTGAAGCCATTACAGTTAAGCAGAGAAACAAACATGCCTTGGCCACCTCCTCCCTTGTTTTTGGTCCAAAACGCCTTTGGGCTCCTCAGAAGGGTTCCTACCACCTTACAAACCAAGTCAACAGTTTGGAAACATGCTTCAAAACCTCATCTAAGTCATCAGTAAATTTTACACTTGGCTCTCTGCTCTTAACCATGCTCCTTGTGCCAGGCCCCATAGGGAGTGCTAAAGGTTCCTGTTAAACTGAAGATAAGTGACTGAATAGAAATTCTGAGGCATAGTGCCAACCAGAATTGGCAGATAATTTGAGACCAGCACTGTCAGCTCACATTTCGCTCCCTAATTGTTTGAATTAAGTTGTTCTGAGTCAAGAAGTGGACTATCTGGGCGAGTGCGGCATGGCAACAACGCACAGTTCCCGTAACCTGGTCCCAGAACCAACCTCCAAATACATTTTAAAATAATTAATTACAAATTGTATATTACAGAACCCAGTGGGACATTCTCCCTTCAGTCTCACTGCTCAATAAATCGGTTAGCCAGAAATCAAATCCGATGCCTTCCCGTATTCCAAGGGGCTAATCAGATCCTAGAACCAGCTTTGAGGTGCTGTTTCTGGTTAGTAACAAGAGACAAACCATTCCTGCTGGAGCCAATCGATAGCGTACAATCATAGTGACATCCCAAACAAAAAAAAATAACTGAATGGCGATCAATGAAGAAAGAAAAACAGGAAAATTTACCCCATCCTGTATTCCAGCTGCTGAAACAACTGTCCCGCAAAGCCTGGCGTCATCCCCATTCCCCCTGAAAAATCCCACAGACGAGGGTCAAAGTGTGGAAGATGCGCACAGCGAACAGTCAGGGTCTACCCGTTATGTGTCGACTGTTCTGCCATATGGCGAATGGGACCAGGACCATCCCCAGTCACTGCATAGGACGACAACAAGGTCTGCCCCTCGCCCTCACAACACCAGCCTCAAATTCAGCCCAACACCCATACAGCCTGGGACCAGGAAGCTCCTCACCTCCCCAGCACTAGTATGGCCCAGCTCAACGCCAACCAATTGTTTTTTTTCATTCATTCACGGGACATTGGCGTTGCTGACTGGCCCATGCATTTATAGAAGATTAAAGTTTTTAAAACTTTATTTATTAGTAGGCTTACATTAACGCTGCATTGAAGTTACTGTAAAAATCCCCTAGTCGCCACACTCTGGCACCTGTTCGGGCACACCGAGAGAGAATTTAACACGGCCAATGCACCTAACCAGCACGTCTTTTGGACTGTGGAGGAAACCAGAACGCCCGGAGGAAACCCACGCAGACACGGGGAGAACATGCAGACTGATTTGATTTATTATTGGCACATGTATGAGTACAGTGAAAAGTATTGTTTCTTGCGCGCTATGCAGACAAAGCATACCGTTCATAGAGAAGGAAAGGAGAGAGTGCAGAATGTAGTGTTACAGTCATAGCTAGGATGTAGAGAAAGATCAACTTAATGCGAGGTAAGTGCAGATGTAAGTAAGTACAAGGTAAGGACTCTGCACAGACAGTGACCCGAGGCCGGAATTGAACTCGGGTCCCTGGCGCTGTGAGGGAGCAGTGCTAACCACTGTGCCACCCCATATTGCTGATCCCTCATTGCCTTTGAACTGAGTGTCTTGTTTGGCCATTTCAGAGGACAGTTGAGAGTCAAGCACATTGTTGTGGCTCTGGAGTCACATGTAGGCCAGACCAGGTTACAGTAAGAAGTCTCACAACATCAGATTAAAGTCCAACAGGTTTATTTGGTAGCACAAGCTTTCGGAGTCTCAGGCTCCTTCATCAGGTGAGTGCAATTCCAAGATAATAGTTGGAATGCAAGTCTTTACAGGTACAGACAATGTGAGTGGAGAGAGCGTTAAGCACAGGTTAAAGAGGTGTGTATTGTCTCCAGCCAGGACAGTTAGTGAAATTTTGCAAGCCCAGGCAAGTTGTGGGGGTTACAGATAGTGTGACATGAACCCAAGATCCTGGTTGAGGCCGTCCTCATGTGTGCGGAACTTGGTTATCAGTTTCTGCTCAGCGATTCTGCATTGTCGTGTGTCGTGAAGGCCGCTTACCCGAAGATCAGAGGCCGAATGCCCGTGACTGTTGAAGTGTTCCCCGACTGGAAGGGAACACTCCTGCCTGGTTATTGTCAAGCGGTGTTCATTCATCCGTTGTCGTAGCGTCTGCATGGTCTCCCCAATGTACCATGCCTCAGGACATCCTTTCCTGCAGCGTATCAGGTCGACAATGTCGGCCGAGTTGCAAAAGTATGTACCGTGTGGATGGTGTTCTCACGTGAGATGATGGCATCCGTGTCAATGATCCGGCACATCTTGCAGAGGTTGCTGTGGCAGGGTTGTGTGGTGTCGTGGTCACTGTTCTCCTGAAGGCAGCGTACCAGGTAAGGATGGCAGATTTCCTTCCCTCAAGGGCATTAGTGAACCAGATGGGTTTTTCCGACAATCGACAATGGTTTCATGGTCATCAGGAGATTCTTAATTCCAGATTTTTTTTTATTGAATTCAAATTCCACCATCTTGCCGTGACGGGATTCAAATCCGGGTCCCCCAGAACATTAGCTTAATTTCTGGATTTAATAGTCTAGTGATAATACCACTAGGCCATCACCTCTTCCTGCACAGTGAGCAGCAGAAGCAGGAATCCTGCCTCTTGTCTGTGCCAACTTAGCCTTTCAAGTTATTCTTGGTACCTGTTCACTAGCTTTCGGCTACCAAGTCTACAGCTGTTGGCAAGAATCGCGCACAATCCTGGTGATGTGAGTTTTTCTGCTTTTGGCCACGGTTCCCACGGTGACACTCGCAGACCCCGTCAAAAGGGAGCATCCAATCACAACAGGTACCTTCAGCTGAGCACAATCCAACTCTTCGTCGATGCCGATTGAGCCACATTGGCAGCTGGTAGAACTTGGGCGGCACGATGGCACAGTGGTTAGCACTGTTGCCTCACGGCACCAGGGACCAGGGTTCAATTCCAGCCTCGGGTGACCACGGTCTGTGTGGAGTTTGCACATTCCCTCGCGTCTGCATGAGTTTCCTCCGAGTGCTCCGGTTTCCTCCCACAGTCCCAAAGATGTGCAGGTTAGGTGCATTGGCCGCGCTTAGTGTCCTGGGCTGCGTAGGTTAGCGGGGTTTGGTGGGCTAAATAAGTGGGGTTACGGGGATAGGACCTGGGTGGGATTGTGGTTGGTGCAGGCTCGATGGGCCAAATGGCCTCTTTCTGCACTGTAGGGATTCTGTGATTCTATGAACCTAAAATTCAATTAATTAAATCTGGAATATAAAGCAAGCAATGATGACCATGAAACTATCATCAATTGTTGCAAAGATCTGGCTGCTTCACTGATGCCCTTTAGGGAAGGAAATTTGCTGTTCTTACCCAGTCTGCTCTAGTGACCCCACACCCACCGCAACAAGGTTGACTCTTAAATTATCCTTGGAAATGTTCAGTTCAAGGGCAATTAGGGCTGGCCTTTGCCAGCCACACCCACATACCATGAACTCATAAGAACTAAAAAAAATTTGAGGGAAATCCACAATGGAAGTTCTTTGAGAACTGGAGGGATAGACCAGAACAAGGGGTCATAAACTGAGGGTGGCACTAATAAATTCACCAGGAAATTCAGGAGAAACATCTTTACCTGACGTGTGGGTTGGAATGCAGATCTTGCCACCACCCAAGAGTAGTTGATTCAATAAATACAGAATCCGAGAGCGGTTGGCAGGACTGAAGGAGGCCAGTCGGCCCATCATGTCTATGCCAGCTCCCTGCAAGAGCAATGGCTTTGCCCTTTGATCCTTTCTATGATTCTTTCCCTGGAGAACTGCAAATTCTCTCTCTTCAGGTGCTTATCCCCAATTCCCTCCCCGATTGGGGCGGCACGGTGGCACAGTGGTTAGCACTGCTGCCTCACAGCGCCAGGGACCCAGGTTCGATTCCCAGCTTGGGTCACTGTCTTTGTGGAGTTTGCACGTTCTCCCCGTGTCTGCGTGGGTTTCCTCCGGGTGCTCCGGTTTCCTCCCACAGTCCAAAGATTTGCAAGTTAGGTGGATTGGCCATGCTAAGTTGCCCCTTAGTATCAGGGGGGACTAGCTAGGGTAAATGCGTGGGGTTACGGGAATAGGGCCCGAATGGGATTGTGGTTGGTGCAAACACAATGGGCCGAATGGCCTCCCTCTGCACTGTACAATTCTATGATTCTATGAACCTGCTTGCGCCACGCTCTACATTCCACATCCTAGCCAATGGTGACAGGTTGTTTTTAATCACTCGCTTTCAATCGGTGTCCCCTGGTCCCCGAAATTGCCACAAATGGGAACAGTTTCTCCCCATGTACTCCGTCCCAGACACCGTCATGATCAAACCTCCCCTCAGCCTTCTCATCGGAGAATAACCCCAACTTCTCCAATCTATCTCCCGGGCGACATGGTGGCACAGTGGCAAGCACTGCTGCCTCACAGCACCAGGGACCCGGGTTCGATTCCCAGCTTGGGTCACTGCCTGTGTGAAGTTTGCACATTCTCCCCGTGTCTGCGTGGGTTTCCTCCGGGTGCTCCGGTTTCCTCCCACAGTCCGAAAGACGTGCTGGTTAGGTGCTAAATTCTCCCTCAGTGTACCCGAACAGGCGCTCGAGTGTGGCGACGAGGGGATTTTCACAGTAACTTCATTGCAGTGTTAATGTAAGCCTTACTTGTGACACTAATAAAAAAAACTTGAAACTTCAACTGAAGTCTCTCCCCCAAGAATGGCAGGATTGGACCAGGTGGCCTGTCGAGCCTGCTCCGCCGTGCGTGCAGGGAGTGTCACGCGTGTTCACCGTCTTGTTACCTGATATCTTCCTCGTTTTCAGGGAAGCTCCAGAAGGCAATGCGAAGCTGTAGCTGCTCTGGCACCGGTGGGTAAACCTTTTCAACCACTTCGAAGGGAATGTGAAGGGCGACTTGCTTGGCGGAGAGCTCTACCAGCGGAGTAACTTGGCCATCTGCAAAAATCACGCCAAAGACCATCGTTATGGCAACAGTAACAACCAGCATCTACATAATCAGAGTGAAAACATCCCAAGGCGCTCCGAACAGGAACATCAAACTAAATCTCACAGCGAACCATCTTCAGAGAATCGCTACAGCGCTGAAGGAGGCCATTCGGCCCATCGAGTCTGCACCAACCACAATCCCACCCAGGCCCTATCCTCATAACCCAACGCATTTACTTGAGCTAGTCCACCTCTGACACTAGGAGCAATTTAGCACAGCCTAACCCGCACAGCCTAACCCGCACATCCTTGGACTGTGGGAGGAAACTGGAGCACCCGGAGGAAACCCACACAGACACGGGGAGAACGTGCAGACTCTGCACAGGCAGAGACCCGAGGCCGGAATTGAACCCGGGTCCCTGGTGCTGTGAGGCAGCAGTGCTAACCACAGTGCCACCGTGCCGCCCGAAAGGAAACGTTAGGCCAGGTGACCAACAGCTGAATCAAAGAGGACAACGCTCAGAAGCATCTTACTGTGTGGCGATGGCCCAGTGGTATTATCGCTAGACTATTCATCCAGAAACTCAGCTAATGTTTTGGGGATCCAAGTTCGAATCCTCCCACGGCAGGTGGTGGAATTTGAATTCAATAAAAAATATCTGGAAATAAGAATCTACTGATGACCGTGAAACCATTGTCGATTGTTGGAAAAACCCATCTGGTTCACTCATGCCCCTTAGGGAAGGAAATCTGCCATCCTTACCCGGCCTGGCCTACACATGACAGCAAGAAGTCTCACAACACCAGGTTGAAGTCCAATAGGTTTATTTGGTAGCACAAGCCACAAGCTTTCGGAGCGCTGCTCCTTCATCAGATGAGTGGGAGTTCTGTGTACTCCAGAGCCACAGCAATGTGGTTGACTCTCAACTGCCTCCCAAGGGCAACTAGGGATGGGCAATAAAATGCTGGCCCAGCCAGTGACGCCCATGTCCCATGAATGAAAAGAGGAGGAGAGAGGAGGAGAGGAGAGGAGAGGAGAGGAGAGGAGAGGAGAGGAGAGGAGAGGAGAGGAGAGGAGAGGAGAGGAGAGGAGAGGAGAGGAGAGGAGAGAGAAGAGAGGGGAGGGGAGGGGAGGGAAGGGGAGGGGAGGGGAGGGATGGAAGAGGGGGGGGAGGAGAGGGAGGGACAGGGGAGGAGTGTGTTAGTGAGAGAATTCCAGAGCGATGGGTGGATGAAGTGATTAAAATCGGGGATGCGCAAGAGGCCAGGCTGAAATCTGGTTTCTTTCAGGATGTTTTCAATCTCCCCATTCTGAAGTCAGTTTCACTGTCCATATTTCATTACTTTTCACCCCAGTCACACTCACAAAACATAAAATCCCTTTAATTACACCGATTTCAAGAGTTGTGAAATATTTACTGAAACACAGACTGATAAATAACCCATTAACCTCAATTCTCACCTCTGGAGACACTGATCTGTTACTTGTTCATCTCAAGATGTTGGTGCAGCCAGGGAGTGGGGCTCTCAGCAATAAACTCTTCCAAACAGCCCCATTGTGGCAAACGCATTGTCTCAGACTCCTATTTATTGACTATAGTTCAGCCTTCAACACCATTATTCCTATGAAACTCATCTCCAAACTCCGTGGCCTGTGCCTCGGCACCTCCCTCTGTGACTGGATCCTGAACTTCCAAACCCACAGATCACAATGAGTAAGGATAGGTAACAACACCTCCTCCACGATGATCCTCAACACCGGTGCCTCACAAGGCTGTGTTCTCAGCCCCCTACAATACTCCTATGACTGTGTGGCCAAATTCCCCTCCAACTTGATTTTCAAGTTTGCTGACGACACCACCATAGTGGGACGGATCTCAAACAACAACGAGACGGAGTTCAGGAATGAGATCGAGAATCTGGTGAACTGGAGCAGAAACAATAATCTCTCCCTCAATGTTAACAAAACGAAGGAGATTGTCATCGACTTCAGGAAGCGTAAAGGAGAACATGCCCCTGTCTAGATCAACGGGGACGAAGTAGAAAGGGTCGAGATCTTCAAGTTTTTAGGTACCCAGATCACCAACAACCTGTCCTGGTCCCCGCATGCCGGATTATAGTTAAGAAAGCCCACCAACACCTCTACTTTCTCAGAAGACTAAGGAAATTTGGCATGTCAGTGACGACTCTTACCAACTTTTACAGATGCACCATAGAAAGCATTCTTTCTGGTTGGATCACAGCTTGGTATGGCTCCTGCTCTGCCCAAGACTGCAAGAAACTACAAAAGGTCGTGAATGTAGCCCAATCCATCACGCAAACCAGCCTCCCATCCATTGACTCTGTCTACACTTCCCGCTGCCACGGCAAAGCAGCCAGCATAATTAAGGACCCCACGCACCCTGCACATTCTCTCTTCCACCTTCTTCCATCGGGAAAAAGGTACAAAAGTCTGAGGTCACGTACCAACCGACTCAAGAACAGCTTCTTCCCTGCTGCTGCCAGACTTTTGAATGGACCTACCTCACATTAAGTTGATCTTTCTCTGCACCCTAGCTATGACTGTAACACTACATTCTGCACTCTCTCCTTTCCTTCTCTATGAACGGTATGCTTTATCTTATAGTGCGCAAGAAACAATACTGTTCACTATATGTTAATACATGTGACAATAATAAATCAAATCAAAGCATGGAGGTAGATGGTCATATTGGTTTACACAGCATTCAAGCACACAGAACACGGTGAAATCATATTTACAAGCCAACCCATAAACAGGGAAGGCTGATTGCTGAATGGCCAGCCTGATCTCGACATGATAGAATCATAGCGCAGGAGAAGGCCATTTGGCCCATCGCGTCTGCACTGGCTCTCCAAATGAGTATTGTGACTTACTGCCATTCCCCTGTCTTCTCCCATTCCTCAGAACCAGTATGAGAAGGAATTTCTTCAGCCAGAGGGTGGTGAATCTATCGAATTCAATGCCGCAGAAGACGGTGGAGGCCAGGTCATTGAGTGTCTTTAAGACAGAGATAGATAGGTTCTTGATAAGGGTAAGGGGATCAAAGGTTCTGAGAAAGAGGAGGGAGAATGGGGTTTGAGAAACCTATCAGCCATGATCGAATGGCAGCGCAGACCCGATGGGCCAAATGGCCTAATTTTGTTCCAATATCTTATCATAGAATCCCGACAGTGCAGAAGGAGGCCATTCGGCCCATCGAGTCTGCACCAACCACAATCCCACCCAGGCCCTATTCCCGTAACCCCATGGAATGGAAACAGTGGAGTAAGTCATCCACTGTGATGAGTGCTTGTAAATACACTGCATAAAAAAAGTATACTGCACTGGGATACCTTTGAACTTGTATAATGTTTGAAATGATACTTGAAACTTGTACATCTGATGTGCTAAGTGTAATTTTACAAGATGTAAATTTTAAATTTAAACTGATACTCGGGTCAATTTAGCATGGCCAATTAACCTAACCTGCACATCTTTGGACTGTGGGAGGAAACCGGAGCACCCGGAGGAAACCCACGCCGACACGGGGAGAATGTGTAAACTCCACACAGACAGTGACCCGAGGCTGGAATTGAACCCGGGTCCCTGGCGTTGTACGGCTGCAGTGCTAACCACGGTGCCACCGTGCCGCCCCAAGTGGTCTTACACCCCTGCGCATTGTTTCTATTCAACTAATCATCAAATTGAATGCCTCGATTGAATCTGCCTCCGCCACACTTCCAGGCAATGCATTCCAGACCCAAACCACTCCTTGTGGGATCACTGGGAAAGGACATAAAGCCTTTAGTCCTCTGCAACTAGATGATGCCTGAACTCTACCTGAACTCCATGTGTCTACCAGCACTGACACCAAGTTAATTAACAGTTATCATTCATAGCTTCTGAGTTGGCAGAATGTTTAGACGGTCTCCAGCAATGCTGACAAGTTCTCTGCTGCAATGGCTGAGGATCCAGTTACACAAACAACCCAACCGTGCGCATATGCGCTGCCAAATGTTACAGTGACTGCTGGTGAACGCTTCTACTTGGAAGCTCAGTACAGTGCTCTCGATCAGTGTTTTCCAGGGAACAGTCCAACTGGAGTCCACCCTTATCCTTAGGATTTACTAGGATGCTACCGGGACCTGATGGATTGAGTTATGAGTAGGCTGAATAGACTGGGACTTTTTTCTCTGGAGCGTAGGAGGCTGAGGGGGTGACCTTATAGAGGTCTATAAAATAATGAGGGGCACGGATCAGCTAGATAGTCAATATCTTTTCCCAAAGGTAGGGGAGTCTAAAACTAGAGGGCATAGGTTTAAGGTGAGAGGGGAGAGATGCAAAAGTGTCCAGAGGGGCAATTTTTTCACACAGAGGGTGGTGAGAGTCTGGAACGAGCTGCTAGAGGTAGTAGTAGAGGCGGGTACAATTTTGTCTTTTAAAAAGCATTTTGATAGTTACATGGGTACGATGGGTATAGAGGGATATGGGCCAAATGTGGGCAATTGGGATTAGCTTAGGGGTTTTAAACAAAAAGGCGGCATGGACAAGTTAGGCCGAAGGGCCTGTTTCCATGCTGGAAACCTCTATGACTCACCCAGCCTGGAACAGTTACCCCGTGACTGCATCAGAATCGATTTCTAAACATTTGGCACCAGTGGCTGCTACTCCAAAGGAGCGCTGCCCAAGAACCGTTCAGCCCTCCGAACATCACCCCCATCAACACTCCTACTCTCTACTGAGACCTGCACCAGACAGAGAGCGATTGATGGGTTAGGAGCAGTTCAGAGAAAGTTCACCTGGCACATTCCAGAGATGAGGGGCTTATCTTATCAAGGCTGAACACAGGTTGGGCCTATACACGCTGGAGTTTAGAAGACAGGGAGGTGTGCTTAAATGTCATGCGGCACAGCAGCGCAGTGGTTAGCACTGCTGCCTCACAGCGCCAGGGACCCGGGTTCGATTCCCGGCTTGGGTCACTATCTGTGTGGAGTCTGCACGTTCGCCCCCGTGTCTGTGTGGGTTTCCTCCAGGTGCTCTGGTTTCCTCCCACAGTCCAAACATGTGCAGGTTAGGTGGATTAGCCGTGCTAACTTGCCTCTTAGTGACCAAAGATGTGTTAGATGGATTGGATATGCTAAATTGATCCTTTGTGTCCCAAGATGTGTAGATTAGGTGAATTGGCCATAATAAATGTGTAGGGTTACAGGAATAGGACAGGGGAGAGGGCTTGGGTAAGTTACTCTGCCAGACAGTTGGTGCAGACTCAATGGACCGACTGGTCTCTTCGGCACAGTGCGAATTCTATATTAGCTCGGCTTCCGTCATGAACGTAGCCCAGTCCATCACACAAACCAGCCTCCCATCCATTGACTCTGTCTACACTTCCCGCTGCCTCGGAAAAGCAGCCAGCATAATCAAGGACCCCACGCACCCTGGACATTCTCGCTTCCACCTTCTTCCATCCGGGAAAAAGATACAAAAGTCTGAGGTCACGTACCAACCGACTCAAGAACAGCTCCTTCTCTGCTGCTGTCAGACTTTTGAATGGACTTACCTTGCATTAAGTTGATCTTTCTCTACACCCTAGCTATGACTGTAACACTACATACTGCACTCTCTCCTTTCATTCTCTATGAACAGTATGCTTTGGCTGTATGGCGTGCAAGAAACAATACTCTTCACTGCATACCAATGTTGACATGTGACAATAATAAATCAAATCCTTTCCCACATCTCCACACTGCAGCCAATCACTTTGATTAAGAAACTCAAGAAGTTTCCTTCCGCTGCTCCCACCGCCCCCTTTAATAACGAGTGCCCTAAAAATATGGAGAATTTTTTTTTGGAGGTCAGTGAGCTTAACACACGAGCTGCAATCTCACCACACGTTGTCGAACACTGACGTAACGCCCATTCTCACTCAGAGACGAGCGGTGCTGCACACTGACCTGCTCAGAAAGCACGGCTGAGGCTGCTAACGCATTAGCCGGCATCCAATGCTGCCTTCCCGGAGATTATCTAACTCTGCACAGAGCAGACAACACAAAGAGCGTGGGGAAAGCAGGCACTCTCCCAACCAGCTGGCTCCGAGACAAGACTGGGGAAGATCCAAGTAATGTTCCAAGCTGGGATTGATGCCCAGAGATGCAAAGGAATGTCTTCAAAAGCCCCAAGACGTCAATCAGCAGCACGGGCTGACAAATACTGGAGTGTCGCACTCTTTACCATCTTCAAGTCTCACTCCAGGAAGTTGACCATTTAAGTTGGCCTTCCGTGTATCAAGTGGGGGAGCGCTACACTGTTGGAGGCACGCCCTTTCTCAATGAGACGCTAATCTGAGAACCCCATCTGGCCTCCCAATAGATCCCATTTCCCCTTCCAAAGATGGAGAGGAGAGTTCTCCCTGGGTCCCGGCCAATATTTATCCCTTGACCACCAGGAACACATTAACTAACTGTATCGCCACAGATTGCCAGATTTTGCCATGTGAAAACTGTCCGTCGCATTTGGTCTACATATCAATAAACTAAAACCATACTTAGCAATTATTTAACTGGTTGTGACGTGCTTTAGGATCTCCTACTATGTAGCTTCGTATGTTCAAACTGCCAAGTGTCATAGAAAACAAATATACTAACATAGAACATAGAAAGCCACAGCACAAACAGGCCCTTCGGCCCACAAGTTGCGCCGATCACATCCCCACCTCTAGGCCTATCTATAGCCCTCAATCCCATTAAATCCCATGTACTCATCCAGAAGTCTCTTAAAAGACCCCAACGAGTTTGCCTCCACCACCACCGACGTCAGCCGATTCCACTCACCCACCACCCTCTGAGTGAAAAACTTACCCCTGACATCTCCTCTGTACCTACCCCCCAGCACCTTAAACCTGTGTCCTCTCGTAGCAACCATTTCAGCCCTTGGAAATAGCCTCTGAGAGTCTACCCTATCCAGACCTCTCAACATCTTGCAAACCTCTATCAGGTCACCTCTCATCCTTCGTCTCTCCAGGGAGAAGAGACCAAGCTCCCTCAACCTATCCTCATAAGGCTTCCCCCCCAATCCAGGCAACATCCTTGTAAATCTCCTCTGCACCCTTTCAATGGCTTCAACATCTTTCCTGTAATGAGGTGACCAGAACTGCGCGCAGTACTCCAAGTGGGGTCTAACCAGGGTCCTATAAAGCTGCAGCATTATCTCCCGACTCCTAAACTCAATCCCTCGATTAACCAACAGAATTGAAATGAGACAAGGTCTGGAATCTCAAGTCACTGATATGTAGTTCAAGTTTATTTTTAAGAACTTAATTGAGTCTTACTTCAGCAGAGGTTTTGTTACGTAAAAGTTAGAATACATCAGAGACAATCAAATAATAGAAGTTGGATTTCCACTGTACGGATTTAGCGGATTCCCTACCTATCTTCACATTATCCCATCTTCCCTATCATCTTTACTAAGCTGAGATGTTCATAGAATCCCTGCAGTGCAAAAGGAGTCCATTCTGCCCATCAAGCCGACACCGACAACAATCCAGGCCCTACAGATGCTCCATAGAAAGCATTCTTTCTGATTGTATCACAGCTTGGTATGGGCGCCTGCTCTGCCCAAGACCGCAAGGATCTACAAAAGGTCGTGAATGTAGCCCAGTCCATCACTCAAACCAGCCTCCCATCCATTGACTCTGTCTACACTTCTCGCTGCCTCGGCAAAGCAACCAGCATAATTAAGGACCCCACACACCCCAGACATTCTCTCTTCCACCTTCTTCTGTCAGGAAAAAGATACAAATGTCTGAGGTCATGTACCAACCGACTCAAGAATAGCTTCTTCCCTGCTGCCGTCAAGACTTCTGAATAGACCTACCTCACATTAAATTGATCTTTCTCTACACCCTAGCTATGACTGTAACACTACATTCTGCACTCTTTCCTTTCCTTCTCTATGAATGGTATGCTTTGCCTGTATAGCACGCAAGAAACAATACTTTTCACTGTATGTTAATACATGTGACAATAATAAATCAAATCATATCAAAATCCTTCTCACATCACGTATTTATATTGCTAATCCTCCTGACACTCAGGGACAATTTAGCATGGCCAATCCACCTAACCCACACATCTTTGGACTGTGGGAGGAAACCGGAGCACCCAGAGGAAACCCACATAGACACGGGGGGAATGTGCAAACTCCATGCAGACAGTGACCAGAGGCCGGAATTGAAGGCCGGTGGTGAAGAAGGCATATGGCATGCTTGCCTTTATAGGACGGGGCATAGAGTATAAAAGTTGGGGTCTGATGTTGCAGATGTATAGAACGTTGGTTCGGCCGCATTTGGAATACTGCGTCCAGTTCTGGTCGCCACACTACCAGAAGGACGTGGAGGCTTTGGAGAGAGTACAGAGGAGGTTTACCAGGATGTTGCCTGGTATGGAGGGGCTTGGTTATGAGGAGAGATTGGGGAAACTGGGGTTGTTCTCCTTGGAAAGACGGAGGATGAGGGGAGACTTAATAGAGGTGTATAAAATTATGAAAGGCATAGATAGGGTGAACGGTGGGAAGCTTTTCCCCGGGTCGGTGGTGACGTTCACGAGGGGTCATAGGTTCAAGGTGAAGGGGGGGAGGTTTAACACAGATATCAGAAGGACATATTTTACACAGAGGGTCGTGGGGGCCTGGAATATGTTGCCGGGCAAGGTGGTGGAGGCGGACACACTGGGAACGTTTAAGACTTATCTAGACAGCTATATGAACGGAGTGGGAACGGAGGGATACAAAAGAGTGGTCTAGTTTGGACCAGGGAGCGGCGCGGGCTAATTGTTCTTTGTTTCTCGTTTCAAGGCTTCATTCTATGATCATCTTGCTGGTGCCAGTACAGAGCGAGACTGCGGATAGTTGGGAACCTGTCTCGGGGGCAGGGAATTCAGATGGTGTTCGTAAAGCAGAAGTGGAAATGAATAGGGTTGGGAAGCATTTTCTGATCAGGGCCAGTGTGATCTCCTGGACTCGTTTCGATCGCCTCAGGGGGTCGGAGAGGAATTTCCCAGATTATCTTTTCCCCATATTGGCCCTGGGGTTTTCACTCTGGGTTTTCGCCTCTCCCTGGAGATCACATGGTCTGGAATGGGGTGGTGGGGGTGAGTTAATAGGTTGTGATGAACAAAGCATCATAGCTGTGAGGGACAGCTCGGTGGATAGGATATTAGGATGTAGATAGGCTGGAAAATTGGGCGGGGATCCTGGTTTCAGGATTCAATCCTGGACTTGGAGGGCCGAAGGGCCTGTTCCTGTGCTGTATTGTTCTTTGTTCTTTGTTCTTGAACCCGGGTCCCTGGCACTGAGAGGCAGCAGTGCCATCCACTGTGCCATAGTGCCGTCCCATATTATGCTCAAAGACTATAACTTCAACATTCAACCTATAAGCTTTTGTGTCACAACGCTTGCATTGCCCTCAACTCTGGTCTTCGGACAGAATGGGAGCTCGAACATTTACGCCTGTTCCTCAGGTGTGGCAGAGGCTGGAAATACATTTCAACATGGGGCGGCACAGTGGCACAGTGGTTAGCACTGCTGCTTCACAGCGCCAGGGACCCGGGTTCAATTCCGGCCTCGGGTCTGTGTGTGGACTTTGCATGTTCTCCCCGTGTCCGCGTGGGTTTCCTCCGGGTGCTCCGGTTTCCTCCCATAGTCCAAAGATGTGCGGGTTAGGTTGATTGAGCGTGCTAAATTGACCCCAGTGTTAAGGGGGATGAGCAGGGTAAATATGTGGGGGTTACGGGAACAGGACCTGGTTGGGATTGTGGTCGGTGCAGACTCGATGGGCCAAATGGCCTCCTTCTGCACTGCAGGGATTCTATGATTCAAGTGGACGGGAGCTTTAGAAAGTGCCACAATAAATGGATTGCATTTCGTCTTTTGAAAATGAAGTGGGCAATTGCCAGCACCATTGAATAGCACTTGGCAGGGTTTCTGGACAGTCATCGGAATCGAACTGAACTCCGCAGACTGCATGTTCCCAGTCCCTTGTCAGGCGAAGAGCTGAGAGTGAGGACTTGTATCTTGGATAGACTGGAGCTGGGGGTGGAGGAGGTGGCATGTACTCAGCAAGCAGAGACAATCGGGGGCTCAGCTCTCCCCCCACCCTATCCAATCCATATCTTACCGCAACCCACCCCAACTCGTCACCCAGACTGATGTGTGAACATGAGCTTTGCGCAGCTAAGCCATGGCTGTAACAGGCCACACACAATTCGAGTGGAATTGAACATTTGCCCAGCAATGACCATCTCCAACGAGAGGATCTAACCAACTCCCCCTGGTATTCAATGGCATTACCATCGCTGAATCCCCCACTATCAACATCCTGGGGGTTACCAGGGACCAGAAACTGAACTGGACCCAGCCATATAAATACTGTGGCTACAAGAGTAGGTCAGAGGCTGGGAATCCTGCGATGAGTAACTCACCCCCTGACTCCACAAAGCCTGTCCACCATCTGCAAGGCACAAGTCAGGAGTGTGATGGAATACTCCCCACTCGCCTGGATGAGGGTGGGTTCAACAACACTCAAAAAAGATCAAAATCACCCTGGACAAAGCATCCCGTTTGATTGGCACCCCTGCCACAAACATTCATTCCCTCCACCACCAATGCACAGTGGCTGCAGTGTGTACCATCTACAAGATGCACTTCAGGGACTCAGTAAGACTCCTTTGACAGCACCTTCCAAACCCACCACCCAGAAGGACGAGCTGGCGCCTGGGAACTCCAGCACCTGCAAGATCCCCCCACGCCCTGAGCTACACGCCATCCTGACTTGGAACTCATTCCCTTACTGTCACTGGGTCAAAATCCCTCCCTCCGCTGTGGTGTATTTGCACCGCACGTAATGCAGCGGCTCAAGGAGGGAGTCCACCACCACCCTCGCAAGGGCAATTAGGGATAGGCACTAAGTGCTGGCCTAGCCAGCGACACCCATATCCCAAAGAATTAACGATAAAATAATCCCCTTCCACTGTCACAAACTCATCGTTAGACAGTTTGGAATTCCCTTACTGTTGGTGAGGTCTGGAATGGGAAATCGACCAGCAGGCAGACAGGGTCTGTGCGCGAGTGTGAAACTCACTCCTGGTCAGGGGGAAGACAGATGGCAGGTCAGTCATCAAAAATTTCTGGGTATCCAGATCACCAACAGCCTTTCCAGGTCCCTCCATGCGGACACTATAGTTAAGAAAGCCCGCCAATGCCTCTATGTTCTCAGAAGGCTAAGGAAATTCAGCATGATCACGACAACTCTCACCAGAATTTACAGATGCACCATAAAAAGCATCCTTTCCAGATGTATCACAGCTTGGTGTGGCTCCTGCTCTGACCAAGACCAAACGAAACTACAAAGGGTAGCCCAGTCCATCACACAAACCAGCCTCCCATCCATTGACTCCATCCACATTTCCCGCTGCCTCGGAAAAACAGCCAACATCATTAAGGACCCCAAGCACCCCGGACATTCTCTCTTCCACCTACTTCCGTTGAGAAAAAGATACCAAAGTCTGAGGCCACGGACCAACCGACTCAAGAACAGCTTCTTCCCTGCTGCCATCAGACTTTTGAATGGACCTACCTTTTATTAGGCAATCTTTCTCTACGGCTTAGTCGTGACTATAACACCATATTATGCACCCTCTCCTTTCCTTCTCCTCTCAGGATGGCACAATGGCTGGCACTCCTGCCTCACAGCGCCAGGGACCCGGGTTCGATTCCCTGCTTGGGGAACTGCGTGGAGTTTGCACATTCTCCCCGTGTCTGCGTGGGTTTCCTCCGGGTGCTCCGGTTTCCTCCATAAAGTCCAAAGGTGCGCGGGTTAGGTGGACTGGCCGTGCTAAAATTGCACGTTAGTGTCAAGGGGACAACCTAGGGTAAATGTGTGGGGTTAGGAGGATAGGGCTTGGGTGGGATTGTGGTCGGTGCAGACTCGATGGGTCAAATGGCCTCCTTCTGCACTGTAGGGATTCTATGTAGTCTATGAACGGTATGCTTTGTCTGTATAGCGCACAAGAAACGATACTTTTCACTGTATCCCAATACAAGTGGCAATAATAAATCGAATCAAATCAAGGTGTTGGCAGGCTGGGTAGTCACCGAGTAGAGATTGCACTCATCAGTTAACATCTGAAAATCCAACACAGAAAGAAAGACACTGCTAACACGGAGTGGTGGAACATTTACTTTTTAATTCCTGCTGGGTCAGGATCGACCAAGTAACTTGCAGCCATCTCACTCCTCAGGTACACCAGCAAGCGGGTGAAAACCTGGACTAGCGGCAAGTTGCCATAGGTTTTGAAGCATTATAAAAGATGTTAATACGTCCTCACAGTGTTTCAGTTACAGGGTCCAGTTCCCACAATGAAACACAGGACGAAGAGGAGGCCATTCAGCCCCTCCAGCCTAGAATCATAGAATCCCTACAGTGCCGAAGGAGGCCATTCGGCCCATCGAGTCTGCACCGACAACAATCCTATACAGGCCATATCCCCCGTAACCCCACATATTTGCCCCACTAATCCCTCTAACCTATGCATCCCGGGACATTAAGGGGCAATTCAGCATGGCCAATCAACCTAACCAGCACATCTTTGGCCTGTTCCGACAGGTTTAGATCACGGTCGTAGGCTGCAGCTCTGAATCATTGGGGTGGGGGGGGGGGGGGGGGGGGGGGGGAAGGAATGTTACCCCTTGCTCTGTCTGAAAGGTTACTCTAAGTACGAATAAAACTGCTCATTATTAAACTATAATCTGCTCGAGAACTCAAACAGCCAATTTTACTTTCCTCCGGCACCCCAATCCCGAACAGCAAAGTCCCAATGAAAATCGGCACGTTTCCCCATTGCAGTTACTGAAACACACACAACCTATTACTAAACCACCAACCCTGATTTACCACTTCAGCAAGAAATGCTGCATCTATCCACTGCCCGATACGGTTTTAGGATGTCCCAAAGTGCCGTGCGGACAATTAAGTGCTTTTGGAAGAGTGTGACTGATGTTGTGTGGGAAATGCAGTGGTCAATTTGTGCACAGCAAGCTCCCACACACAGCAATGCGACCGTGACCAGGTCAGCTGTCCTTCTCCATTTATGGTGGTTGAGGGTTAAACATTTGCCAGGGCTCAGGGGAGGAATCCCGCCCACCCGCCCTTCGTTGAAATAGCACCATGGCGGTCTTCTACGTCCACCCGAGGGGGGGCAGACATCTTGACGGCACCTCCGACAGTGCAGTGCTCCCTCAGTACTGCCAACAGTGAGGGTCAGCGTGGATTTGTGCGCTCAAGCCCTGGAACGGGACTCGAAGCCAGAAGCTGGTGATTGAGGGGAGCGCGCCACCCACTGAGCCATGGTGGCACCTAACTCACTAGCTGGCAACCAGGGAGATGCCTTCCCCATCCGAAAGACAGCACCTCCGCCAGTGCAGCACCCCCGCAGCAATGGCGCAGGAGTGCGAACAAGAATGGGGCTTTAATCCACAATCATCCAGCTCAGTGGGTGGCACAGTGGCTAGCACTGCTGCCTCACAGCACCAGGGACCCGGGTTCGATTCCCGGCTCGGGTCACTGTCTGTGTGGAGTCTGCACGTTCTCCCCGTGTCTGCATGGGTTTCCTCCGGGTGCTCCGGTTTCATACCACAGTCCAAAGATGTGTGGGTTAGATGGATTGGCCATGCTAAATTGTCCCTTAGTGTCAGGGAGATTAGCAGGGTAAATAGGTTGGGTTTCGAGGATAGGGTCTGGGTGGGATTGTGGTCGATGCAGGCTTGATGGGCCAAATGGCCTCCTTCTGCACTGTAGGGTTTCTATGATTCAGTGGCACGAGTATAACCCACGGTTCCACAGCTGGCCCAGGGCGCGATGGCACCAGTACGAAACAGTTAATACCGGACAACTTCAGTGGAGAGTGCAGACAGTATAGGGCACTGCAACCTTCGAATCATAGAACCCTACAGAAGGAGGCCATTCGGCCCATCATGTCGGCACCGACCACAATCCCACCCTGGCCCTATTCCCGTAACCCCTCATTTACCCTGCTAATCCCCCTGACACTAGGGGGATCTTAGCGGAGAAGTTAAAGCACATGACCTGCTAACAAACAAAACAAAAATTTGGATACCTTTGAACTTGTATAATGTTTGAAATGATACTTGAAACTTGTACATCTGATGTGCTAAGTGTAATTTTACAAGATGTAAATTTTAAATTGAAAACCCACACCCCATCTGAGTCAATTCTGTTTCAGGACACACACGACACACGGACACACACAGACACACACAGACACACACGGACACACACGGACACACACGGACACACACGGACACACACGGACACACACGGACACACACGGACACACACGGACACACACGGACACACACGGACACACACGGACACACACGGACACACACGGACACACACAGACACACACAGACACACACAGACACACACAGACACACACAGCCGTGAAGAAAGAAACACAATGGTTGATATAACAAAGAAGGCATTAATGAGATGTCCAACAGATATTCAAACACATGCAAGCAAAATATCCACTTTATCCTTAGCCGTTCTAAAAATAGCCTCAACTATACTAGGCTAATCACTACTCAAGTTAGTCTCCCTCACACAGCGAGTGCGCACAGGGAGATCTGTGCAGGAAATGCACGGGACATTAATTCCATTTTCCTTAAATGCATTTTCCCACTTTCCCGACAGCTTTCAACTGTTTTTTGGATCAGGAATTCTATAACAGAGTCCAAAACTATCTCCCTTCTCCCCTGTATTATAAAACAAAAATATATACATGTATAGAGGGGCGGCAGGGTGGTTAGCACTGCTGCTTCACAGCTCCAGGGACCTGGGTTCGAATCCCAGCTTGGGTGACTGTCTGTGTGAAGTTTGCACATTCTCCCCGTGTCTGCGTGGGTTTCCTCCGGGTGCTCCGGTTTCCTCCCACACTCCAAAGATGTGCAGGTTAGGTGCATTGGCTGTGGTAAATTGCCTTTTAGTGTCCCAGGATGCGTAGGTTAGAGAGATTAGCGGGGTAAATATGTGGGGTTATGGGAATAGGGCCTGGGTGGAATTGTTACCGGCAACAATCCCAGAGTAATCCCTACTCTGGTAGATACAGAGTAAAGGCTCGATGGGCTGAATGGCCTCCTTCTGCACTGTAGAGATTCTATGATTTCTATGTTATATATGTAATATACAATTACATACATGATAATATTCTAATATTAGATTATAAATCTCTGCATCATAAAACAAAAATAAAAACAAAGTTTGGAAAAGCTGTTGAACGAGTGAATACAAAATGCAAAAATTATTTAATGATTTTTTTTTCCATTAAATGTGTCTTTAAAAACTTGACACAATCTTCAAATGACCTGAAAATTCACAGAACTGTTATGTGCAGGAGACCATTTGGCCCAAACGAGCTCTCCAGAATTGTGTCGATCCCATTGGGGGAGCTGGCAGATCCTTGGCTTACAGGGAACCCCCAGTGATACAGACCCACTGCAGTGTGTGGGGAACGGGCGCGACACCCGATTCATTGACTGGGCAACTGTGCGATGAAATGGTCTGACATCAAACTACTGTCGCCGCACCAAAACCTTACAGACGCATCGTCCCGTACTCCCAGCCTCTCTGCCTTGCCTGAGGCCGGGGGCTCAAAGTCCCACTCCAGAGACCTGAGGGCTTAATCGTGGCTGACATTCCCAGTGCAGCACCGAGGGAGTGCTGCGCCGTCAGAGGTGCTGCTTTTTTTCCCGACGGGGCAGTGAATCAAGACCTGGTCTGCCCCCCTCAGGCAGACAGAACAGATTCTGTGGCACTATTTGTAAATGGGGGGGGGGGGGGGAGTTGTCTTCTCCCCCCCACCTGCTCCTTCCATTCCCTTCCACATCCCCCCACCTCTTCTCCTCAACATCCCCCCCCGTTCCCCTCCACTTTCCAATTCCACCCCCCCCAGACCTCCCCTCCACTCCCCTCATCCCCCCCATACACTTCCCTCCATTCCCTTCTCCCCCCGAATTGACTTGGTTCAGATGGCTGCTCCCTTTCCATCAACTACCGACTGTAACACCATGAAGCCTCCTCCGCTGTTTTGGAAATTTGCTTTACTCTCTAAGCTCCCTCCAATGCACCCATTGGCTGGGATTTTCCAGCCTTGCTTGTCCCAAAACCGTAAAGTCCCACCTGAGGCTAACGGACCTTCCCATGCTCCCGCCCGCTCCGATTCCCGTAGCGGGCGGGGCGGTAAAATTCCAGCCTTCATTTTTAAGTGAAAGGTCATGACCAGACTGGGAATAGAGGGATACAAACAGATGGTCTAGTTAGGAACACATGATTGGTGCAGGCTTGGAGGGCCTGTTCCTGTGCTGTATTGTTCTTTGTTCTTTCCACAAGGTTTGTGATAAAATAATTGCCTTACAGTAATGTATCTCCCACAATTTAACAATGCCTACACTTTCAAAGACACTTCGACACTGCATCTGATGTTAAACGAGTGAATATCCAATCACCAAATTAGGTGGAAGATATTGCTGTCTGATTGTCGTACTCCGGTTCAGTACCAAAGAGTGGTTTCCGCTCTTTCCTTCCGGACCCTCTCCCTGTCCAGATGCAGACCCCCAACTGGGGAAAAACCAGGTCTGCAGTACAAGCCTCAATGAGCATCACATGCTCTCAACTCACTGCAAAGCAAGACTTGGTTTACTCTTAAAGCGACCTGCAGTTCTAATGTCGTCATCGGAGAACCAAGCTGTCCCTGCTGAGGCTGCTAAGGGTGGAATGTAACAGTTGGTAAAGACCAACCAAGTTGCGACGAATGGCAGTTATGATGTTTACAAATTATCAGTCTGTATCGGCTCTACAGTGTTGCTCTTTCATCTGTGACTACTCCACTCACCTGATGAAGGAGCAGCGCTCCGAAAGCTCGCGATTCCAAATAAACCTGTTGGACTTTAACCTGGTGTTGTGAGACTTCTTACTGTGCCCACCCCAGTCCAATGCCGGCAATTCCACCTCACAACTCTACAATACCAGTTTTGACTTTACGATGCCATGCCAGGTGCGTCCATTTATAAACATTACAAATGCCATTCATCGTCATTTTGAACATCGTAAAATCCCGGGTGTTTACTCTACATTTAAGACTCAACATTTGGGGAGAGTAACTCTTCAAGTTACTGTTGGATTTCTGATTTGGTTTGATTTATTGTTGTCACATGTATTAGTATACAAGGAAAAGTATTGTTTCTTGCGCGCTATACAGACAAAGTATACCGTTCATAGAGAAGGAAAGGAGAGGGTGCAGAATGTAGTGTTACAGTCATAGCTAGGGTGTAGAGAAAGATCAACTTCATGTGACATAGGTCCATTTAAAAGTCTGATGGCAGCAGGGAAGAAGCTGTTCTTGAGTCAGTTGGTACGTGACCTCAGACTTTTGTATCTTTTCCCGAAGGAAGAAGGTGGAAGAGAGAATGTCCGGGGTGTGTGGAGTCCTTAATTATGCTGGCTGCTTTGCCGAGGCAGCGGGAAATGTAGACAGAGTCACTGGATAGGAGGCTGGTTTGCGCGATGGATTGGGCTTCATTCATAACCCTTTGTAGTTTCTTGCAGTCTTGGGCAGAGCAGGAGCCATACCAAGCTGTGATACAACCAGAAAGAATGCTTTCTATGGTGCATCTGTAAAAGTTGGTTAGAGTTGTAGCTGACATGCCAAATATCCTTAGTCTTCTGAGAAAGTAGAATTTGACGCGATAGTGGTGTCTGTAATTATGAAAATGACAGGAGGAACCATTTCTAGTGGTCAGTCAGTTGGTAACAGCAGGGAATAAGTGTAAGGTCCACAAATTGAGAAGCGGCAGGAGGAATGGTTAGAAGCATGGTTTTGTTTTAATAATGCGCAGTGTGTTGCTGGCGCAGACATGGAATGCGCTGTCGGAAAGGGTACGGAGAATCCATTTAATTTTTAAAAAGGAGATGGATATATATTCGTAAAGGATTTTTTTTTAAAAGCACAGGCAGTAACGAGCATTAGGCAGATCGTTTGTTCAGAGACTTAGCACAAGTGTGATTGGCCGACGCTTTGTTGGAACTGATGGATGTTGGATTATCATTGGAGAAAATATTCTCCAAGTGAAACTGAAATATTTCACCCAAATGGGATCCAAAATTTCACCAAAATCGGGTCCAGAAAATTTCCCCCAAATCGGGTTCAAAATTACCCCCAAATCGGGTTCAAAATTACCCCCAAAATTGGGTTCAAAATTACCCCCAAATCGGGTTCAAAATTACCCCCAAATCGGGTTCAAAATTACCCCCAAATCGGGTTCAAAATTACCCCCAAATCGGGTTCAAAATTACCCCCAAATCGGGTTCAAAATTACCCCCAAATCGGGTTCGAAATGACCCCAAATCGGATTCAAATATCACCCAAACTGGGTCCAAAATTTCACCCAAACCGGGTCCAAAGTTTCACCCAAACCGGGTCCAAAATTTCACCCAAACTGGGTCCAAAGTTTCACCCAAACTGGGTCCAAAATTTCACCCAAACCGGATCCAAAATCTCACCCAAACTAGGTTCAAAGTTTCACCCAAAATATTTAAAAAGAGCATTTAAGAAAAGGACCATTCCAACTTACGAGCCTGCAAGATTAATTTTAAATTCTTGAACATCAAGGCTGACATGAAATGGGGATAGTCAAAGAATTAAGCACGATCCCAGCTGGAGAATTTAACTGGCAATGCTGTCCACATAGTCAATCCCTGATTCAGATGTCAAATGTTTGTGCTAATTCTCACTTTGTTACTTGCATTGTCTAATTCAAATGATTCACTAATTAATTCTTTTTCGTATAAAAACACATTTTAAATTATCGGGAGCAGACTGCACCGTTACAGATAGTATGATAATCAGCTGCCGACTGCCAGCTGATAAAGCTGAAGCGATGATAGCAATGGCTGGCCATTCACTATGGATGTTGTCACATAGCGCAGCACTGAGTGGCGTCCATCGGTGGCAGATGTGACAGCTGTCAATAGCTAACCCCTTAAGGGGACGCTGCAAACTCTCTCCATGAACCTTAGTGCACGCAGTCCCAGAAAGCAAAGTCTGCCAAGCCTGCTGGAACTCCTTCCAGTGACTTCAATTATTTATGGCAAGCACTGTTGGCCTAATGCAAAACAGCCTCCACACCTCGGAAAATCACACACGCAAATTTCCGTGGGTGTCTGCCACTCAAAAACAGATTCACAGAAGAGATACAGCTTGCTCAGAAATCGGCACCAGCTCCTCTGCTCTGGATGACAGCGGGTTCACTTGGTACTTGGGGGTGGAGAGGCATGGTGGGGTTGAATAAATAGTTTTTTGATTCAATCAATGCAAAGCGCTCTTCCAAAACAGGTATATTTCTGGAATAAAGTTTTTAAAGTTTGTTTATTAGTCACAAGTAAAGCTTACATTAACACTGCAATGAAGTTGCTGTGAAATGCCCCTAGTCGCCGCACTCCGGCGCCTGTTCAGGTACACTGAGGGAGAATTTAGCATGGCCAATGCACCCTAACCGACATGCCTTTCGGACTGTGGGAGGAAACTGGAGCACCCGGAGGAAATCCGCGCAGACACAGGGAGAATGTGCAGACTCCACACAGACAGTGACCCAAGCCGGGAATCGAACCCGGGTCCCTGGCGCTGTGAAGCAGCAGTGCTAACCACTGTGCCACCGCGCCGCCCCAGAGCTACTGAGTTAAAGAAAATACAGATCCAGAAATAGGTGCAAAATCGTCATATTGAAAATGCAAATGGCACCAACATCTCACAATTAGCTTTAAACATCTTTCCTCAGGCTCAACACTCCGGCAGGTTTCAAGAAGCCAGACAAATTAAAGACAAAGCGGCCTCGCTTGATTGGCACACCAATCTTAAAGCCTCACTCCTTCCACCACCGACGCACAGCAGTGCGTACCACCTACAAGATGCCCTGCAGCGACTCGCCTAGGCTCCATCGACAACACCTTCCGAACCCACAACCTCTACCACCTCGAAGGACAAGGGCAGCAGACACATGGGAACACCTGCAAGTTCCCCTCCAAGCCACTCACCATGCTGATTTGGAAATGGTATCGCTGTTTCTTCACTGTCACTGGGTCAAAATCCTGGAACTCTTTCCCCTCCCCCCCCCCAAAGCATTGTGGGTGTACCTACACCAGATGGACTGCAGCGATTCAAGATGGAGGCTCAGCACCACCTTCTCAAAGGCCATTAGTTTCCTGAAAATTCAATCTCCAGTTGCGATCGGCACTAGGCTTTACGAGGAGAAATTTTAAGGAACCTTCCAAACTCAAGGTCTGTGACGGGACAATTTGCCTCAAGCCATTCAACCCCAACCAATGTTTCACAAAACTTCCTCAGGATATAAAACAGCAATTTATCTTTTATTATTCATTCAGACGTGAGCGTTACTGTCGAGGCCACCATTCACTGCCCTTCCAAATTGTCCTTGGGAAGGTGGTGGTGAGCCGCCTTCTTGAACCGCTGCAGTCCCTGAGCTGTAGGTACACCCACAGTGCTGTTAGAAATCATAGAAACCCTACAGTGCAGAAGGAGGCCATTCGGCCCATCGAGTCTGCAACGACCACAATCCCACCCAGGCCCTATCCCCATATCCCTACATATTTACCCGCTAATCCCTCTAACCTACACATCTCAGGACACTAAGGGGCAATTTTAGCATGGCCAATCAACCTAACCCGCACATGGTTAGGGAGTTCCAGGCTTTTGACCCAGTGACAGTGAAGGAAAAGAAAATATCCGATTTGTCCGCAATAGACTTGCTTTTAGAGAGTGACTTTAGCATAGCAAAATGTCCCAAGGAGTTTCACCAGAGCTTTATCAAATAGGAACGCCGCAGCGTTATCAGATAGGAACCAAGGTACGCAAGATTTGGACAGGGGGCACACTGCTAATTTAGAAAGAAGAAGTCAAATGAAGGAGAGACAGAGAGAAGGAAGAGTTTACGGGGAAACTGCAGACCTTAGAGCCCAGGTGACTGAAGGCCCAACAACCAATGAAGGAGCAACTAAACCGTGGAAGCACAAGAGGCTTGGAGTAGTGCTGCCATATTGGAGGGTTTTGGGGTTGGATGAGGTTACCGAGGTCGGGACTGCAGTGAGGGATTTGGAAAAAAATAAAGATTTGAAGAAGTGTTTATTCAATTTCCTTTAGAAGGTTACTGTCGCATCTTTTTCCAGATCACAACACATTGCATTGTGTTGCGGGAGGTGATGGCCGAATGGTATTATCGCCAGACTATTAATCCAGAAACTCAGCTAATGTTCTGGGGACCCGGGTTCGAATCCCGCCACGGCAGATGGTGGAATTTAAATTCAATAAAAAAAATCTGGAATTAAGAATCTACTGATGACCATGAAACCACTGTCAATTGTCAGAAAAACCCATCTGGTTCACTACTGTCCTTTAGGGAAGGAAATCTGCCATCCTTACCCGGTCTGGCCTACATGTGACTCCAGAGCCACAGCAATGTGGTTAACTCTCAACTGCCCTCCCATGGGTAACTACGGATGGGCAATAAATACTGGTCAGCCAGTGACGCCCATGTCCCATGAATGAGTTAAAAAAAGCATTCCTTGCAACATCTATGCTTCTTTTGATAATCCCCTCAAATCAGTATCCTCTGATTAACAATCCTTTAGTCACTGGAACAGTTTCTCCCAATTTGCTCTACCATTCCTGATTCTGGGTACCTCCATCGAATCTCCCCTTAAATGTCATAAGACATAGGAGCAGAAGTAGGCCATTCAGCCCATCAGCTTAGACCAGACCTGGAGTCACTGGGAGAAGTTCAGGGCCCCGCACCCGGCAACAACCCCAGCTTCACCAATCAGTCTCACCCCACAACTAAATCATCCCTGGTACCAGTTTAAGAAGTCTCTCCCCCACTTCAACACTCTCCAAGACCGCGACATCCTCCCCAAAGTGCCCAGTATTGGATACAATACAGTCCAGGCTTCACGATCTATTTACAAAATGTTCAGAATAACTTTGATTCTCCATTCCTCGATTATGAAGCCAAGAATCTGAAAGTTTTATTAAACGGCATCCTCATTTTGTCTTACCATCTTCAAATATCACGCAACCCTGGCACTTATCAACAAAGAAGAGGGTTCTGACAAAGGGTCATCCAGACTCGAAACATTGGCTCTATTCTCTCTCCACAGACGCTGTCAGACCTGCTGAGATTTTCCAAATTTTTCCTCACGTTGTCTCCAATTCTATCACCAGTCACTGTCATATAACAACCTATTTAAGGTAACGCAAATTCTCTACAAATTGCCAAACCAGTTCACAACCAGTGATATTGCGCTGTTGCAAGTTTCAAATATATATTTGATTTGCCACATGCATTGGTATACAGTGAAAAGTATTGTTTCTTGCGCGCTATACAGACAAAGCATACCATTCATAGAGAAGGAAAGGAGAGAGTGCAGAATGTAGTGTTACAGTCATAGCTAGGGCGTAGAGAAAGATCAACTTAATGCGAGGTAGGTCCATTCAAAAGTCTTGACGGCAGCAGGGAAGAAGCTGTTCTTGAGTCGGCTGGTGCGTGACCTCAGACTTTTGTATCTTTTTCCCGAAGGAAGAAGGTGGAAGAGAGAATGTCCGGGGTGCGTGGAGTCCTCGATTATGCTCTCACTTTGGAGATTTTATTCAAATGCAACTTAGAAAAAACTCGCGCGGAGTTTCATTATCGCGTCTGACCAGGTCAGAATAGTCTTGCGAGTTTGGCGGTTTCTGGGTTGCCCGACCTGTTGAGTATTTCCAGCATTTTATGTCTTTACTTCCAGCAGCTGGCGTATTGCTCTCTCCCACACAACACTGATATTGTCTGGCACATTTGACCCAGGAATAAACAGCATGGGCGTGTTGAACACTCCTTCATTAACCGAGGAAAGCTGAAAAGTATTTTGATAGTCTTCTTCTAAAGAAATGACAATTACTTTCACAGCGCCTCCATCACACAAGAGTGCCTTTCGCAAAACATAGGAGATAAGGGGCAGGAGGAGGCCATTCGGCCCTTCGAGCCTGCTCCGCCATTCAACGTGACCATGGCTGATCGTCCAACTCAATAGCCTAATCCTGCTTTCTCCCCATAACCTTTGATCCCATTCGCCCCAAGTGCTATACCCAGCCGCCTCTTGAATACATTCAATGTTTTGGCATCAACTTCTTCCTGTGGTAATGAATCCCACAGGGTCACCACTCTTTGGGTGAAGAAATGTCTCCTCATCTCCGTCCTAAATTGTCTACCCCGAATCCTCAGACAAAGATTAGCAACTGCCAATGTTGCAGTTAGACCTTGCTCCTGCTTAATCTTCAGCTGAGGAAGGTACAATATTCAAAGTAATGATACATTTAAAAGCGTGTTTAACAATCTGGAAGTAATCATTGCACCCTTTAAGAATAGGACACTCACCGTGCAATTAATTACTTGGGTAGCAGGACTTCTCAAACTGTGGGGCTGAGTGACAAAACCTTGGGGTGACTTGGAGCTCCGACTGAGTGTTAGGCCCCTTTTAACCCTCACGTTTTAAAAAAAATGGTCCACATGTCCTAACAGAGCGATCTATCGAGGCCCGATTCCCGCAAGATGCTCTGTCATAGATCATAGAATCCCTACAGTGCAGAAGGAGGCCATTCGGCCCATCGAGCCTGCACCGACCACAATCCCACCCAGGCCTTATCCCCGTAACCCCACATATTCACCCTGCTAATCCCCCTGACACTAAGGGTCAACTTAGCATGGCCAATTAACCTAAACCCGCACATCGTTGGACTGTGGGAGGAAACCGGAGCAACCGGAAGAAACCCACGCAGACATGGGGAGAATGTGCAAACTCCACACAGACAGCGGTCCAAGGCTGGGAATTGAACCCGGGTTCCTGGCGCTGTGAGGCAGCAGTTCTAACCACTGTGCCACCGTGTCACTCCTGTCGGAGGGTCGGTGCAGGCTCGATGGGCCGAATGGCCTCCTTCTGCACCCTAGGGATTCTACAATTCCATGAAAAGGTGCAAGGATTTATGTAAAAACCCTGCGTTATGAACTTGGTTCTCACAGTTCACTCTTGCCACCACTCCCACCTCCCCCAGAGTGTGGGGTGGGTGGGGGCACAGCAATTTGCAAGCTGCAAAATGGGGTCACAGCTGGGTGGGGCGGGGGGGTGGGGCGGGGGGGATTCAGGAAGCCCTGATGCAAATCTCTATAAAGAGCTGCTTGTTATGTGGCACGAGGTTGAGCAAAACATGTCCTGCAATCTGATCGAGTGATTCAAAACAAGGTTCGTGTTCAGACTATAACAATAATGGGCGGCACGGTGGCACAGTGGTTAGCACCGCTGCCTCACAGCGCCAGGGACCCGGGTTCAATCCCAGCTCGGGTCACTGTCTGTGTGGAGTTTACATGTTCTCCCCATGTCTGCGTGGGTTTCCTCCGGGTGCTCCGGTTTCCTCCCACACTCCAGAGATGTGCGAGTTAGGTGGATTGGCCGTGCTAAAGTGCCCCGTGGTGTCAGGGGAATTAGCAGGGTGAATAAATGGGGTTATGGGGATAGGGCTTGGCCAGGGATTGTGGTCGGTGCAGACTCGATGGGCCGAATTGCAGGGTGGTGGAGTGAAGGAAATCAGTGATGCACAGAGGGCTGGAGTTGGAGGAATATAAAGACCCAGGAGGGGTTTGGGCAGGAGGCGGTCACAGAGGTTGCGAGGGATTGAGACACCAGGTGCCAGATGAATGGTGTGAGGCCCAGGGATGGTGCAGACTAGTGTGTTAGCGGAGGATGCTTTCAACATCCAGAACCTGGATTTGGAGCAAGTCCAGATCGTCAGAGTGAATGTGATTATTCTCTGCTGATAGCCGGAACGAGAAATGCGTTGGGTAGTTCCTCATGGGCATTGGGTCAAAACTCCTGGAACTTGGCAATCTCACGCAGACACACCACAGTATGACAATGAGGAGGAGGAAACAGGAGCAGACCATTCAGCCCATCTAGCCTGCTGTACTATTTAATATGATCATTTACGATCTTCTTCCCAAACTCCACGCTCCTGCCTTCTCCCCATATTGGTCAGAAAACAACAATGTGTCCAGGGCCCAGCCTTAAAGACACTCAACGATGGGCAATCCACAACCTCTGCAGTAAAGGATTCCTAAGATTCACAATCCTCCGAGTTAAGAAACGTCTCCTTCATCTCAGCCCTGAACCATTCGCTCTCCCATCCTGAAACTATGAGGTGTTGTTGCCGGTGTTGGACTGGGACAGGCACAGTAACCAGTCTCACAACACCAGGTTAAAGACCAACAGATTTATTTGACAGCATGAGCTTTCGGAGCACTGTTCCTTCATCAGGTGACCTGAAGGAGCAACGTTCCAAAAGCTTGTGCTACCAAATAAATCTGTAGGACTTTAACCTGGTGCTGTGAGACTACTTACTGATCCTGAAACTGCGCTTATCTTGTCTCCCCGCATCTGTGTCTATTCCGTCAAGCCCCTTCAGAATGCTTTAATTTGATTTGTCACATGTATTAGGATACAGTGAAAAGTATTGTTTCTTGTGCCCCATACAGACAAAGCATACCCTTCATAGAGAAGGAAAGGAGAGGGTGCAAAATGTCGTGTGACAGTCATAGCTAGGGTGTAGAGAAAGATCAACTTAATGCGAGGTAAGTCCATTCAAAAGTCTGACAGCAGCAGGGAAGAAGCTGTTCTTGAGTCGGTTGGTACGTGACCTCAGACTTTTGTATCCTTTTCCCGATGGAAGAAGGTGGAAGAGAGAATGTCCGGGGTGCGTGGGGTCCTTGATTATGCTGGCTACTTTTCTGAGGCAGCGGGAAGTGTAGACAGAGTCAATGGATGGGAGGCTGGTTTGCGTGATGGACTGGGCTTCATTCACGGCCCTTTGTAGTTCCCTGTGGTCTTGGGCAGAGCAGGAGCCATACCAAGCTGTGACACAACCAGAAAGGATGCTTTCTATGGTGCATCTGTAGAAACGTGATCACCTCTCAGTCTTCTCAACAGGTGAGTAAGGGCGACACTTCCAAAACAGACTAAGTGCATTATTCCGGGGGTTTGCCCTGTCTCATTCTGTACCAAGTGGTATCCAATGTCAGCCACCTGGCATCTAGCACAGACTCTGTCCTGTTTCCCCCGCCACCGTCTCTTAAACCTTAACCATCGGAAAGGCCCACAAACATTGCAAGAAGGTGGCAAGGCACCCTCAACAAAACACAGGCAACCAGAGGGGTCGCTCAGCCAGTCGAGACGTACAAGTGAACTGGGATTGAACCCACACTCTGCCATGATCTCAGCAGTGGGTACATACATTCGAGTCCATTCAGCCCCTCCAGCTTGTTCTACCAACCAATTAGATTGCAGGGAGAGAAAAAAGCAGACCTTAACTCCATCTTGGTTTTACGGCATTGGAGCGAAGCTTCAGACATTGGAATGACATTAAGTAGAGCAGAAAAGGAGAACGGAAATTTAAAAAACGTGTCAACTGTTAGCAACAGGACAAAGCAATTAAGGACTTTGGAGAGGAAGGCAAAAGGAAATTTGCTACTGGTAGTTATTGAGTTATTAATGCTGGAAAACAAGGGTGTGAGCATGTTAAGCAATGTGGGATCAGATCCAACTGATTCCTGGTAACACACACACACTCAAAAGCAAACAGTATCTATTAATTAGTCTTTCTACTTTTATTATTTCAGGGGGTGTGGGTGTTGCTGGCAAGACCAGTATTGGTTGCCCATCTCCAGTTGCCCATGAACTGAGTGGCTCGCTAGGCCACTTCAGAGGGCATTTAAGAGTCAGCCGCATTGCTGTGGATCTGGAGTCGCATGTAGGCCAGACTGAGGAAGGATTTCCTTCCCGACAGGACATTTACAACAATCTACGATGGTTGTCATGGTCACCATTACCAATAGCTGGTTTATATTCCAGATTTATTAATTGAATTTAAATTCCACAAAATGCAATGGTGGGATTTGAAACCATGTCAAGACCATTAGCCTGGGTTACTAGTTCAGCGACATTACCCCTACGGCACTATAGCATCATAGAATCCCTACAGTGCAGAAGGAGGCTACTTGGCCCGTCAAGTCTGCACCAACTTTCAGACAGAGCAAGTTACCCAAGCCTACTCCCCATAACCCCACATATTTACCCCCCCGCAACCTACACATCTTGGGACAAGGGGCAATTGAGCACGGCCAATGAACCTAACCCGCACATCTTTGGAGTGTGGGAGGAAACCGGAGCACCCGGAGGAAACCCACGCAGACAGGGGGAGAATGCACAAACTCCGCACAGACAGTGACCCGAGGCCGGAACCGAGCCCGGGCCCCTGACGCTGTGAGGCAGCAGTGCCAACCACTGTGCCACCGTCTCCCCACAAAATGCCATGAGGAAATCCCCAGTGTTGGAGAACTTTGGGGGCCATCGGTCCAAAGTCACCCTGTTCCTTCCAAGTCAAGCTACACTCCTCCTTGCTGCAGGAGTGCCACATGTGCACAACTTGGCTTGGGTCAGTTGGACATTCCAACCTACGGTTCACAACATTGTCGATTCCTTCAAGGCTGTCATTGGAAAAATCTAGCCTGCCGCCCAATGCAATCCTGAGGAAGAGTCCTTCAATCAAGAGGTGTTGTTCTTCAGGCAAGATAAGCCCCGACCCAGCTGCTCCAACGGATATGATTAAGTACTTCACAATGTTGTGCAAGGCTTAATTTATTGACAAAAAAAATAGCGACATTACCCCTAATATGGGGGCCACCCTAATATTTTAAACCCCAGAATTAAGCTGATGCCCCAATGCAGTATGGAGGATATATTTAATTGCACTAAGCACAAAAACAGGCCATTCAGCCCAACAAGACTATACCAATGTTCCACACAAGCCTGATCCCATCTCACCAACATACATTTCTGTCCTTTTGTCCCTCACATATTTATATAGCTTGCCCCTAGATGCTCTTCACACAAGATCCAGAGGGGTATTGACAGGGTGGACGTGGAGAGGATGTTTCCTTTTGTGGGAGAATCTAGAACTCGGGGTGGTCACAGTTTAAAAATAAGGGGTCGCCCACTTAAAACAGGGATGAAGCGTCATCTTTCCCTCTCAGGGGATCGTGAGTCTTTGGAACTTTCTTCCTCAAAAGGCAATGGACGCAGAGACCTTGAGTATTTTTTTTAAGGGGGAGGTGGATAGATTCTTGGTAAGCAAGGGGGGTTGATAGGTAATCGGGGGTAGGCGGGATGCAGATTTGAAGTTATCAGATAAGACATGATCTTATTAAATGTCAGAGCAGGCTCGAGGGGCTGAATGGCCTACTCCTGCTCCTTGTTTATTTGTATCCACCTCAAAGTATTCGCTGTGGCAACGAGTTCCACATTCTCATCAATCTCATGATGAAAGTGTTGCTCCTGAATTCCCTGTTGAATTTATGAGTGACAATCTTATATTTTAAGCCCCTAATTTTGCAACCCGAGCCAGTGGAAGCGGCTATACGATGTTAATGTGTCACTGTGTGATGGGGGAAGGAATACAGCAGCTTGTCTTTGACCTGCAGCAAGTTGATTCGACATCCAACCCAGCAGAGATACAAACTCCACAGCAACTGTTGCAGCTGTTTTCATTTATACTCTTCTGGAGATTGAACCAATAACCATTATCTATCTTCAACCAGCCAATTAGTTTAACAACATGATTTTCAAAGTATGCACATTAATATTCTATACAATTACCTAGCAAACCCCTTCACAATCTTGAAAGATCTTAATCATGTCACCCTTAACCTTCCTTTTTCTAGAGAAAAGAACCCCTCACTTCTCAGTCCATCACCCGAACCAGCCTCCCACCCATTGACTCTGTCTACACTTCCCGCTGCCTCGGAAAAGCAGCCAGCATAATTAAGGACCCCACGCACCCCGGACATTCTCTCTTCCACCTTCTTCCGTCAGGAAAAAAGGTACAAAAGTCTGAGGTCACGTACCAACCGACTCAAGAACAGCTTCTTCCCTGCTGCTGTCAGACTTTTGAATGGACCTACCTCGCACTAAGTTGATCTTTCTCCTCATCCTAGCTATGACTGTAACACTACATTCAGCACTCTCTCCTTTCCTTCTCTATGAACGGCATGCTTTGTCTGTACAGCGCGCAAGAAACAATACTGTATACTAATGTACAAGAAACAATACTGTGTACTAATACATGTGACAATAATAAATCAAATCAAATCATGTTGGTGTAACCCGCTCAGTTCTGGTCATCCTTGGTATCACTGGCCAATATTTAACCCTCTACCTTGATCACTAAGGTAGTCATTGCTTGCGGGATCTTGCTCTACGTATATTGGCTGCCACATATCCAACATGACAACAGGAACCCTTCTCAAAGTGTTTTGTTGTGTCTAAAATGCTTTAAGATGTGTCAAGACAATGGGAGGTGCTATAAAGATGCAAGTCTGTCTTTTCCGCTCACTGTAAACAGTATGCCACTCCACAAGGAATACATCCCAGTATCTGGCTCCAATTCCCAAATGGTAGGATGGCAAATAGAATTTCAAAACCCAAAATGGGGCAAAGGGAAACTCAAACCAAAATCCAAGCATTGGTCAATAATTTTGTTTAAAAAGCACACACGCATGTGCACTCTCACACGCACGTGCACTCTCACACGCACGTGCACTCTCACACGCACGTGCACTCTCACACGCACGTGCACTCTCACACGCACGTGCACCCTCACACGCACGTGCACTCTCACACGCACGTGCACTCTCACACGCACTCCCACGTACTCCCACACACACTCTCACATACTCGCACACATGCACGTACACACACATGCCATTTTCTGCATAGCATGATCCCACAAACAGCAGTAATAAAGTGGTAGCTTAGCAATTTAACACAGGAAAGCCTGGAAAGTTCAGCCACTGTGTTTACATTGCAAACTCCGAGAGAGACAGAGACTTCAGAGTTTGAGGGGTTTTTTTGTGTGGTGCCGGCAGAGCTTTGTACAGGCGGGTACACCGTGGCCTCTGCAACAAACAACCAAAGGAGAAGGCTGTCAGTTTCCACCCCCAGATCACCGCAAGGGGAAATTCCCCAACACACTGTCACCGTGGAAGAGAGGGCTGCATCGCATGTAAAAAGACACAAAAATAACCCCATCTCTAATGTACAAAACAAACCGCTTTGCACATAACCCAACAGCTGGTATGGAGACAGTGTGGGTCAGAGAGCAGATGAAGGAACAAAGACCATCGAGCTGTCACATGTCAGCCTCATCCGGCTATTTCTTCATCAACATCAACATTAACTCCAAAATCCAACTCCAAAAGGTTGTGAATGTAGCCCAATCCATCACTCAAACCAGCCTCCCATCCACTGACTCTGTCTACACTTCCCACTGCCTCGGCAAAGCAGCCAGCATAATCAAGGACCCCACGCACCCCGGACATTCTCTCTTCCACCTTCTTCCGTCAGGAAAAAGATACAAAAGTCTGAGGTCACGTACCAACCGACTCAAGAACAGCTTCTTCCCTGCTGCTGTCAGACTTTTGAATGGACCTACCTCGCACTAAGTTGATCTTTCTCTACACCCTAGCTATGACTGTAACACTACATTCTGCACCCTCTCCTTTCCCTTTCTATGTACAGTATACTTTGTCTGTATACAGTGCAAGAAACAATATTTTTCACTGTATCCTAATACATGTGACAATAATAAATCAAATCAAATCCTGGGATTCCTTCTGAAATCCCATTTCGGGAACAATGGATCAAGGTGAAACCACCTTCCCAGCGCCACTGCAGATGTGCGATAAAGTCAACACTCAAGAAGCTTGACAACATCCAGGACAAAGCTTGATTGGAACCACATCTACAAACATCCACTCCCTCCACCACCGACGCTCAGTAGCAGCAGTGTGTACTATCTACAAAATGCACTGCAGCAATTCACCAAAGATCCATAGACAGCACCTTCCAAACCCACGACCACTTCCATCTAGAAGGACAAGGGCAGCAGATACATGGGAACACAACCACTTGCTAGTTCCCCTCCAAGCCACTCACCATTCTGACTTGGAAATATATCGGCCGTTCCTTCACTGTCACTGGATCAAAATCCAGGAATTGCCTCCCTAACGGCATTGTGGATCAACCCACAGCACGTGGACTGCAACGATTCAAGAAGGCAGCTCACCACCACCTTCTCAAGGGCAACTAGGGATGGGCAATAAATGCTGGCCTAGCCAGCGACACCCATGTCCCACGAATGAATAAAAAAAACCCAACCCTGCCTATGTCACCCACATCCTGTCAACTGTGTCTCTCTAAATAAAATGGCAGCCCAATCGTAACAATGGCTCAAAAAGCTGAAGAAAATACTCAAATAAAGCTTTTAATTGAGACATTAAGCCCTTCCCAAGTAACCCGTATCTCAATTTTTGTTTTTGTCCTCTCAATCATCAAGGAATCTCACAACTCTTCAAAATTCATTCTGGGACATGTGTGTCGCTGGCCAGGTCAGCATTTATTGCCCATCCCTATCCCTCGAGAAGGTGGTGGTGAGCCTCCATCTTGAGCCGCTGTAGTCCAAGTGGTGTAGGTACACCCACAGCACTGTTAGGGAGGGAGTTTGATGATTTTTGACGGTGAAGGAACGGCGATATATTTCCAAGTCGGGATGGTGAGTGGCTTGGAGGGGAACCTCCAGGTGGTAGTGCCCCATGCATCTGCTGCCCTCGTCCTTCTAGATCGTAGTGGTTGGTTTGGAAAGTGCTGTCTCAGGAACCTTGGTAAGTTCCTGCAGTGTTTCTCATAAATGGTGCACACGGCTGCCACTGTGCGCCAGCGGTGGAGCGAGTGATTGTTTGAAGTGATGGATGGGGTGCCAATCAAGTGGGCTTTATGAGGAACCTTGGAGCTCTCCAATTGACTAGGAGATGAACTGTCAATTAAAATATTTTGATTGCAAGCTTGAAAAGCCACTAGTCACTGCACGTGTGAGATACATGAACCAGGCTATTGTATTCTTATTTGTTTCTTTATTAAAGACTTCATATTTTGGTCCAACTTGGATTTGACGCCAAGACCACCCAATGTCCACCTCTCTCTCAGGTGGGAATTGGGAAGGAACTGCTTTGTGACTGGATGAGAGTAAGGAGGACACTAAGCAGGCTACATTGGAGTCACCTCAACAAAGCCCTCGAACAATGAAGCAACCCACAGCCAGTCAATCAAAGATGAGTGTGACCACGCCAAGAGACACTGGATGATGATGATAGCTGAAACCATCAACCAAACTGCACCTTGATCCAACCTTCCTGCAACTAAAGCAGCTTATTGCTTACTTATTTTTTAATTCCTTCACGGAATGCGGGCCTGGCTCGCGTTTATTGACCATCCCTAATTACCCTTACGGTGGCGTCAAACTTACTTGACAAGCTTTCCCCACCCTCCCTCTTTGGCATTCCTCTAATGTGTCAATTGGTCATGCCCGAATTTGACCGCAGCCTATAAATGGCGGCAGCATCAATTAGCGGGGCCCCAAGTGTCCATCGAATCCTACACTGCAGAAGGCCATTCGGCCCATCAAGTCTGCACCAAACACACTCCCACCCAAGGCCCTATCCCCATAACCTCACGTATGTACCCTCGCTAGTCCCCCTGACACTAAGGAGCAATTTGGCATGGCCAATCCACCTAACCCGCACATCTTTGGACTGTGGGAGGAAACCGGAGCACCCGGAGGAAACCCACGCAGACACGGGGAGAACGTGCAGACTCCGCACAGAGAGTGACCTGAGCCGGGAATTGAACCTGGGTCCCTGACGCTGTGAGGCAGCTGTGCTAACCACTGGGCCACCGTGCTGCCCAGAAGGTATTTAATTAGGAGGTGCTTTGGAAACAAGTCTGCCCTTGCGGGCATGCACATTTACCACTCCATACGATAGAAAGATCCTTCAAACAACAGAATATTGAAGGATCGTTGATTCAGGAAGATGGCAGCTACATTGTGCACAGCAAGCTCCCACAAACAGCAACCCAATAACAACCAGATGGTCTGTTTCAGTGAGATTGCTGGAGGGACACATTTGGTGCCAGGCCAAAGGAGTTAACAAGCCCTCCCCCACACTCATCTTTGCAATCGTGCCACGGGATCTCTGAAGTCCAGCCGAGGGGACAGGTGGAGTGTATGGGGGGGGGGGGGGGGGGGGGGGGGGGGGGGGGGGGGGCGGTGGAGGGGGGGGGGGGTGCGGCTACATTCATTAGAACAGTCAAATCCAATTATGGATCTCCGACAGACCCTTTAGCGAGATCGGCTCACATAATATAGACAAGGGATCCCATCCAGAACATTCCAGCAGGACTCAGCTATTCAGCGCGTCAACCACCGAACCGTTGGGCAAACTACTGCCTCAATACACTTCTGGGACAGCAGGCCAGAGGAAATCCAGAGAGAAGCCCCTCCCGCAACAACTCGCAGTTCTGAACCTACACATCTGTAGACACTAAGGGGCAATTTAGCACACCTAATCCGCACGTCTTTGGACTGTGGGAGGAAACCGGAGCACCCGGAGGAAACCCACGCAGACACAGGGAGAACGTGCAGACTCCACACAGTCACCCGAGGCTGGAATCGAACTCGGATTCCTGGCGCCGTGAGGTAGCCGTGCTAACCACTGTGCCACCCATTTTTAACATGTCTTAGAACCCATATTTCAAAGGCCTTTATGTTCTTCCACAGATCTTTTCTTACTGTCCGTGTTCTGAGTCAGACAGGGACGTGGATGGAAAGCAGCATCATATGAGTTTCTTTCCCCCCTTGTTTCAAACTGGAGTGGTTCTTGCTCACTCACCCTTCACCCTCACACGATCACTCCTGGCTGGCTCTATCCTAATTCTGAATTCAACAACGTCTCTCCTCACTTCTCTTAAAGTTTATTTATTCTTGTCACATGTATTAAAGTGTATTTATTCGTGTCACAAGTCGGCTTACATTAACACTGCAGTGAAGTTACTGAGAAAATCCCCGAGTCGCCACATTCCTGTTCGGGTACACTGAGGGAGAATTTAGCATGGCCAATGCACCTAACCAGTACGTCTTTCAGACTATGGGAGAAAACCGGAGCACCCGGAGGAAACCCAGGCAGACATGGGGAGAACGTGCAGACTCCGCACAGACAGTGACCCAAGCCGGGAATCGAACCCGGGTCCCTGGCACTGAGAGGTAGCGGTGCTAACCACTGTGCCGCCCACACAATTTAGTGTCATTCTGGCACAATTTTGCCCTAAACAGACAAAGGAATCTAAAATGAGCACAGAATGGTTAAAGCTGAAACAAGCACGGAGGATGCTGGAAAAACTCAGCAGGTCTGGCAGCGTCTGGAAGGAGAGAAACACAGTTAACGTTTCGAGTTATAACCCCTTCATCAGAACTTGATTGAATTTAGACAAACTATCTGTTCCAATGTGACACCATCCACTTCACTCGGGTGTTGTGCAATCTATTCCTCTATTCCCACTGCTTTGATCTTTCTGCTGTTCATACGCCATTCACATTCGAAACGTCTGGATCATACTTGATCCGTGATATCTTGTAGGGCGGATTCCGATTCTGCAGTAATGCTATGTCATCAGTTGACCACAAGTTACATCCATTCCCCCAAGTTTTACTCCATTAAGTTAACTACAGATTTTTTGAAATGTATTCTTTCCTGGGAGGTGGGCGTCGCCGGTAAGGCCAGCATTTGCTGCCCATTCCGAATTGCCCTTGAACCGAATGGCTTGCTCGGCTATACGGGCAGCACAGTGGCATTTTTGGACTGTGGGAGGAAACCAGAGCACCCAAAGAAAACCCACGCAGACACGGGGAGAACACGCAAACTCCACACAGACAGCGACCCAAGCTGGGAATCGAACACATACACGCAGAGAAAGAGACAAAAACAGAGATAGAGATAGAAACACAATAGCAGAGAGACATGCATACATGAAGAGATGCGTGCGCAAAGGCCCGCGTGGGTACGCAGGCCAGGGCGCGCGCTAGCGCGCAGGCAAGGGTGCGTGCAGGCGCGCAGGCCAGGGCGCGCAGGCAAAGGCGCGCGCGGGCGCGCAGGCCAGGGCGCGCGCGGGCGCGCAGGCCAGGGCGCGCGCGGGCGCGCAGGCCAGGGCGCGCGCGGGCGCGCAGGCAAGGGCGCGTGCGCGGGCGCACAGGCCAGGGCGCGCGCGGGCGCGCAGGCCAGGGCGCGCAGGCAAAGGCACGCGTGGACACGCAGGCAAAGAGGCATGCGCGGGCACGCAGGCAAAGGGGCACGTAGGCAAAGGCACGTGCGCGGGCACGCAGGCAAAGGTACGCATGCAAAGTGGCATGCGCGGGCACGCAGGCAATGGGGCACGCAGGCAGAGGCACGCGCGGGCACGCAGGCAGAGGCACGCGCGGGCACGCAGGCAGAGGCACGCGCGGGCACGCAGGCAGAGGCACGCGCGGGCACGCAGGCAGAGGCACGCGCGGGCACGCAGGCAGAGGCACGCAGGCAGAGGCACGCAGGCAGAGGCACGCAGGCAGAGGCACGCGCGGGCACACGCAGGCAGAGGCACGCGCGGGCACACGCAGGCAGAGGCACGCGCGGGCACACGCAGGCAGAGGCACGCGCGGGCACGCAGGCAGAGGCACGCGCGGGCACGCAGGCAGAGGCACGCGCGGGCACGCAGGCAGAGGCACGCGCGGGCACGCAGGCAGAGGCACGCGCGGGCACGCAGGCAGAGGCACGCGCGGGCACGCAGGCAGAGGCACGCGCGGGCACGCAGGCAGAGGCACGCGCGGGCACGCAGGCAGAGGCACGCGCGGGCACGCAGGCAGAGGCACGCGCGGGCACGCAGGCAGAGGCACGCGCGGGCACGCAGGCAGAGGCACGCGCGGGCACGCAGGCAGAGTCACGCGCGGGCACGCAGGCAGAGGCACGCGCGGGCACGCAGGCAGAGGCACGCGCGGGCACACGCAGGCAGAGGCACGCGCGGGCACGCAGACAGAGGCACGCGCGCACACGCAGACAGAGGCACGCGCGCACACAGACAGAGGCACGCGCGCACACAGACAGAGGCACGCGCGCACACAGACAGAGGCACACGCGCACACAGACAGAGGTACACGCGCACACAGACAGAGGTACACGCGCACACAGACAGAGGTACACGCGCACACAGACAGAGGTACACGCGCACACAGACAGAGGTACACGCGCACACAGACAGAGGTACACGCACACACAGACAGAGGTTCACGCACACACAGACAGAGGTTCACGCACACACAGACAGAGGTACACGCACACACAGACAGAGGTACACGCACACACAGACAGAGGTACACGCACACACAGACAGAGGTACACGCACACACAGACAGAGGTACAGGCACACACAGACAGAGGTACAGGCACACACAGACAGAGGTTCACGCACACACAGACAGAGGTACACGCACACACAGACAGAGGTACACGCACACACAGACAGAGGTACACGCACACACAGACAGAGGTTCACGCACACACAGACAGAGGTACACGCACACACAGACAGAGGTTCACGCACACACAGACAGAGGTACACGCACACACAGACAGAGGTACACGCACACACAGACAGAGGTACACGCTCACACAGACAGAGGTTCACGCACACACAGACAGAGGTACACGCACACACAGACAGAGGTTCACGCACACACAGACAGAGGTACAGGCACACACAGACAGAGGTACACGCACACACAGACAGAGGTACAGGCACACACAGACAGAGGTACAGGCACTCACAGACAGAGGTACAGGCACACACAGACAGAGGTACAGGCACACACAGACAGAGGTACAGGCACACACAGACAGAGGTACAGGCACACACAGACAGAGGTACAGGCACACACAGACAGAGGTACAGGCACACACAGACAGAGGTACAGGCACACACAGACAGAGGTACAGGCACACACAGACAGAGGTACACGCACACACAGACAGAGGTACACGCACACACAGACAGAGGTACAGGCACACACAGACAGAGGTACAGGCACACACAGACAGAGGTACAGGCACACACAGACAGAGGTACAGGCACACACAGACAGAGGTACAGGCACACACAGACAGAGGTACAGGCACACACAGACAGAGGTACAGGCACACACAGACAGAGGTACAGGCACACACAGACAGAGGTACAGGCACACACAGACAGAGGTACACGCACACACAGACAGAGGTACAGGCACACACAGACAGAGGTACAGGCACACACAGACAGAGGTACAGGCACACACAGACAGAGGTACACGCGCACACAGACAGAGGTACAGGCGCACACAGACAGAGGTACAGGCGCACACAGACAGAGGTACAGGCGCACACAGACAGAGGTACACGCGCACACAGACAGAGGTACACGCGCACACAGACAGAGGTACACGCGCACACAGACAGAGGTACAGGCACACACAGACAGAGGTACACGCACACACAGACAGAGGTACACGCGCACACAGACAGAGGTACAGGCGCACACAGACAGAGGTACACGCGCACACAGACAGAGGTACACGCGCACACAGACAGAGGTACACGCGCACACAGACAGAGGTACACGCGCACACAGACAGAGGTACACGCGCACACAGACAGAGGTACACGCGCACACAGACAGAGGTACACGCGCACACAGACAGAGGTACACGCACACACAGACAGAGGTACACGCACACACAGACAGAGGTACAGGCACACACAGACAGAGGTACACGCACACACAGACAGAGGTACACGCACACACAGACAGAGGTACACGCACACACAGACAGAGGTACACGCACACACAGACAGAGGTACACGCACACACAGACAGAGGTACACGCACACACAGACAGAGGTACACGCACACACAGACAGAGGTACACGCACACACAGACAGAGGTACAGGCACACACAGACAGAGGTACACGCACACACAGACAGAGGTACACGCACACACAGACAGAGGTACACGCACACACAGACAGAGGTACACGCACACACAGACAGAGGTACACGCACACACAGACAGAGGTACACGCACACACAGACAGAGGTACAGGCACACACAGACAGAGGTACAGGCACACACAGACAGAGGTACACGCGCACACAGACAGAGGTACACGCGCACACAGACAGAGGTACACGCGCACACAGACAGAGGTACACGCGCACACAGACAGAGGTACACGCACACACAGACAGAGGTACACGCACACACAGACAGAGGTACACGCACACACAGACAGAGGTACACGCACACACAGACAGGTACACACACACACAGACAGAGGTACACGCACACACAGACAGAGGTACACGCACACACAGACAGAGGTACACGCACACACAGACAGAGGTACACGCACACACAGACAGAGGTACAGGCACACACAGACAGAGGTACACGCACACAGACAGACAAGAGGTACACACGCACACACAGACAGAGGTTCACGCACACACAGACAGAGGTACAGGCACACACAGACAGAGGTACACGCACACACAGACAAGAGGTACACGCACACTCAGACAGAGGTACAGGCACACACAGACAGAGGTACACGCACACACAGACAAGAGGTACACGCACACACAGACAGAGGTACACGCACACACACAGACAAGAGGTACACACGCACACAGACAGAGGTACACGCACACACAGACAGAGGTACACGCACACACAGACAGAGGTACACGCACACAGACAGACAAGAGGTACACGCACACACAGACAGAGGTACACGCACATGCACAGAGGTACACGCACACACAGACAGAGGTACACGCACACACAGACAGAGGTACACGCACACGCAGACAGAGGTACACGCACACACAGACAGAGGTACACGCACACACAGACAGAGGTACACGCACACACAGACAGAGGTACACGCACACACAGACAGAGGTACACGCACACACAGACAGGTACACACACACACAGACAGAGGTACACGCACACACAGACAGAGGTACACGCACACACAGACAGAGGTACACGCACACAGACAGACAAGAGGTACACACGCACACGCACAGAGGTACACGCACACACAGACAGAGGTACACGCACACACAGACAGAGGTACACTCACACACAGACAGAGGTACACGCACACACAGACAGAGGTACACGCACACACAGACAGAGGTACACGCACACACAGACAGAGGTACACGCACACACAGACAGAGGTACATGCACACAGACAAGAGGTACACGCACACAGACAGACAAGAGGTACACGCACACACAGACAGAGGTGCACGCACACACAGACAGAGGTACACGCACACAGACAGACAAGAGGTACACACGCACACACAGACAGAGGTGCACGCACACACAGACAGAGGTACACGCACACACACAGACAGAGGTGCACGCACACACAGACAGAGGTACACGCACACACACAGACAGAGGTGCACGCACACACACAGACAGAGGTGCACGCACACACAGACAGAGGTGCACGCACACACAGACAGAGGTACACGCACACACAGACAGAGGTACACACACACACAGACAAGAGGTACACGCGCACACACAGACAAGAGGTACACGCGCACACACAGACAAGAGGTACACGCGCACACACAGACAGGAGGTACACGCGCACACACAGACAGGAGGTACACGCGCACACACAGACAGAGGGACACGCACACACACAGACAGAGGTACACGCACAGACACAGACAGAAGTACACGCACAGACACAGACAGAAGTACACGCACACACACAGACAGAGAAGTACACGCACACACACAGACAAGAGGTACACGCACACACACAGGTGTATCGACAGAAGCGGGCGCACAGTCACAGAGCGACACACACCCACATGAAGTGGCACACAGAGAGGGAGAGGGACACACACACACACAGAGGCACTCTCATAAATGATACTTCAGGAAGCATGCTGTAATATTTAGTTGCTGCTTTTCTGGATCCACAAAATACATTCAACAGCCTGGATACAAAAAAGCTCAACAATTCTCAGCACTCGTGTTCCATACAAGAAGAACAAAAGAACTTGCATCCCAAAGGCACTCTCTAAGCATTTGCTTACAGATCAAAAGACTCAAATAGTACAGGGACCATATAATTAATAACCCTCCCCCCCCCAACAACACACCAGATTAAATACTTCTAAAAAAGAAATCTGCTGCAAATAGCTTATCCTCGGGTACTATCGACCTACACACGACTTTATTTTAAGACCTTGCCAGTTTACAGTTGCTGCAGAAATGATTGTGTAAAACAGTCACGACTCTATCCATCCGGTGAATGAATCAAGCCCAGCCTTTTGTTTCCATATCCCTCCCTAGGCCAATCCGCACATCAAAATTATCAGCCAACACTGGCTGTCCAAATTGTCACAAAGGCAAAGCACAAACTGGCCTTGGTTACAAAGCTACCAGGTATTGGCCCTCGCATTTCTGTAGCGCCATTCGTGCCGCTAAAAACGTCCCAAGGTGCTTCACTGGTACACGAAGAAAATTTGACATCGAACCACAGGTGACAGTCGAAGAGGTAGATTTCAGGGAGCGAGTTAAGAGGGGGACAGAGAGGGGGAAGAGACAGAGGGAGGGAGGCAATTCCAAAGCTTAAACAACTGAAAGCATGACCGCCAAACAAATCCAAAAATCAGGGACGCCCAGGACGCCAGAACTGGAGGAGGTTACAGAGGTCGAGAGGGGACGGGTTTGAACACAGAGACGGGAAGTTTGAACCAGAGTACACGCAGACACAGGTACACACGCAGACACAGGTACACACGCAGACACAGGTACACACGCAGACACAGGTACACACGCAGACACAGGTACACACGCAGACACAGGTACACACGCAGACACAGGGACTCCAGGACCAGTCAGCCAATGGGGGTCAGCAAGGACAGGAGTGAACAGGTGGACGGGGCTTGGGCACAGTTTAGAAGACGGGCACAGTTTTGGGATGGGGAGGGCGGAAGGGGGGAGGGCGGAAGGGGGGAGGGCGGAAGGGGGGAGGGCGGAAGGGGGGAGGGCGGAAGGGGGAGAGGCGGAAGTCTGGACTGCATTCGAATAGTCAATAAATGAATAATAAACACAGTGGAAGTTGATGTGATGATTCAAGGAACAGGGCTGTCCCTCAGGAAAAGAAACTTACCACTTTAAAAGAATAGCCACTCATTCAATTGAGATACACAGGTTGCTTTTGACAGAGGAATGTGAAGAAACATTAAGAGTTTACAAATGAACTTGTGCCCTGCACGGCACCAAATGGCAGTTACCCAGTAAATATTGCAATAATTATTGTTGAGAAAAGTACTAACGCATAGTTAATTTATTGGGGTGGCACAGTGGTTAACACTGCCGTCTCAGAGCGCCGGGGACCCAGGTTCAATTCCCGGCTCGGGTCACCGTCTGTGCGGAGTCTGCACGTTCTCCCCGTGTCTGCGTGGGTTTCCTCCGGTTTCCTCCCACAGTCCGAAAGACGTGCTGGTTAGGTAACATTGGCCATGCTAAATTCTCCCTCAGTGTTACCCGAACAGGCGCCGGAGTGTGGGGGGGAATTTCACAGTAACTTCATCGCAGTGTTAATGTAAGCCTACTTGTGACACTAATAAATAAATATCGAACGCAGGGACGCATAGAATCATGGAACTGTCACAGCGCGGATATTAATGGCATACAAATGCAACATTGCTTGGAGTCCCCAAGTAATTCCCGTCTCCAAAACAAAACTGGGGTGTTCACAAATGAATGATCAGAATCCAGAATTGTACACCAGTCTTAAATGGGAGATGCACCCTTTTACTTTGTGAAGGCAAGCTTCAACAAGTTTAGGCCCTCCCTGTTTGCATCCTCTTCCTCCAGATAACTTCAGATTAAGACAGGTCATTGAAGTGTTCTTTGGTGCTAAAGCTTGTGGAGACTTCATTGTGTCTGGGAGATCTGGAGCTGCGCTGGCACCAAGAATGCTGGATGTGCTTCAGATTTGATTTTTGAAAAGGAACCAATTTACACGATCAGCAAAAACATTTATAAAAATAACAAATCTGCCTCAGGGCACTTGGCATTTCAAAGAGAAAGTAAGTTGGCTCACCTTTGATCTTAACAGTAGGTGAATTGGGACCAGCCGGCTGTTTTCGCCACCCTCGCCAGTTCTGACACAAACTCTCTGCCTCAGAGATGAAGGAGCAGAGGGAATCTTCCTCAAAGCGGTCACTGTCTTCGAAGGAAAACCTCTCACCATCCTCCCACTCGGCAAACATCAGTTCCATCACATTTAGAGCGGCAGGGAAGATCCAGACAAAGAAAGCAGATAAGGTGTGTGTGTGTGGAGGAATCCCAGTAACTGCAGGCACTTAGCAACAATGGGTCTGGACACAATTCTTGGAGGTTTCTGTTGACTCTAAGTTCCTCACGTTGATTTCAGAATCAGCCGAATGTCCTTTTTGAAGTGGAAACTGCGTTCAGCCCCCCTACCACCACCACCCCCCCACCTTTTGTCATTCATCGAGGTCTCCAACTCCTTCAATAAATTAGGTCGAACAAGTCTTGCGTTCCCAACAAGTCCTCTATGAGCGTGTGGGATTCTTATTGTTTTGTTGTTGTTGTCGACAGCGATCACTTGTGTCTCTTTTGTTCCCGTTTCATAGATATAAAACACACACACTTTGGGCTAAAGAGTCCGGATGAAGTTACCTCCAGTTAATCTTCAGAAAAGAGGGGTGAATTTTTTTTAAAATCCTCTTGATCCCTAGGGAGACAAAATAAAAGGAAGATGCTTAAATTGTTGGATATTCTCATTCTGGGCGAGAGAATTAAAGAGAGAGAGAGAGAATTAGAGAGAGTGTGTGTCTTTCTTGTGTTGGGTAGGACATGGAGAGAGAGAGAGTCGGGGATTCCCTCCCGTCGCGAAATGGCAACAGTAGCGCTTGTAACAAATGTGTCAATTTCAGCTGGATACAGCGCGCGCCGGGGGAATCCCCTCTCCCAGGTTACATACTTCAACCCCAAATACAATCCCCTCTCTGTCTCTCTACAAGAGGTACAGAGGGGGGAGGGATAGACACACACACAAAAAGTTGACACACACACAGAAATTATCAAGAAGGAAATGAAAGACACACACAAAAGAATTAGGGGTGGCTTTCTTTTTTTGGTCACAGGTCTTGCTGGGGTTTTTTTGGGGGGAGGTGGGGGAGAAAGAATGTGTGTGTGTGTCCTCTCCAAACATGGATACTTCACCTGGGCCAGTCATCAGCTGTTGGCCACTTCCGTTTCTATCACATGATTTCTCTCTCTCTCTCTCCACACAGGCTGTGAATTGGACAGAAATGTATCCAACCCTCTCTCTCTGTCTCCCTCTCTCTCTCTACTTGTCACTCCCTCTCGTTGCAAACATAAAGGGGTAGAGGGAGAGGGTTTCTGTCTACCCCCCACCCCCGAGCAGCAGCGTCCAGCTAACAAACACACACACAAACACAAGGACAGTAACAACAACACAAACCCCTTGCAGTTCCAGCTCTTCCTCCTGTCTTTGCTAAGATGTGTATGTGTATAAACGACCTCTAACCCGGGTACTTCCTATACGTAAAAGGAAATGAGAGGCTGACGTGTGAGCCACTTTGACAGCAGAAGTGGGAGGGAGCAGCAAAGAGAAATATAAAGGGGCTGTTTCTCAGTCATGCTTCCTTGTATTTCTCCCCACCTTTGCAGCCTGTTTTTTTTAGGATTAATTGTATGTTTTGCTGGGAGCCAGAATTCCCACCCCACCCCCCTCCCTCTCACCTCCCCCATTTAGAGACCTGTCATTCTGTATATGATTCATGCTAGATTCTGTGACCTGACCCCTTGCAGTTGGCACAGGTGATCTTCATCCATTTGTCGAGAAGTTGTCTTTGACACGCACTCTCCCTCACACCCCCCCCCCCCACACACACACACTCCCTCACACCCCCTTCCATACCCACACCCCCTCACACACACACCCACTCCCCCTCACACCCCCCCTCCCCCTCACACACACTCTCACACGAACACACAGCCCTCACACACACATCCTCACACACACACTCCCCCTCACACAAACACACCCTCTCACGCAAACATACACTCCCCCTCACACACACACACACACACACCCTCACACACACACACACCCTCACACAAACACACCCCTCCACACCCACTCATTCACACTCCCTCTCGCACAAACATACACACACTCCCTCACACACACACCTTCACACACACCCCCTCTCACACACACACACTCCCTCTCACACAAACATACGCACACCCCCTCATACACACACACTTCCTCTCACGCACACACACACCCTCTCTCATACACACAGACACTCTCTCACACACACAATCCCTCTCACACACACATACACACTCTCCCTCTCACACACACCCTCTCTCACACACACACATTCCCCCTCACACACACACTCCCTCTCACACATACACACACACATCCTCGCACCCTCTCACACGCACACACTCCCTCACACACACACATCCTCACAAACACACACACACCCCTCACACACTCATTTACACACACCCTCATACATACCCTTCCGCACAGTCCCAACTGTTTTACAATGCACAATTTAATTTAGGAGACTGATCAAAACAAAATACTGCGGATGCTGAAAATCTGAAATAAAAAACAGAAAATGCTGGAAAATATTCAGCAGGTCTGGCAGCGTCTGAAACAGAGCTTCATGTTTCACATTTGGGGAGTAGGAGGCCAGCATTGCCTTGTCCTCTGTCCCTCGGCACTGGCCAATCCTTTAGCCAGAATTTCAGAGCTGAGGTTTTTCTCATTTTGTTGGCGTTTCGGTTTGAGGTTCTGGGGTTGCCAACCCCCCAGGATTGGCCTGGACTCAGACCCAGGCCTCTGCTGTGTATAACCCTGGAGAAAAACCATCAGGATGTGGAGATGCCGGCGTTGGACTGGGGTAAACACAGTAAGAAGTTTAACAACACCAGGTTAAAGTCCAACAGGTTTATTTGGTAGCAAAAGCCACACAAGCTTTCGGAGCTCTTAGCCCCTTCTTCAGGTGAAACTTCTTACTGGAAAAACCATCAGGCCAGTAATAAAAAAAGATTTCCTTTGTCATTGTTTTGATTGAACATTTCTGTTTAACAGATAGATAAATATTTGAAAACTGGGCAGACTGTTTGTCTGACAGTTAAAAGCATCATCCGATTGGGTAATGAGTCTTCTTGATATCCTATTGGTGTAGTAAGGCAGTGTATCACAAGGATGGACGTGTTGGCCGACTAAGGGCTGGAGCATGAAGGGGCAAGATGTGATGGAACCTCCAGGAATATACTTATTCCCAATTGGTAACCCCATATGAAGTACGAGAGGTGGGGAGCGGGTGAGAGTCAGCAAGCAGGAAGGTCAGCGAGCATGAGGGAGGGCCGCTTTTAAGTGGGGGGTTTTCCTGGTGCGAGCAGGGGGTGTGGGGAGCCCAGGCCCTAGCACAGTGTGGGGCCTGAGCACTGGGCTGGATGGAGGCCACAGGAAGAGGGGGAGTTGGGTTGCTACCGGGATTGTGGAATCGAGGAGTATGAGGGCTTTGGGCCTTCCCTCCAGCACGTATACAAACTGGGGAGTTGTTCTCCAGTTGCGGCATGGCCAAGTGATCCCCCCACCCCCACCAACCCCCATCCTCCACACTCCCCCAAGGCCTTGAGTGCCTGGAACGGATCTCACTGAATAAGCAGAGGCCTCATGTTGTCCAGTCTGGTATTTAGCACTGAGTGAGGAACTGAATGGAAGCGTCAAATCTCACAACGAGGGGGTTGGGGGGGTGGGGGGGGGGGGGGGTCATTCATTTATCTTGGGGGGATTTTGCTGTGGTGAACTTTGGGAGAATTAGTGTGACGGTGAGGGTTTATGGTGTGGAAAAATTGGCTGCTGCGGAGAGGGATTTATTTGGTGTGAGGTGGGGGTCTCTGGAGGGGATTCGGTGCTGTGATGAGAGGTTTATTGAGAGATTCTTGGAGGATTTAGCGGGAGGATTTGCTGTTCTGTTGAGGGGTTACTGTCGGGGGGGAGGGGGGAGTTAATGCTGTGGTGGAGGTCTTTGGTTAAGAGCTCTGACAGGACCTACTGAGGTGGTTTAGTGTGGAGGTGTAGGTTGGGCTGAAGGGGTTAAATTGCTGAGGTGATGGTGTGACGAGGGAGTTTAATTTAATTTGCCAAAGAGGGGGAGGGGGGGGGGGTTAGTGACCAGGCTGGGTTTCACTGGTGGGTACTGGAGGTGGGGGGGATTGGCCGCTGTGAGAGGGGCCAGATACTGGCACAGCTGGAGGGCAAGATCACATCTATGTCTGCGTTGATCTGGATCCTGGTTGACTGCGGGCTTGGTGCCAACATCGCCACTGTGAAGAAAAGAGATAAGCCAGCATAAACTCTACTCGATAAGCTAATTACACCTCCAACTGGTGCTGAGGGACATCGTGAGCATGGTGTACGCTTTGCAGTGAGCAACCAGCTAACACAGCCAATTGAGTCAAGTGGCGTTGCTCAGGGATCAGTGCTGGGACCTTTGCTGTTTGTAATATATATAAGTGATTTGGAGGAAAATGTAACTGGATTGATTAGTAAGTTTGCGGACGACACAAAGGTTGGTGGATATGCGGATAGTGATGAGGACCGTCAGAGGATACAGCAGGATATAGATCGGTTGGAGACTTGGGCGGAGAGATGGCAGATGGAGTTTAATCCGGACAAATGTGAGGTAATGCATTTTGGAAGGTCTAATACAGATAGGAAATATACAGTAAATGGCAGAACCCTTAAGAGTATTGATAGACAAAGGGATCTGGGTGTACAGGTACAGGTCACTGAAAGTGGCAACGCAGGTGGAGAAGGTAGTCAAGAAGGCATACGGCATGTTTGCCTTCATCAGCCGGGGCATTGAGTTTAAAAATTGGCAAGTCATGTTGCAGCTTTATAGAACCTTAGTTAGGCCGCACTTGGAATGTAGTGTTCAATTCTCGTCGCCACACTATCAGAAGGATGTGGAGGCTTTGGAGAGGGTACAGAAAAGATTTACCAGGATGTTGCCTGGTATGGAGGGCATTAGCTATGAGGAGAGATTGGAGAAACTTGGTTTGTTCTCACTGGAACGACGGAGGTTGAGGGGAGACCTGAAAGAAGTCTACAAGATTATGAGAGGCATGGACAGAGTGGATAGTCAGAAGCTTTTTCCCCCAAAGTGGAAGAGTCAATTACTCGGGGGCACAGGTTTAAGGTGCGAGGGGCAAGGTTTAAAGGAGATGTATGAGGCAGATTTTTGACACAAAGGGTGGTAGGTGCCTGGAACTTGCTGCCCAGGGAGGTGGTGAGAGCAGGTACGATAGCAACATTCAAGGGCATCTAGACGAATACATGAATAGGATGGGAATGGAAGGATACGGACTCCGTAAGTGCATACAGTTTTAGTTTAGGCAGGCATCATGATTGGTGCAGGGTTGGAGGGCCGAAGGGCCTGTTCCTGTGCTGTACTGTTCTTTGTTCTTTGTAAATCACCACGCACCAACTCTATCCCAGTATCTCAGACAAAGAGCATTTCCATGATTCCTCATTGACATTCTCAGGCACGTTCCAAAAATGCCAAAAGGCCATTCATCGGGGATGGCTTCAACGCACGCTATGGGGCAGATAGTGATTCATGGCTGACTACCTCGGTCATCATGGGGTGGGCAAGATCATCAGTAACGGACAACAACATCTGGGGCTTTGTGCTCTAAGTGATTCAGCAACACCTCTTCCCAGGCAGACATTGCCACCTGGTATCATGAGGGCACCCGAGGACGGGGCAACCAGTTATCGTGAGAAAGCACAACCTGTCTAAAAGATGTACAAGGCAACTTGCCAAGGCTCCTTCAACAGCACCTTCCAAACCCGTGATCTCTAGCACCTAGAGAAGCAAGGGCCTGGAAATGCCGCCACCTGCAACTTGGCCTCCAAGTCATACACCAAGGACGGCACGGTGACACAGTGGTTAGCGTTGCTGCCTCACAGTGCCAGGGACCCAGGTTCGAGTCCGGCCTCAGGTGACTGTCTGTGTGGAGTTTGCACCCCCCCCTTCACTCCAGTGGGGTTGGGCCGCAAGGCCCCCAGAATTTGGGGAGCTATAGTAAACCTTGCTCTAGTGAAATACTCCTGGTGGGGGGGGTGGGGAGATTCTAGCAAGCCCGGAGACTTCAGTCCCGGGCCCGCTAATTATATGTAAATATTTATTTAAATGAACCACACCAATTTCGGC